>NW_026901486.1:3730000-4296416 GCF_033783945.1 Neopsephotus bourkii
TGCTGTGGGGACAAGACAAACCTATTTTAGTGAAAGAAAAATAATACTCTTCTCATATAATTCCTAGCTGATCCATAACATAGAATAGAATTGGGTCCAGTTCTGAAGCTGCTGAGCTTCTTGTCTGGGACTCAGAGTTTTATTAAACAAAGGGGAAAAAAGATAAAATGTCTGGCCTTTATAGCTGTGAATAAAACCTTCCAAGCATGAAAAGAATGTCAAGTCTTGCCTATGCACAGAAGTCTATTGCTTTAACTACTTTCAAAGGCAAAATGGAGAAAATTAGCCTGGTATAAATCTGCTTTATATCAGTATAGCTAATCCCATATGGCAGGGAAACATATGGGCACAGCTATCAGACCCTTTTGTCCTAATAGAGGACTAAGCACCCAAGGGGAGGCATTTTGGCCCAGGCTGGCAATCAGGGACAGCCTAGTTTAGCACAAGCACCAACCCAAAACTCAGCTGTAACCTTGCTCTGAGCAAGGCTGCTGTGCTCAGATCAGAATAATCAACTCCAGCAGTGTCTGCCTGTATTACAGCACTGGTAGGGCTTTGTTTTTCCCTTTTAATAACAGATGTCTGGTTTAATGTCTGTTTTCATGCAGACATACCTGTGGTGGCAGACAAGTCATCTTGCTAGCAGGGCTTTCTGTGCTTGGAAACTGTTCTAATCAGCAAAAAAACCAAAAGGATCATTACGTCTGCAGAAACTGAGTTTCCCCTCAGATGATGGTCGGTAGAACAGCAAGTACATGGCTGCAAGAAAGGCCAAGTCTGAATCTTCAGCTGCCCTGAAAGGTTTGCTCTGAGACAAGTGGCTGCCGTGCTCCTTCTTCTAGAGGGCACCGACCCTAATGAAGATACCATTCTCCTGATGAGCTGCTCCTCAGGAGTGTAACTCCAAGGGACTTGTTCCAGTGCTTTCTCCCGTGACCTTCAAAGGTGCTCTGTCTCCTTTTTAGACATCCCAGAAATAAATGATCCTCCAATGGTTTCTACAGCTTATGTGAGCTCCCTGGGGCCTGCAGAAGAAAGTCCTTCTGGTCTTTTCCTCCCTTGTCCTCCAGCTCAGCTCTGCAGCTCTCTGTGGCAGATGGCAGAGCCCCATTTATCCCAGGTAACTGCTCTGTGCCAGCACCTGGAGTTCTGCCTGCAGGGCCTGGGCCCCCAGGAGTCTGCCTTTGAACTTGTGCTTCCTTTGCATACTCATTTCTCAAATGGTCTCAAGCCACAAGTAGATAGCTCCCGTTAGTGCTCTAACAGCCAACATCTGCACATGGGATATGGTATAGGTTGTGTAATACTGTTTCTATATATAGTTCAACAAAAAGCTGTAACTACAAAACACCCAGGGGTAAACATGCAGCAAGAGTCCTGACTCTCTAACAAAGTTCCTGGTACACACATGCAGCCAGAGATAATCCTTAGCTCCTCAGTTTACTGAATAAACCGGCAGCTGGAAAAGCTGAATGACAAAGTAATACAAGTAAGATCATAGACTGGGTCAGTGGCAGAGCCAGGAGGGAGCTCACATCACCCATCACATCACCACTGCGTCACCCAGATCAGATCATGTTCCTCCCTTGCTGTGTCTGACAGACTTAGTGCAGCCACACTGAGTACCAGGGTAGCAACTCTGAAAGAGCTTTGCTGAGCCCTGCTTCTGCCAAGAGCCACACTGCCTTCAGGGAGTGGAGGGGACTTGTTTGCTCAGCACTGAAAGGTGACTCTGGCTTTGTCTCTAAAGATAGTCCTGAAAAGCCATTTTTTGAGCATAGGAGGCATTTATACCCCTGAACTACATCCAATGGGCTCCTCAGCCCCCAGAAAGCAGGCACAAGCAGTCAGTAGGGGAGTGAAAGACAAGAAAGCAGGGACAAAATGCTTTCCTCAGAG
This sequence comes from Neopsephotus bourkii, assembly GCF_033783945.1. Lineage (NCBI taxonomy): Eukaryota > Metazoa > Chordata > Aves > Psittaciformes > Psittacidae > Neopsephotus > Neopsephotus bourkii. Next base: position 3,731,900 of record NW_026901486.1, read on the forward strand.
ATTTGTTTTGACCATTTGCTACCTGAATGTATGTTGTTGGCACATTGCTCAGGAGATCCACCTCCCCAGTTCATACCAGGTTACTCAGGCACATATCCCACATGCCATGCTTGGAGCTGCTGGGGTAGATGGGTCATTCCCATTTACTCATCTCATCCTGGCCTCTCCTCACCCTGCAAAACCTCACTCAATCAGAACTGACACCCATCAGCAGTCCTAGCCCTGTGTCTGTGGCAAACTCTTAAGGAAGAGCATGGGGCTGGGTACACCAGCAGTGGGGGGTTCCTCTTGCCATGGCAGACCTCAGCAGGCTGAGCAGCCAACTTCCTTCTAGTACTAAACACCTCGAGCCCAGGGCATCCTGCAGCACTGCTGGGGACATGGACAGGCCTTTCTTCCTCAGGGCTTTGCTGCATTTAAACCCGCAGCACTTGTGTCCCCTCTGCATCAGGTGAGAAACACAGAAGTGACTGCCAACAAAAACAGACCTGAAGGGACCCATTTCTATAGGAAACACCAAAAGACTGCAAGGGATGTAGTGTAGTTCAGGAGCTCTGCTGGGAAGGGCTAGCAGTACTCTGCCAGGAGAGGCTTGGCAGTCAGAGCAGACGGGGAAATATGCAGTGCAGCATCAGAAGATTGATTAGAGGTAGGCGTAGGCTGTACAGTATAGAGGTGAGCTCTGAGCACAGCACTAGGGCAGCCAGAGCATCAGCCTTGCCAGGGAAAGAGGAGGTGCTGAGAGGGCTTGAGACATCCGAAGACAGCCTGACAGTACCTTGGCTGCCATGCTGCTCTGCTATGAGTTCCAGGAGGAGTGAGGGTTTTAGTTCAGAGCTGGATTTGTGCTTTGCTCCTGAAAGCATTTATTTCCTTTCCTGTTTCATTTGGCTTATTGGTAGTTTTCCCTCTGTTTGCCTTCTCAGCCCTGCAGTGGTGGCTCTGCTTCCTTCTCACTTCCAGGAATGTATGCTAGGCAGGAGAGCCATCAAGTACATACAAATGGGATGTGAGACCAGAAAAGTGTCTGGATTTGGGAAAGCTGCTTTCCAGTTTGTTCTAAGCATAGAGTCCTTTCTGTGTGGAACCCCTGGAACATCTCTCAAATTAATCCAGGTGTTATGCTGCACCATGGAAGATGCCATTGAACATGAGGAAGGAACCCTCACTGACCCACATGATTGCCTTTGAATAAATAAGGACCCCAGATGATGGGAATGTAAGTGATGTGTGTGCAGTATTAGAAACCCTGCAGGTAAGCTGTCCAGCACCAGGACTACTTTGCAAATCCTTTCTCAAAGCAGGAGCAGTGGGACGCAGCCACATCAGACACAGATCATTTTTCTCCTCACAAATGCCTTCAGACACTCCATCATAGCCTGTGGCATGTTCACAAGAGGATGTGCATCGGAGCGCACGCTTGGTCCATATGCTCGGGAGCAATCCCCAGTTCCTCCTCACTTACAGCCAAAAGTGGCATGAATTTGGGAAAGTCATCTGTCTTGTCAACATCAGCAGGATGGATGTATTCCCATACATTATAACCAATGCTTTCTTCGTTATCAATCTTTCAGATGAGACAGTTACTCCCAAATGCACCATCTTCCTTTAATAACATCAGATCCTCAGAGCTTCTGATCTCTGCGCCCAGGCAGCTTTTTGTTTCAGCCTGTGCTTATGCACAGCATGAAATTTGTTTTCTATTTCTCCTGCTTGGTAGATCACAATTTATCACATGCTGCCACAGATGCTCTGCGGGGCCAGACTTCATTCTATGGTTGTTCACCTTCAACCAAACACTGCCTGCATGAGAATTTTGCCTTTTGTTGTTTATGGGAACTTAACAGGGAGAAACATATGCTGCCACCAGCTCATGCCATGTCTTTCGGGCTTTCATTTTCCTCTGTGCACCTTATTGTAGAGCACCATCAAATAAGAGCTTGGCAGGACTGCAGTGTGCTTGAGGGTATCTGGTGCAGACACAATTTCTCCTACAGAAGGGATCCCACCAGAATCCAATCCTGCTGCCCCATGGTGGGGGAAGGAAACAGCAAAGGAAAAGAGTAATTTATTTCTCTGCAAGAGAAAGAGATCACTGAGCAAGATACTTTCAAATCCAGCAACCCAGGAAGCAAACTGTGTCAGAGAGCAAGCTGCAAAGGGGAGGAGGAAAAGCCAGTCTCTGGGGACAGGAGGATGCAAGCAGCCTTGGCTTTCCAGCAGAAGGCTACAGGAGCACTGCAGCAGGTTTCTCAGGGAGGCTCTCACCTCCCCAGCACTGGAGGGTTTGAGCAACAGCATCTATGAGGAACAGTGGAAGGCACTGCCTGTATGCAGATGTGACTGCAGGGCTTGTATTATCCTTTCAAGCTCCAGATCACTCCTACAGAAGGCACTGGCAAAATATTCACTCTCTAAGGGCAAGTGGCCAGGTTTTGGGATAGATACTTAAAAAGTTATTGCCCTCCTCTGGGTTATCAGCCGTGGCTCTTCTGACTCTTACCTTGTGTCTTGTAATGCAAATATCACCTCCCTCTGCCAGCAGAGGAAAAAGCTGACTTGGAGCCAAGAGAAATGAATTGTTCCCTGCTCATTGCCCAAGCTGAGTACAACACTGAGATAAACAAATAGCATATGTGCCTAAAGCTGCTTGGATTTACCAGTTTTACACCCCAGGTTACTCCGGTTCAGTGGTCCCTAGGGGCATTTTTCACCTCAGCACCTGAAAGGAGAAGGATCATGGTACCCAACACCCTTCAGGGAACAGGAAATCTTAAAGGCCAGCTCCACAAACAGTGCTATGTCTTCTTCAGCACCCTGTGGCCTTTGGGAAGCTCAGATCCAAACTCTGCCTGCTGGGCCCAGGTGTGGATAAAACTACCTTTACCCACAGCAGCTGTGTTGCAGGCAGGTACCAGGGAGCACAGCCTACACTTGGGGAAAGTTCTTGCTGGTCTTACATCATTCTGCACATTTGGTAACATCTCAAACCATTTATGTCTTTGCAGTGCTGAACACCACTCAAGCAGGAAAATGCTTTCAAAACCACCTAGTAAAGAAAATGATAACCTTCCTGTACTCATCAGAGTATGGCCCGTATTGGAGCTAGTTGGCATTGGCTCTATGGGATGTAGGGGAAGTTTCTAGCAGCTTCTCACAGAAACCACCCCTGTATCACCCCTGTTACCAAAACCTTATCACACAAACCGATTACACAAGGCAAATGCAGGAAGGAGAGCTCTGTCCTGGCAGCTTATGTGAGGTGCACCCTGATGGGCATCAGTAGGAGTCAGAACTTCATACACTGCAATGCAATGCAGTGGAGAGCTGAAATAACCACTGTTGGGCAGAAGGTTCCTAAAGTGCCCTTCCAGGATCAGTCACCACCATGGCTTTGTCCAGGTAGGAGTATCAGTGGTATCCTGTGCACAGTGCAGAACAGGGCTAGTGAGGAAATGCAGGAGGGAGCACAGCACAGTGTCTAATAATGAACATCTGGCTCTCAAAGCACAGGCTGCAAGAGGCTGATTTATGGACATGAAGACAATAGACTATTGTGCTATATCACAGGGACCACTTGAGTGGTTCTATTCATACTTACAGATATATGAACTACCCATCTCTTACAAATGATCTCTTCCTTTCTTAGGTTGTTGCCTTCTCACTTCTTTTCTCTCCTGCTCCTCCTGGAGGGTATTTTTGAGCTGAAATATGAACATATCTGACACCAGTGCACTAATGATTTTTTTCCTTGACTATGGCCAGTGGCAGCATGTACAAGTGTTATCTGAGGAGGGTTATTCTACTTGTAGTAAAACCAGATCCTCTTACTATGACTTGTTCTGGCATGTGTGTGCAGGGCTGCATGCACTGGGGTAACAGGACCACTCACTCAGTGGTAATTATGACTGGGAGAGGACTAAGGAGCCATGTGTTCAGCTGTGAACTGCAGAGCTGCTCTTCACAGGTTCTTGATGGCTGGTGTCAACAAACACCAGTGACACCAGTGATTGAGAAAATCCACTCTGCATTGTTATTGTGTAATGAGGAAAACAAAGGCACAGTCAAGTCCCAGCCCGAATTATGAGCTGTGATTCTGGGACACCCCAGTTCTTGGCTTCCCAGTGTTGATGCCAAGGGCCCCATTCTCATGTGTTTGGCATTGTATTTCCCACCAGTGTAAAGTGGAGGAGAATTGCTGTTTGAGAATAGAAGGATGCACTTGCTCTCTCTGCTCCGTTTCCATTTCATTTGGTCCACATAACGCTGCGGGGTACAAAACTAGAAGAGAGAAATTGCACTAATATTGTTTGTGCAGCATTAACTCAGGCCCTGCCATGCGTATGCATCTGAAGGCAGGCTATAATTGCCCACATTGTTTCCTTTGGTCCCCTACCTCATTTAGCACCCAGCATGCTCAGTTAGTGAGCAGCTAGTCAGTAATTTCTTCTATCCTTATTGTCCAGTGGAAGGGGCCTGTGTCTTATTTAACGCCCATCCTTAAACCCTTCTCTGAATACTCTGTATCCCCTGGGCATGGTCTCTGGAGCTCTTTGCTATTTGGGTACTTCACAAATATTAGTGCTTTTTGTCACAGCCTGCGAGTTTATTAGTGAGACCAACCCGCAAGTGCCTCTGAGGGAGCTGGGACACAGACCAAGGTTGGAAACCGTCTTTAAAACCGGATGTCCTGTTTATGGTCCTAATGACTGTTGGTTTCATTTTTAACCACTTGATATGATCAAAGCCTACAGCAGAATGACCTCAGTTTAGTGTTGCCACTGTTCAGGTCTTTCCCTACAAAACAGCCCTGTTGGACCCCTTGCTATGCATGTGTATGAGCTGTGCTGGAGCTCTGAGCCTGGCACTCCACAGTGTCAAGTGGATCAGGCTGCTTAAACACGGAGTAGGACCAATAGATCTGTCCTGACAGCTCCAGCCAAACAGAGCAGGAGCATGGCTACACCCAGGCAGGCTGTCAGCAGCAACCTGGGCTCAACCATGGGTATCTTTCAGAGCAGGAGAGGCAAAGCCGGTACAGCCTTGGCCTCAGGTTTTCCAGATTAAAGGCAGCACTGGTGCCTCTGGAGTCAGGAGGAAGTGCCAGGCTTGGGGAAGTGTCAGGATTCACAAAGTGCCCCTCCAAAATTGCAGGCCAGTTTTACAAATACACTGCGAGCAATTTGGCTTACAGTCATATGGGAAATCTGTGGCAGGCTGGAAATACAACACAGACATCCATCTCCCAGCTCTGTGTTTCAATAACAAGGCTGTCCTTCCCAGATACCCATCTACTTAGTTATGTTTTCCTCTATCAGAAACATTCTTTATGCATGTCTATTATGTTTCCCCACAGCAGCTTTACAAGGGTGGGTACTGCTATAGGCCGTTTCTCTACACAGAACACTGAGAGCATTTTGATGAATTGCTTGTGAAAATAGTTCTGGTGATTAACTTTCAAGCACTCCAAATGCATTTGCTGCCCCACAGGAGCCAAATGTAGTGAGAATTTAATAAACCAGTGAGATTCAGTGCACAGTGATCTGCAGCTTGTCTAAGAGGTATCAGCATTTAGGAACCACAACAGAAGAGGCAAAATGCTGCAATGTGTTGTATTCAGAACTAGTGGTGAGTTAGGGTAAGCAGAAGAGCTGCTCTATAGAGTAGTGCTTGAGGACTAGCTTGAGGAATTTTGCTTTGTGCAATTTATGCTCAATGCTTCCAGGCACAAGATGGGTCTTTTTAAAGCTTCCTAATGAATAAAATCTGTTAAATCTCCTTGTTGTTATTCTGTGCAAGTTTAAGCCAGGCTAAATGCTCCGAATGCCTGGTGACTGAGGAGCCCAATGAAAGCATCAGGCCAAGCCATTGGCCAGGAGACAGTAAAGGCAGACCATCAATGGTTGTTCCAAACAAGTTAGATAACCCCAAAAGAAACAGTGACCTGGAAAGGTTATTGTGAGAACTCCTACTTAGACACTTGTTACTGTATTTCTTTACCTGCATGCCATGGAGATAGTTTAAGACCAAAGTCATCCTCTCTGCAGGGCGCAGAGCTCTACTGGCTATTTTAAGACATAGAGGCAGCAGGAGAGGAAAGACTACTGATGATTTGAGAAATGATAATCACTGTGCAAGGGCAAGAAGCACAAGTGCCAGTGACTCAGAAACCTGTGTGCCAGCCAGGACTGGGAGGTGAAGGGGCGTTGGAGCAACAACCACTGCACAACCCAGGTTCTGGAGGTTGCTGCTCATTTCAGATGCATGCATGCAGTGATGGCTGAGTTTCAAAGCCACATCAGCCAATTTGAGGTATTTCTGAGCAGCGAAATGTGAGCAACCTCTTCTGAAGCCTGCATCTACCTCTTCAAAATCACAATGCAGCTATTTTTGAGGTGGCAGAGTTATGATTTAAGGACAGGTTTTGTTCCTCTGGCAGGGGTTGAGCCAGGAGATCTCTGGAGAGCTGTTTGTATAAGCTGCAGCAGTGACTTAATGATGAAATGGGAGAGAGCAAACTAAAAGACCAAGTGTTAAAAACCTGAGGATATATTTTGGACAAGATTCTTCCTAAATTCACTTTTGGTAACAAGTATCTAAACCAGCAGGAGGTAAATAAGGTGAAATAATGACATGTGTGGAGGCTCCAATGGCTGTAGAGGAAACACAGACAGGGTAACTATCTAACTTGAACATACAAGGTTTGGTGGGATGTATCTGACCCACGCCATGAGATGGAGAATATAAGGCCAAGAAGACTCACTCTCATTCCCTGCTGCAATGAAGGTAGATCTGTGTCATACAGAGGACAGAAGTCTTTGCTAAAAATGGTGAAGAAAATACCTATAGGAATTCAGATGAATCACTGCAGAGATGTTTGGGAAGTGCAGGAATGCTTATGATGATTCGTGAAAAAGTTATTGCTGAAATACAGAAGCAGAGACAAAGATGATGAGAAACAAACCCACAGACTGAAAGATGTTTTCCAGCAATTCCAGCTATATTAACCCTTGATAGACTATGAAACACACAATGTCCTTGTAGCAACAGAGCATGGATCACTTCAGTACTATCCAACAAACTAAATTGCCTGATTGTCATGTGCTGCTATTTCTCATCCCAGTGGATGCCTTGCCCTTGGCTATTCACCTCTCCCAGTTCCTGCCATTATTGGAATATCTGTGGCTTCTGGATCTCATGATGAATTTTTGGCTGGTGAGACCCATTGCTTCCTTATCAATCTTCCAGCAAGGCAGGGACCAAGTAGCCTTGGTATGAGTCTGCATCATTGCATACAGAGCAAAATGCAACAGTAGAAAATGAAGAATGTTCAAAAAGAGTCCTTTTTTCTTGTACATATTGTCCAGAGGGAAGTGAAAGAGAGGTTTGGAAGGGATGTTGGGAAGTGTTCAGAATCTGTCAGTGTAATGCTGCCATGTGATAATTAATGCAGGGGAGAAGATGATTATATTGAAATGATACAAATAGCCCTATCTCAGGTTCGCAGCACTTGACTGGAGTTTAAATCACTCACCAGAATTAATTCAACATTGCATCCAAATGCCTTGGGAATTATCACGGTGCAAATCATCCCAGAACAACAACAGGCCTCAGCCTTAGTTGGTATGAATTGGTTTACTCCACTGACTTTAATACACCTTATCAAACCAGTGTCACCAAACAATAGGAAACAATAATCAAAGGCCTTATTTCAACCATTGAGTAATTCCAGCAGCTGCTCAGAAGAGGATATTGTTATCAGTGTTCCCAATGTGAGGTCTCGGTGCTAATTCATGTTAACAGACCAAAAGCTATTACAGAAAGTAAAGATAGCAGCCTCAGAGGCTGCCTCTCTGAGGAGATACCCAGAGGTGGGCTGAATTTACCACTTTGTGCTATGGCAATCTTAGCCAGTATCTCCCTATCCACAGGAGGCCTTTGGATATTCCCCCATGGATGCTACCCACTGTTGTCGTTATACCAGCAGACAAAATCCACATCACCCTCTCCACAAGCAGGTAGGTGGACTTTGTTTGAGATGGGGCTGTCCTAAGAGCGCATGAGGTTCAAAGTCTTTGGAGGCATCTGGGCTTCAGTGAGCTTTGGAGATCGCCAGCTTCAGAGAGGACAGGAAAGGTCCTCCAAAGTTGGTAGGATTGCTCAAGATGGAGAGCTACATGTGTGGGAATGGGGACAGTCCAGGAAGGGATTTCTGCCACCCTGCTGTGCACCTTCCCTCTTAATACATACATAGGCAGGTGTCTGAGCAGAAAACCCTTAATCTTCCAAGTTGCAGGTAACACTCATCTGAAAACCTTCCTGTAAAAGCCATTTGGAACTGCAGTTCTTCAGCCTCCTCATGACTGCATGCCAACCCTGGTAAATACACTGGAAACCCACGTACCTGCCACCAGTGAACAAATTAAACCAGCAGCAAGCTTGTTACTAGTGTTCTTGTGCTACAAACTTGTCAAATGCTCACCCTGGGTACCTTTGGTAGTGCACTTCCCCTCAGCCTGCAGAGCTACCAGCCCAACCCGTCACCTTCCATCAGCAGAGCCTTCAATCCCCTGCTCGCCGCATCACAAACATGCCTTTCTCAGCTCATTTCTCTTGCTCTTGCTGAGCTTTCTGACACTAGCTGCCTCTCGCCGGCTACGTTTTCTTCAGCAGTGCCTGGGGACTGTCCCGTGACAGCTGGTGATAAGGTGAATTTGCTCTGCATGGCTTGCAGTTGCTGTTTCTCCCTTCAGCCAGGGAGAGCAGTGATTATTTTCCTCTCAGGAGCTACGCTGTTCCTGGCATTTGCACTACTTGGCATGTCAGCAGGAGACTGTGCCAAGCCTTGTGACTTGCAGCCCACCTCTTAGCTGCTGTACTCGCAGGCCCTGGCCCCCAGTCCCTGTGGATCTTGTTCTCAGGTTATTGCAGGATAACCAACAACCATCAGTCAGCTAATGCCTCTTAAATGATTTCCTTCATCATTACCTTGTAAATAGCGTGTTAGAGACAATTGGAGTCAAGAGGGAAAGTCAGGTTCATTCTGACTTATTTTCTGGAACGGGGCATATCACAGTATCACAGTATCACAGTATGTTAGAGATTGGAAGGGACCTCAAAAGATCATCTAGTCCAATCCCCCTGCTGGAGCAGGAACACCTAGATAAGGTATCCATGGCCATCATCTGTCTGGGTTGTTTCTCTCTGAATGTGCTTTGTCGTTTCCTTCTGTACTGCAAAATGCTTGTGCTGGGCAGCATTTTAGCATCGTGCCTTTTACCCTGTGTAGGGTGCATGGATTGTTTGCAAGCACAGTAGCTTTCCACCCCCTGTGGTGAGGTCCCCCAGGCGCTCACACTTCAAGCTCCAGCACTCACACTCCAAGTTGGAGGCTGCCTGGGGAGGCCAGGCCATTTTCCAGTGCTATGGATGTCTGCAATGAAAGCAGGGACAGTGTAAGGCCAGGAACTGTCACCTCATAGAATCACAGAATGGTTTGGGTTGGAAAGGACCTTAAGATCATCCAGTTCCAACCCCCCTGCCATGGGCAGGAACACCTCACACTAAACCATGCCACCCAAGGCTCTGTCCAACCTGACCTTGAACGTTGTCAGGGATGGAGCATTCATGGCTTCCCTGGGCAACTCATTCCAGTGCCTCACCACCCTTAGAGGAAAGAACTTCTTCCTCGTATCTAACCTGAACTTCCCCTGTTTCAGTTTTAACCCATTACCCTCTGTCCTCCCACCACCCCTGGCTCTGAGGTGCCTTTACTCAAACTCTGGCCGTGCACTGCTCTCCAGCACATGCAGAAGTGGAGCAGCAGCCACAGGGTCTGCCTCAGACAGAGCAGAGCCTGGGAGAGGCAGGGTGAGCAGCCAGGGCTCAGTCACCCCATGTGTGCATGTGAAAGTCAACACAGGAAGGCACACAACCTTCCTCTCCACCGCTCACCTTTGGCACCTCTTCTGTGAGTGATGATGCTCCCAGCTTTGCTCTGGAAACATTCCAGAGCTCTCCTAATCTCTGCAAGTTTTCTGTGTGCCTTTTCCTTTCTTTGTGTTTCTTGGCAATTTTCTCATCCAGTTATTCAGAAATGATCCCAATACGCAAGGGGCACTCAACAACAACCCCAAAAAGAGAGATATTTTGTCTAAGAAAGACATCGTCTGGCTGGAGGAAAACTGCAACATTTTAATTACCCTGTGAGTGGCACACGCAGAAGGACATGATTTACACATGTGTTCAAGGAACCAGCACGTTTCTGATGGAATTACTGTGCAACTGACAGCGTTAGGCATAAACAGGAGCAGTGAGCAGTGTAGGCAGGTTTAGAAAAGGGAAATGTGGTGTCTAGAATGCTACTGTTCAGAATAATGCCCCAGACAACAGATTGCTTGAAGAAATAAGCGTATGTATCAAAACTGGAATAGTGAAAGGAGTAGAAAAAGCCACAAAATCATCAGAAATGGAACCAGGTAGGAAAACTGATGGGACCAAATCACTCCAAAACTGGTTTTGTTTCTTTGCAGTCAATTATTGTGAGGATGGGATTTGTGCAGCAGCCACTGCCCAGGCTGCTACAGGATGCCTAAGGGTGCTCCTGGGACACAGCAGAACACAGGACCTCATCCCCACAGTGTGGGTACGGTGCAGTCTGGGGTTGAAGCCTGATCTCAGTCTGTTCTGCATCAATGAGGTGGGCAGCGCCTCTTGTTGTGTTTACACTGTGGGCTGCTGTAATTCCTTTAATCAGTTGTCAGCCTTTTTATGTATCTCATTTTGGGTTTCTTTGGGGTTTTTTTGTAGCTGAGAAACTGGACGGAAATTGGATTTTGTGTTTGCTCTGAAAACTCTCTAAACCTTCATGCAAATGAAAATTCTTTGTCCTCTATACTCCTTTTGTGGCAAATGAAATTCATTCTTTTTAAATCTATGCTAGGACAAAGGAATAAAGCTATAGTAAATCTTGTTTCAATCAGTTTTGGTTAAAAGGAGATGCCGATTGCATTGCCTGTGCCCTGCAATGCTGGTTTGCATCAGTGTGAGTGGGGCTAAATGATGTGGAGAGCAGTGGCTGGGGCTTGAATACCTGAGTTTCATTTGCAGCTCAGTTACAAGCCACTTACTATCCTGTGGATCTCCACTGCTCTCGTGTACATAGGCACTGGCCTCTTCAGCAAGCTGGTCAGGGAGCAGCAGAGGGAAAGCTGGCTGGTGTCTTGCACCAGGAGCTGCTTTAGGCTTGCAAATGGCCATTAATGTCCCCAGGGGCAGGGGCTGCTGCTTGAGCATCACAGGTGGGATGTGAAGGGGAGCTAGTCCAGACCTGGTCCTGCAGAAGGGTGAGTGAGGGGATGGTGACTGACAAATTAGATTTCCTCTTGTCTCTAGCTGACCCTTTGCAACCCAGGGAAGGGCTCTGTGCTTCCTGCTGACCTATCAGCAATCCCAGCAAAGGCTGCAAAGGGGATGGCTCTTCCACCAGGCAGTTCAGCTCCTGGAAACATTCAGGTTTGTTTTCCTGTGCTTTTAAGCCAAGAATCACAGCAGTAAGCAAGACCTTTGGCCACAGCTACACTAACTTACCTGTTACACGACCCTAGAGTAAAACGTGCACTGGCCTGTTCTTACAAATGTCTACAGAACTAGCAAAAAACATCAAGCCCTGACCTGAGCTATGCAAAGGGCAGAACCAAGGTCTGTTTTCAGTTTTGATCTTTCTTCTGACCTAGGCACGGCTCAAAGGCAGACTTGGCAGTGGGGTCAGGTCTCCTTGCTAGAAAAAAGATGTGTTTTGTCAGCAGTCAGTGGTGAGCAGTGGTGGTGCAGCTTTACATGTTAGACCCCATGGTCTTCAAGCCTGTCTCTGTAGGATGGAGGTAGGATCTGTGGATGAAAGAGGATTATATTAAAAGCCACTTCTTTGCTGTTGACTCCTTCTTCTTTCCTGCACAAAATACATCACTTATCTGAGTGCTGCCTTCACTCATGTATGCAGATAATGATGAACAGGAAACACTGACTTTTCAGCCTCTGAAGGAAACTGGAGAAGAGGATCTCTGGGCTCAGGGCTTGCAACAATTTTCTGCCTGTCTGCTCAAACACATAGGGAGCCACACAATGTCCTCAGCAGCCCAGCTGCAGGCAGACCCTTTGGACCAGGCTTTTTTCTCCTAGAAGTAACCCCAGAGGTTTCATCATGGTTTAGCCCCAGCTAAGCCCCACACAGCTGCTTGCTCACCCTCTCTGATGGGATGGGGGAGAGTCAGAAGGGTAAAAGTGAGAAAACTGGTGGGTTGAGGTACAGGCAGTTTAATAGGAAAGCAAAAGCTGCACACACAAGCAAAGCAAACCAAGGAGTTGATTCACCACTTCCCCCTTTACTAGAAGTCTTTTGTTGACTTAAAAGGAGCACTGGCAGGTCACCTGTGGTCCTGCATGTGGGAGAGCTCTCCTGTTAAGCATCGTAGGCTGAGTCCAGACCTGCTTAGCTGCTATCAAAAGGATTGTATGGCCTACAGTAGCAATCAGCAGGTGAAGAAGCTGCCCTTTTAATGTGCAGACAGTGGGGCAGCTTTACCTCTTGGAGAAGCTTTGGCCAACAGCTTTGTTTCAGTTCTGTAGTGATGGATTCAGGCACCCTGTGATGCAGTTCAGCCTATTGACAAATGGAGGAGTTCCTTCTTCCCAAAATGAAGGCTAAAACTGAAGGTCACACAAAGCCTTGTTTGTAGCTCCTGCTTTCTCTGTCACATCTGGAGACTGAAAGGTGTCTTCTCTTGGAATTTGCTTCCAACAACCGTTAACAGCATCTTGGATCCAGCCTTTCTTGGTTTGCCTTCCTCGTACCTTTCAATGCGCTGCCCAACACGTCTGCGTTTTCCACGGTTTCAGACAGAGGCATGTCTTGGTGGAAGGTGTTTTAAGAGCAGCTTCACTGGTTTTTAATATCAATTATAATAGATCCTGTTAACAAGGTAATATGTTGCCCACTAAGTATAGCCCAGTCCGTAACAGCAGTTTGCTGCAGCCTACGGATCAGGTGGATCACTTTAGTTATCTAAAGATATTCCAGTTGCAGTCATTCCTGAACAACATGGATGGATATTTTTCCAAACTGGCCCACAGCTGGCTTGTATTGCAGCTGCACTCACAGCACCAGAGGAGTTGGTATGTACTCAATGAATTATCCCAAGAACCTTTCAGGTGTGGGATGGAAAATCCATTCATGTTTTATCAGAAGCTGATCCAATATCCAACAGCCTGTTACACGCAGCAGATAAGCAATGCATGTGGAGTGGAAACCTCTGCCTCCAACACTCTTTCTCTCTCTTCCAGAAGAGAGAAGAAGGATTAAAGAGGTGAGCTTTACTGTTCACAGAGGAGTCCTTTGGTGGGTTTGCAGGGAGGAATATGTGCCACCACAAAGTTAAACCAGACTCTCAGCAAAAGCAATAATAAGCTTTAAAATCATGTTTGTGGGGTCAGAGTGAAGGCTGCAGGGGTGCTGTCGGGATGTCTGTCACACCCTGCAGGCTCCCACTGAGCTGCCTGCATTTTGTTGGGCACCAGGAGCCTACTGGGCAGGAGGAGTTGCTGTTGTGGAACAGCCTCCAGGGCAGAGGGAGATGCACTGGCCACAGAAGCGTACTGGAGACCTGGCTGGTGGCTTTGGTTTATGGTTGAAGGCCATTGGGGAATGTCACTGTCATGATAAGTCATGCACCAACCTTGTAGCTAAGACATTCCCTGCGGCTGCCTTTATCCTTCACACAGGGAGGGGATTCTTGCAGGCATGGGCCTGTCACTGACTGCAGAACCTTGGGGAAAAGCTGCTGGGAGCTTGTTCGTGGGCACTGCCTCCTGCAGGAGCTGGAGCTTGTGAAAACACAGGCCTGGGTGTTTCAGTTTTAAATCCACAGTTGCCAGAAGCTCCGCTGTGCCTTGTTCCTGCACACACACACTTGGTAGGAGAATAACCCAGGGAGGACAGAGCCCTTCGCCCACTGCCAAACTAAGAGTGTATAATGGAGAAAAGAAGCTGGTTTAGGCACGTGCTGTGCACTGCTATGATAATGGAGAGTAAAAGGTAAGCAAAAGCTGTATTTCAAATAAATAATAGTTATCTATGTTTTGGCAGGCTTAGAGTCTGTGGCTGTGCTCAAAGGCATTTCAAGAGAGGTTGAGTGGGATAAGGACTGTAAAAGCAGCCTGCAGGTGAATGGTCTCCATGCTGTTTATGTCTTACAGTTACTGTCCCCTGCCTGTATTAATGTGGTTGGCAGACAAAGGCCTTGGCAGACTAGCACATAACATGCCACACTGTAAAAACACAGTGAATCAAGACCTCAGCTTGTCTGTGTTCGAAGGAGAGCAGGTCTCTTGAAGAGGATGTAAATAGTTCCCATCCCTCAGGAGGGACCAAGCATGCCTCTCTGTGGGGAAATCTGGTGTTCTTTGCTGGTCCAGATGCAAAACGGCATGAAGAGTTCAGCAGGGTCCAAAGCAAAGGAAGCCTCCCTAGTCCAACAGCAGGGACAGGGGATGGAAAACCTCCTAAGTGGGGCTGTAACACGAGGAGGGAAAGATAAACTGGAGAAATCACCTTCTTGCTGTTGTCTGCTTCTGCATCGTGAGATCTCCATCCTCTGGGCCAGTAGAGGGTCTTTGTTCTCAGCATACTTTGTAGAAGCCCTTGTTTTCCCTGACATTTTTATCATACATTACCTATTTCCTAGGTTCAGAACTCTGCATTTCTTACCAGCTCTGATCTGCTTCTCCTCTCCTGCTTTGACATATGGCAATTCTTCATTTCTAATTGGAGCCTTCACTATGCCACAGTGTTGGAAGGGATTTTAGCCAATGTTATCTTCTTTATTGATTGTGGGACTGTGATTATTTTGGCTTGAAAATTCATTGATTTCCATTAGCCTTCTGTCTTTGTCTTTCCTCCTGTTTGCTTATAATTTGCTTATCATTTCCTAAGTCTGGAGGAATCAGCCCTTCTGAATCACCAGACTTGTGTGCATGCCTATGTGTGTCATTTGTTAGTGGGATTGTCCTGTGTTTCCCCTATTAAGAAGAAGGATTGTCACTTAGTGCCTGAGCAAATGTAGTGTGAGACGTACACAAAAGAACAGAACATAAATCCCTCCCTAATTGGCAGCAGCACCTTCCTGTTCTTCTCTTAAGTGCAGTCAGACCTACCTGTAAGTCAGGTCCCATGTGCTTCATGTCTAAGGATATGTCTGTGCTAATGTAAAGGTCTGCAAACTTGCATAAACACTTACTAGCTTAAAACTACCTAAGAACAGATATGACCACGGGGGAAATGCAGATTCACTAATTCGAGCCTTAGGAGCCATTCAGCCCATGGTGCCAGCTCCCAGGTGAGTGTGCTCACTGCATGCTGCAGCTCCGGAGGGTGAGGAGGGTGCTGTTTGGGCTCTGCACTGATTACCTGTTGCCCCGTTCCACAAGTGCTGGTTTTCAAACCTCCTGCTCCCTCAGGGACAGAGTTTCTCAGTGTTAGAAGCCTGCAGTATGGTCTGTGAGCAGAGCAGTTGTCCCAGGACAGAGGTGTGTAAAGAGAGCAAGGAAGCTTTATCAGGACTCTGCAGAGCTTCTTCCTTGCCCCTGAACCTGGGCACACAGTGGTCCCCCCAACCCCTCCTCATCCAGGACATCCCAGGGGCATGGAAAACCTCTAAATACATCTAAGTAAGGAAAGCCTAAATGTACCTGCAGACACCACCACCAGAGGTCAAGCATAAGAACAAGGGGTGCCTTACTCAGAGCCCTGAGAGAGACTCTCCTGCACTTTGCCCATCTGAAGCACCAAAGGATCTTTGCTCCAGCAGCACTGGGAGGTTGGATAAAGTTACTGCTTGCCCTGTGTGCAGAGCTCCATCATGCCCAGTACAGGCATGGAGCCTGCCCAGGCTGAAGGTGGGGGTTTGCTTTGTCACTGCCTGATGCACGGCATCTGATCTTGTATGCATAACCATAGGAGACAAGAGCTGAAACCCCTGCACTTTGTGAGGCACTGGGAGAGGACTGGCAAAGCAGGAGGCCCTCTGTGAGAAAAAATGGACATGAAGGGAGGATCAGTTCTGCAGACTGAGGCTGCCTGTAGCAGCCAGGTCTGGGTTTGACCCAAGGCTAATGGAAGTGGGGACACTGCTGTGTCTGTTCACTACTGACAAAGCACTGGGTCTGGCAGAGGTATCACTGTCCTCCCCTTGGCTGTAAGCAAGGCAGGCAGTGAGGCTGGGCAAAGCAGGCACAAGAACAACCAAGGTCTCACCAGCTCTTATTATAATCCCAACATGTCATGTGAAACTACAGTGGCACGCAAACGAAGGGGGGTTGTGCACCCAGGAGTTTGGGAAAGATGGGGCGAAGGTGAGCCATATCCTGGCTGTGAGTGCTTGGTAAACTCTAATACAAGCTGCAAATTGAGCAGGCTGAATTTATTAGGAAATGAACTGAGGGGTAAAATCCAAGCATACTGTGAATGTCCTGACATGCAGCGTCTGCAGGCTCCTGATACAATCCCTGCTAAGGAGATGACGAGCATTGGAGAGGGTGCGGGCTTTGCTGTTTAGCTCATTACTTAGACACACAAACGCTCTGTGCTGCCACTGACTGTGTTTATACAACCTCATTTTGGAAGTAATTAGTTGTTGGATTAAACACAAGTCAACTGTGATCCCTCTCAATAGGAGCGGGAGGGAAGATCTTTGCAATGGCTACAGAGAAAGCAGGGCTGTGCAGGAGCACAGGAATCGCACTGTCAGGAGGGCAGACCTCCTGGAAAAAATAGTGTTCCAGAGAGAAGACTGAAACTTTGTATTTGTCTCCCTTTTGGGGAGATATAAAGCATACCAACCTTTGAAATACTTCTGTGGATGCTTTTATTAACAATAAGATACTGCAAAGTCTGATTTACTACATGCGTAACGTGTCGACAGGCAGATTTGTGGCTGAATAAACACATTTTTCTGCAAATCGAAGACCCATATCTCAGTAACACTTCATTTGTGTTACAAATCTTTCCTGTCCCTAAGAAAAATACTGAATTTCCCTGAACCCTGGCCAGTTCTACCTGGGCAGGACTGCGGGAGGCTGAGAATGGAAGCTGCAAAATAAGTGACCTGCTTAAATAACACTGCTAGGCAGAAGTCATTCCAGGGAGAGGGTGCGGAGAGGGCACATGAATCAATACTGTTATGTACTGAGTAGCAAAGCACTCAAGAGCGAGTGCTGGAAGAACAGCAGACTCTTTTGGAAAGGATATGAACTTTCTGGTATGGGAGCAAAGGACCTAGAAAATGCTGTTAAATGCCTGATGTCTGAATCACAGTTGTGTTTATAAGTACTTTTGTTCATGGTCTCTGGAGTGGAGCAAAACTGATCTAGATCCAAGGATGATGAGAAGAGTATGTAAGGTCTTGTGCCAAGAGCCAGGTCTCTATTTTCCACATAGAATCATACAGTCATAGAATGGTTTGGGTTGGAAGGGGCCTTAAAGCTCATCCGGTTCCAACCCCCTGCCACAGGCATGGACACCTTCCAGTAGAGCAGGTTGCTCCAAGCCCCATCCAGCCTGGCCTTTAACACTGCTAGGGATGGGGCAGCTCTGTGAACCTGTGCCAGTGCCTCACCACCCTCACAGTAAAGAACTTCTTCCTGATATCCAATCTAAATCTACCCTCTTTCAATTTAAAGCCACTCCCCCTTGTCCTGTCACTACATGCTGGTGAAATATGTCCCTCTCCGTATTTCTTGTAGGGACCTTTAGGTAGTTGAAGCTGCTCTAAGGTCTTCCTGGAGCCTTCCCTTCTCCAGGCTGAAAAAGCCCAGCTCTCATCCTGTCTTTATTAGTAGTGCTTCCATTAGCAAAAGGTATTTTCAGCAAGATGAGGAGGACATCTCTGTTAAAATGTCAAGGCTGACATCTGCAAATCTGTTCAGACTCATCATGTGCCATCATGCCTCTTCTACCTGCATAGGAGACACGAAGAGATAGATACTGCTATAGTTGTCCCATGGGCTGTGAACCTCAAGAGCTAGCAGCAAACAGGTGCTTGGCAGCCAGCTGGCACCAGAGGACAGAACAAGGCTGCATTGCCCATAGGGTTGCTGCTGACTTGGCTTTGCCCTCAGCTGCACTAAGGTCTCTCTTCAGCAACATTACCTCTTCCCAGAAGAAGACTTCCCTGTGGGACATCACTAAATGCAAAGTTATGATTGCAGGGTGGCCTCCTCCGCAAAGGTCCAGAGCACCAGGCCACAGCATTTGTAGGTGCTGACACTGTCAAATTGCTTCAGAAAAGAGCCTGATAGTGATAGTGTCTCAGCTTATCTCTGCTGGTGACTCTGTTAGAGTCAGTTCACTACCCCTGCTATAAAAGCCACTTGCATTTGTGGATGACACTGTTGTATCCTCCTGCCCCATGGATTAGCATCAGGCCGGGGAGTTTGGTGAGTAAAGAAAGAAACAATTTGTAAATGTTTATTTTGTGTTATTATTCTTCAGCTCATTGTCTGGGCAGCAGAGGTTGAACCTTGTGTATCTTTGAAGGTCAGCTCTGAGAATCAAGCTGCTAATTACATCAAAATACCATTTCACTATTGCAGCAGCTGAGGGGACTGTACACTGCATCATCAGCTTCATCTTTTCCTACATGGACCTACACTGCAGAGGTAAAAGGTGATGTTCCCAGTCTGGAAGCTGACTGGGGGCTATGTAAAGGAGGCAGCTCTTTGGCTGCAATCTGGGTCTCCTTCAAAACGTAGTTAAATCTGGTTTTGTAAGCTCCGCTGCACTGCACAAAACCATGACAGGCAAAGGGAAAGTTTAACAGGCAGAGCAGCTAGAGAAATAATGGGACTTTAAAGCTCAATTTGAATAGAACAATAAATCAGAAAGGCACCTCAAAATGTAAAGAATTAGTTAACGTCCTTGCTTTTCTTAAAATAAAGTAAAAAAATATGTTCTCTTCCCTAGCAATATCTTTAAATCCAGTATAATGCCAAATGGCATTACCAACATGCTGTTTCATTTCATTTCATTCTGATGGCATGAATTAAAAACAGGAAGGTTTCCTCTTCACAGCATGTATCTACAGCTCTCCAGTCTGATATAATGGGCTCAAAACCCATCTGCACTGTGACTGATGAGTGCTGCTGTGCCCATATTGTTTCCAAAGATGCTCCATGGTACAAGATGGCAGCAAACCTCACCTACCAGTCATTACTTTTGTCATCATCAAAAACTAAATACTGAAACAAAAAGATATTTGCCATAGTGCAGCATTGCCTGGATGAGCCCAAGGAGATTGGTGGAAGATGTGGTTCCGCTCATTTTCTGATTCTCCGGGTTTACTCACATGCCAATACAAGCTGGAGAGATGAGATCAGTATGTAAGACCCATGAAGACAAAACCTGGAAACAGAAAATCAACTGAACCCCATTTTCAATCATAATTTGGGGCAGGATATAAGCCAGGAGATTACAAGAGCATGACTGGGGAAGGTGATGGTCTGTTACTGAGGATTTGGATGTCAGCCCTCAAATAGGCAGAGAAGCTGATAGTCTGCACCATCTGCATGTGACAATACTTATGTGTGGGATCAATACAAGGTTGACATGCTAAATCAGTGAAAAAGATTACATCTACACTGACTGTCACAAATCACATCTAACTAGGGACACTGAAAACTAGAGAGGCAAGTCACAGTGGTTGAACAATTACATTTAAATCTGATCTGTCTTTATTTATCAAGACATCTGTGCACATTCCTACCTGCTGTCTCAATGATGAGTGTGAAGGCGACTGATTAGAAGGCACAGAAAATGAAGAGGGGCAATGAGCCTGACACGGGGCTGACCCAGTAGATCTGTCTTCATTGTGACTAGCATGGCAATGCAGCCACCTCACATCCCCATCTCCTGGAGATTAGATGAGGGCAGAAAGTGACTGAAAAGAGTACTGAGAATAATCCAATGGTTACAGAGAAATGCACGGCCCATGTGCTGAGGGCCAGGCTGTGGGATCTCAGTGCTGTGGATAAATAGACTGTGGGATAAGCCTGGGTCTGAAAGGTCCAGGATATGCCAATTTAACCCTTGAAGCAAGGATATGGCAACCACTGCCTGAGCCAATGCCAAGCCAGTGCCCATCAACCAAGCACAGACAGGATATGAACACGAGCAACTTTTGACATGAGCCTGAAGTTACTGTCCCTTGTGATGGGGTCCTGCAGCTCATCATTAGCAATTCCTGTCCAATGGTTATCAACATTCTGAAGGAAGGGTCCAGTTTACATGTTGGTCCAATAATACGAGCACAAATCATTTTAATAATTAGAAAAGGAAAGCTGGGTCAGAATAATACTTTATTCTGTACTTTTGGCCTGGACTGCTCCTAGAGACATTTTCTCCACATTTCTTATGGCTTTCAGTTTCCAAGTCTGTGCAATTTTGGTTTTGTGAATAGTGTCATTCAATGTTATCTAATATCTCCTGAGTGCATGGTTCATGCATCTGAGCTGCTTTTTGAGTTGTGATAGCTCAGGGAGAGGCACAATACAGATAGCTGCTCTGAAGACATTCATAGGGCAGATAAATTCCTATCTGAAAGACATAAGACATCTATTGTCTCACCCACCAGGGGAGGTCAGGCCAGCTGCTCTGCATAAAACTGTCAGCATTCAACGGGGACAAACACTGGCTCTTCTGAACAGACACCCACACTTTGCATCCTCTCCGTTATACATAACGTCTGCTGAAATCAGGCACGGAAATGTGCACCCATAAAGAAGGGAGCTAGAGCAGGAGTTATTTGCAAGCTGACAAGGAAGGTTTGTGTACACTTTTGTTTTGCAAAATGAATATCCTGAGGTCTTGGTGGCCAAACACCTCTTCTCGTTATAGAGAAATAACAGGGTTTAGGGGCTCCAGCTCCCCTCCAGAGCTTAGAATCATATAAATCACAGAATGGTTTAGGTTGGAAAGGACCTTAAGATCATCCAGTTCCAACCCCCTGCCATGGGCAGGGACACCTCACACTAAACCATCTCACCCAAGGTTCTGTCCAACATGGCCTTGAACACTGCCAGGGATGGAGCATTCACAGCTTCCTTGGGGAACCCATTCCAGTGCCTCACCACCCTAAGAGGAAAAAACTTCTTCCTCGTATCTAACCTGAACTGCGTCTGTTTAAGTTGAAAGCCAGGTTTACCTGTACTGTGCAGCTTGCTCAGCCTGGTGGTGCTCTGTTTTCCTCTGTGTTTTGCTGTCTGCTGTAACTGATAGGAGCCTGTGGAAGAATGTGCCGTTCACTTTGAGATCAGTTCTGAAAGAAAGTGCTGTCTCAGTGTTATCAGCACAAAGGAAATTTCTCCAGAGGATGCACTTCCTCAAACCGGGCATCCTAGCAAGCGACCATCAGGAGACTGACGTTTCATTCAAAAAAGAAGCCGTGACTGGAGATGTGAATGATTTCTGTATTCATCTCAGAGCAGAACCTGGCCATGTCCAGGCTCTTATGGAGTCCCAGTTTTGCTTGTGCCCTGTGCATTTTAGGAGTACCTATTTCAGCCTCATGCTGTGGATGAGGAGAGCAGTGTGCCTCATGCCAAACATCAGGAAATGGACATGCAGTCTTACAGAGCCATGCATACGAAGTCACATACAACATGGAATGGTGCTTTCGGAGGGGAAGATAGGGAGCGGCATCAAGCTTCCCCACATCAGGAACAGGAAGCCTCTGAGAGACTCCCTAGAGCTCCAAGGTGACAACAAAGTATTTAGGATCATAAAGACCTTTACAGCAGAGCTAGTGGGTTTATTAATATCAGTCTGCACCACAGAGAATGCTGGGAAATATTGGCCCCAGATGTATTTTTTCAGGCTCAAATCGTAGACAGTGCGATGTTAAAACATGAGGTGTTGAACAAGCTGAAGAGCCACAGGCTGCTAGGAATGAAAGGTATATGTCCCAAGAGAACCGGAGGAAGTTAAGCAGAAAGGAGCCGAGTTGCTAACAAAAATACTCTGTCTCTCATTATGTCGTATCTGTAGCTTAGAAAGAGCTGATCCTAAGCTGTGAACCAGTGAGCCCTTCTCCAGTGCCAGCTGCATGGGTTGAAACTAATCAAAACCAGAAGTTCAGCTGGATGAACATGACAGAATGGGGACGACTTGGTCTGGATTCACTGAAGGGAAATTGTCTCTCTAATCTACTAGAGGGTATTTTTTAATACATTGCCAGGAGAGTGGATGTGACTTTCTCGGGCTTTCAAGAGGCATAGGACAAAGTCCTTAGCAGGAGGCAATCTGGGAAACAATTACCCTAATGTATGAGACCGAATATTGTCACGGACTAGAAACTGGCTAAGAGAACACGAAATAAAGGATGGGTTGCAACAAAGAATGAACACGAACCTTCCCTTCCCATACCCTGCAGAATAAGAGTTTCTTACCAGGACTGATGCTTAATACTTTTTATAAGGAATGAAAGAGCTGACAGAACCTTGAGATGTGTTGGAAGTGCTGAAGGCTGTGAGGAAGCTCTGACAGCTGGGGTGTGCTCAGTCTCCTGCTCAGTGGGGTTTTGAAAGGCTCCACACAGAATACTGCTGCTGAGCAGCTATTTCCAGGTTTATGTGCCCTGTGTGTTGCAGAGACAAGCTGCCAGCACAGCAGTTTTGGAATCCTTGTTTTCACTTGCTCTGTAACTGGAGCTGGTTTAAATTAGTTTTGTCACTTTTCTAGGAATAAACACATCTCGCAGCTCTGTCTCAGAACCACTGCTCTGTTAAGATCTCCATGCAGAATTCCCGTCTCTTGCAATCCCATTGGCATATGTACAATTACTCCATAAAGGATTGCTGTCCAGTGGGAAAGCAGGATCAAGCTGTGATTCAGCTCTCACCTCTTCTGAACCACTATGCAGCATTTCCTCAGGCTCACTGTATCGTGCTAGACATTGCATGATTCCCCATCAGCAGCTCAGCTCAGCAGTCCTTCATCTAAAGGTTTTTGTATTTCTTCCATCTGAAACGCCTTGAGAACCAAGTATAAATGGAGCTGTTGTTTAGGAAAAGGAGTCACAAGTTAAAAAGACTGGAAAACCTCCAAGATGGGTATCTTCTTATTCAAGGGTTCTAATTTTCCAGTCAAGTCATGTTGAGTTGTGTGTCAGATTCATTTTTTTGGATGGGGATTTTGCAGACTTCTGATTTCCTGTTTCCAGAGACTGTCCTCTACACTGTATTATGTGCTTAAAGGCCTTTCCCCAGAAAGCATCCTGTTTATGGCACAGAAACTGCCACACTAAATGATTTTCACCTACTGCTTCTGTTACTGGCTAAGTTTGCCCGTACTTATAGTCTCCTACTATTCAGACGTACTTCATTATTCCCTCCGTGTTACCTGCTCCTCATTAAGGATATTGGCAAATTCAAAAATGGCAGAGAAGTGTCAGTAGTAAAACGGATGACTGCTTTTACCATGATTATAGATGCATGATTTTAGCAGCTAAACTGCTATGGAAGCCCTTCCTGAGAAGGTAATCTCTGCTTCCTGGCCCATTTAACAAAGAAGATGGTATCTTTGTGAAAAAGAACAGAGTTTCTAGTAAGTTCTTTACTTGTGATCGGTAACAGGTCAGTTTGTATTCTCACTGGAAATAAAATTACTGGAACCACCCAAGCTGTTATGCCAAACGACCAGTTTAATGTCTGAAATACAGCATTATTGCAAAGAGATCATAGAATAGTTTGGGTTGGAAGAGATCTTCAAAGTTCATCTAGTCCAACCCCCCCACAATGAGCAGGGATCCGGTTACTCAGAGCCCCATCCAGCCTGGCCTTGGATGTTTCCAGGGATCGGGTATCTACCCCCTCTCTGGGCAACCGGTGGCAGTGCTTCGCCATACTCATTCTAAAAAATGTCTTCCTTATACCTAGTCTAAATCTACTCTCTTTTTGTTTAAAACCATTACCCCTTGTCCTATCACAACAGGCCCTACTGAAATATCTGTCCCCATCTTTCTTGTAGGCTCTCTTTAAGTATTGAAAGGCTGCAATAAGGTGTCCCAGGAGCCTTCTCTTCTCCAGGCTGAACAGCCCCAGCTCTCAGCCTGTTTTCACAGCAGAGGTGCTCTAGCCCTCACAGCATCTTTGTGGCCTCCTCTGGACTTGCTCCAACAAGTCCATGTCCTTCTTATGCTGGCGGCCCCAGAACTGAATGCAGTACTGCAAGTGGGGTCTCACAGAAGAGTAGAGGGGGAGAATCACCTCCCTGGACCTGCTGGTCACACTTCTTTTGATGCAGCCCAGGATGTGATTTGCTTTCTGGCTGCAAGTGAACATTGTCCACTCATGTCCAGCTTTTTATCTGCTGGTGCCTCAAGTCCTTCTTGGCAGGGCTGGTCTCAATCCCTGCATCCTTCAGCCTGTGTTGATACCGAGGGTTGCCCTGACCCACTTGGCCTTGTTGAACCTCATGAGATTCACATGGGCACAGTTCCTGAGTTTGCCCAGGTCCCTCTGGAAGGCACCCATCCCTCAGGCATGTCAGTCTCTGTAACAGCAGCACCTTTGGTAAGATGTAGCAGTGATTGCTAGAATTACATGATTCTTTGTGGAGCAGTAACAGCACTTGAAATGTTCAAAACAGTTTTCTGGTCAATGGTGGCCTTGTGCTTAGAACTGATTTTAGCTGGAGAGGTTGATGCAATGTCAGAGGCATGGAGGAACAATGAGGAGGTAAAGAGGGGATTGTTTATTGTAAACTGCTTCTGATGAGAGATTTAAATGCATTCGCAGCATCTCATCAGCACCAGCACTGAGAGTAGTCAGAGAAAGGTCTTAATATTTGTAGTAGATACTTTTATTTCCCTGGAAATCTTCAGTGAGCTCTGCTAACCACCGCTCCCCTGCTGACGTCTCACAAATGTATAAAGTCAGTGGGTTCAACAGAGATTTGATTTTGTTTTGCTTAATTGGCAAGCACGCAGACATACACACACGTATATCCACAAATCTTAGGCATATACATGTTTAAATCGAATAAAGCCAGGTCAGCTCCTGTTGTAGACCTTCCCCATTCATTTTCCCCTCTTTGTCTACAATTTACAAGGTACTTTGAGTCACTGGCAAAACCCTAAACTTACTAAAGTCAAGAGAAGTACTGTTACCAGCATCCATAGGATTAGGATGTCACTCTAATTTTTTCTAAGCCTCATGCAAAACACTAGGCAGCTTGGAGCAATGGAAATAATACTGATGACAGTGAATTAGAAGAGAGCATCTCCTTTAATCTGGATTTGACAAAATTTAACATGACGGAGCCCCACACAGTTTGCTTTTTAGTGCTCTTTCGCAGTAGCAGCATTGTACAAGAGCATTGTGCTCTGTTCCTGTAATGGGGAGGGGGTGAATATGCATATCTCATTACAAAGGGTCACCCATACTGCAGAAGCGCACAAGTTTGCACATCAAACCTCACTCCTGAGCTAATGGAAAGCTCATGCTGTTGCTTATGCTGTCAGGCACAAATCATCATGAGGGGGCACTAAAGAGCTGTCAATAGCAAACTTGCTTTGATGCAGGGTTTGTGGGGAGGGGTGGTTATCTGGTTTTAGATCATCCAATATTTTGACTGAGCTCTGAGATAGTCTGATTTCAAATGATGAGGGAGCTGAAGTTTTCCATGAGCCTTTCAAGACTGTCTTCTAAAAACCGGGCCTGGAAAATACTTGGTTTGTGAAGCTCAGAAGGGGTTTGGGATGGACAAGCCCTTTTAGTGATGAACTTAAAATATTTCCTGTTTTGTAGAATATCCCGGTGGGAGACTGGAGGTATCACCAGGCCTTACAACACCTGCAGCACAAATGGAAAACGAATGAATGAAATGTAAACTGGACTAGTAAAGATGGACTGTTTCCTCCTAAGGACTGGATTATGGGTAGAGTGGCAAAGCTGGTGCAGTTGGATTCAGCAGAGTTAACCCTGACAAACTGCATAGAAAATCCCCTATCTCATAGAAAAAGCAGAGGATTTTCAAAATGGAAATGGGCCGTTTCACAAGCCACTCGTGAGCATTCCCTTGGGACTGTGCTGCTAACAGATGTCCTCAAAGTTGTTCTTGCAGGCCCCCTTGAAATGGAATGCACATATGGCACAGGCTGCAACCAGACACTCTCAGTGCGGGGAAGGCTGGTCACTAATTTTGCACTCCTGGTTTAAATCTGAGCAACTGACTCCATGGAGCAAGGTCACCATCACTCAAACCCCAGGGAAGCCAGAGAGAATGGATTTGGGGTTCAGATTAATCACAACAAAATAATTGGTGTCTGCTTACTTGCGATTAATTTTCCTTCCTAGACATTTCTTTACATAGAATATTTGAGGTAATAATGCCAAGGGGTTTTCAAGCCAGGGGGATACAAAGATGGGTTTGATTACAGTCCAGACTCCAAATTCGTGGCTTAAATGGCCAGAACTTTATGATCCTAGGCTTCTGGTACAACCCCTTCCCAAGGGTGGGATATGAGCATTCCAGAGCACTGTTCCAACAGGACTATCTTCTTGAAAAAAATATCTTAGTCTTCATTTAAAGACTTTAAAAACAAGAAGCAATGAAAAACAAAGTGTATTTTTTGTAAGCTGTCCCAGTTGCCGGTTTCCATCACCAGGAGAAACTTCACACCCAGCTTCTATTCTGAAGTTCTCTGACCTCAGCTCCCCATGGTTGGGCTCCTGTACCTTTGTCCAGCAAACTGAGCTCTGTCAGTGTCAGACCACTAGACAGGGATCAAACACCCCAGTCACCTTCCATGTTTTTCATAAGAGACACAGACGGGTTTATTTGTGACTTTTCCCAGGGCACTTTAATCCCTCAGACACAGGTCAGAGTCAACTATTCCTGCCCAAATTTATCCACACGTGCTTGGATTTGGGACCCCAAACAGGAAGACCCCAAGATGATTCACATCCAGCATGGACATTCACTCCCATTTAGCCTTTCTAATCACTGAATCATCATCACTGCCATGGCCAGCTAAATATCTGCTACTGCTTGCTACTGCTTTTCCAAGTCAGTTTTCCATAGAATTGTGCCTGTGCCTGTGAGAACATCTCACAGCCTCTGACTCTAAATATAGCATCTGTATTCAGTCATGATAAAAGGCATCTTGTCCATCCAGGTTCATCTAAAAATACAAATGTATTTGCTTAGTATCACCACTCTGCTTTCCTTCTGTTAACCTGCCCTTCTGTTAACCTGCCCTTCTGTTAACCTGCCCTTCTGTTAACCTGCCCTTCAGACTTTGCAGCGCAGAATAACTTTGTGAGGACTTGCTTTGTTTTTTTGTTTCCATTGACAGGATCATAGAATGGTTTGGGTTGGAACTGACCTTTACAGATAATCTGCTTCCAATCCCACTGCTATGAGCAGGGACATCCTTCAATAGACCAGGCTGCTCCTAGCCCCATCCAGCCTGGCCTTGAACATTGCCAGGAATGGGGCAGCCACAGCTTCTCTGGGCACCCTGTGCCAGCGCCTCAGCACCCAATGCGTAAGAGCATGGTGACAATCCGTGTGCAGCTTCGACCATAAATTATGATTCTTCTAATGCTGAGATTGGCTGTTTTAGCCAGTTTTCCATTCTTTTGCTGTATACTGAGTTGATTTTTTTTTTTAATCCTTTGCTCAAAACTTCTGAAGAAACCTTTGTTTCTATTGTCAACAGAAACTGTGTATATTCAAACATGAATGGACTGTTGGAATTTGCTGCTAAGCAAGGTTGTCAAAAGCTTTGACTCCTTGACTGCAGGATTATGGAGTTTTGGGGGTTATTTCAAGACATATTTTAAAAAATCAATTAGGAATCATATTTTCAGGTGCTCCTTTCCAAGTTACTTGGATTATAGTTGTTTCTGTTCGTAAAACGCTTTTCTAAGACATTAAGCATATGTATTGTATATTAAAATAATCATCTGGACTTCATTTTGCCTGTACACAAGAAATCCAATTAGATAAGACCATTTGTACTGAAGCCATCACTAACATTAATTCTGTGGCCAGTTCTTTGACTGTCAGGATGAGATTTAATACTAAATTTCTCATATTAGATGGAACATTTTGAGTAAAGAGATTAATTTCTATTAATTCTAGAAATTGTAAGGCCATTCAGTTTTGGCAGTATAATGCCTGCAGCATGTATTAGAATAAGGATCCTCTCTCCCTACCTTTTATACTTGTCAATTCTACGTATCTACAGATACCTGTAGTGTGAATTGGTGGTGCGTAGAAGATACCAACTGGTATCTCCTTTGCTGGTTAGGGCACTAATCGCTGACTGTCATAGGTCTTGTTTCTAATCTGTCAGACAGATCCCAGCAGTTCTGATACTGTAATTACTTCTCCCTCTTTGGCCACTTTTGGCCATTTTCAATGTAATTCTTCCCTTTGTATCTTTGATCATTTGATTAATTCCATTCCAGATATTTTGATTTTGTATTAAATTACCATTGACTCTTTTCTTTTCACCCTCTGCTTTTGGATATGAGTTTGACAGTGCAGTCAGATCAATTCTTGGAAAACTGCTTGTCTTCCTCCATCTGTGGGGCACACTCTGCTCTTTGGACGAATGACTTGCTGCTACAGCCATGGCCCTTGGCTTTCTACCACTGACCTGGCCACTGACTCACTGCCAGTTCTTTCCCATCTTGCATTGTTTGCAGGAGAGAGTGGTTATGAGCTCTCCAGGTGTTTCCCTCTGTTAAGACCCTTTTAAGTTCCCAACAATCTTGAGGAAATTTTCTCCCTGTTTTAATCTGGGAATTGAGGGCAGTTTTCAAATCCCACTGCTGATGACTTTCTGCAGGCTGCTCTCTGCTTCCTGTTGTGTAGAATCATAGGATCATAGAATGGTTTGGGTTGGAAAGAACATTAAGATCATCCAGTTACAACCTCCCTGCCATGGGCAGAGACATCTCACACCAGACCATGCTGACCGAGGCTCTGTCCTTGAGCACTGCCAGGGATGGAGCATTTACCACTGCTTTGGGCAACCTGTTCCAGTGCCTCACCACCCTCACAGTAAAGAACTTCTTCCTTATATGCAACCTGAACTTCTCCTGTTCAGGTTTAAACCCATTACCCCTTGTGTAGCGTAACATCTGATCCTTTTGCTGAAAGATGCTGCACTGCTTTCTGCTCTGATCCCTATGTTGCTCAATCCATTCTTTGTGGAGTCTGAAGCAGTGATGCTTCTCATAGGGAGTTATCTAGGAGGTCCAGCTTGTGATGCTGCCAGCCCTGTCCCTCCTGCGCTGAGACTAGGACTGTACTTATAAACCACATACTTACAATTCTCCAGTCAGGCTCTGAAAGTCCATGATACTGTTTTCGCTTTTCCACCATGTAAATGAAAAGGTAGCTAAATCTGCTTTCTTCAAACTATCCATAAATAGCTTCTGTTGTCCTAAGAGATCAAATCTACAGGCAATGTGGAATTATGGTTTTAAAACATAATCCATTTGCCACTGTGTCTACACCGTATTTGTCCTCATTTTCATGTTTATCTTCTGGTGGGTGAAGAGCTGAGGGTCTACAGAAGGAACCACGCTGGGTTTCCCAGGCTCATAATCCAGTGCCCTGGGTCCAAAATAGGCAGGAAATGAGTGATTGACCACAAGGTTAGAGGCCTGTCCCTATAACCACAGCACAGAGAAACAAAGTTCAGTTCTACATTTTCCTGTCACCAGAAGTGCCCTCACAAAACATCCATGGACATTTCCTCTGCAGAACACACACGTCTGTTGGTATTAGCACCAAACCACCAAGGGCTTTGTTCTTTGGCTCTTTAGTCCTCTCATTCATAGAGCTTAAATTACAGTCTGACTACTATGAAGCAGTCCCACGAGGCAGATTTCCCATGATTTATGGACACCACATGAGCAAGTTCAAATGCCTTCACCAAAGTAGCAAAACCAAGTCTATCCCTGAAGACATCAATCCTGATTTCTCTGAATTTTCCATCCTGCTTCCACAAAGCCATGGTCTGTGCTTACTTCATCCATCTAGGCCTTGTCTGATGCCATGTCCTACCTTAATAACCATCATGACCTCACTTTTCCTTTATTCAGTCTCCCTACTATTTCACAGGGATATAAGCTGAGAAGCTGCTCCCAAGGACAATCTGTTTCTTCTGTAACTCATTAGAAATTTATATTTGTCCTATTTTATCTTCTTCTTGATACTTAATATAGAAACTAGTAGAAGAACTTCACAATTAGCAAGGTGAGATGGTTTGGTTGATTAAGGCTATAATAACCTATTATTTTGGTGATAGTAGAGTGAAGCGTTGTGAGAGATATTTGTTCAAGACAGGTGGAAGAAGTGGTTAAGCTCTTTTTGTAATGAGGAAAGCAATCCTTCTTTTGGCAGTCGCCCTCTACAAC
This sequence comes from Neopsephotus bourkii, assembly GCF_033783945.1. Lineage (NCBI taxonomy): Eukaryota > Metazoa > Chordata > Aves > Psittaciformes > Psittacidae > Neopsephotus > Neopsephotus bourkii. The sequence continues at coordinate 3,762,386 of NW_026901486.1, forward strand.
AAATCATCTGTCATAGAATTATGTTGTGTTATATGATTACAGGAATTTGACTCCAGATTGACAGTAAAAGCAGGGAATTTGGCATTTTTTAGGTATGTGAGTGAATAAGAATGAGAACAGAGGTTTAAGCTACAGAAACTGATAGAAAAAGCAGCAAAAGTTTTTGTGTTTATTTTAAGAATGGCCGAGAACAGTCAGAGAGAGTTTAGGAAGAAATCTAAGAGCTGTCAGTTGCAGACACAGAGTCATAGCTTGGGATATTGGCAGCTTGTACTCCATGTCCAGGGTATTCTGTATGTCAAAGGTCTAGGGTACCCTGTAGCACTCAGGATCCCAATTATAAGGTAACTGCTCACGTCAATGGTGTCTTACTCAAGGAAAAATATACTTTAAAATATTACCTGCAGTTTTGTCTTGATAACTGTTTTTTTTCCTCTTGTCCTACATTTTCCCTGTTGTTGCTAGACAGTCGCTGGTTTTCAACCCAAATTACTCCAATGCCATGGTAAATAATTTCCTGTGAGTAATACACAAAGTGTGTTGGAAGCTTTCCAGACAACAGTGTCCAACTCTTCCCAGGGACACATGGCTCCCAGGTTTCAGAGTGAGATGCATACTGCTCCCATAGAGAAGTAACCCACGTACAACATGTGCATTAGTCTGGATGCACAGGTGACACACATTCCAGCTTACATTGTCAGTGCACACCTCAAGCTGCATCATGAGCCCCATGTCATGGACCCCCAGTGGTTCTCACCTGCTCCAGGTTAAACAAACCAACACTTTAAACCAGAAGATTACTATTATTAGCAACAGGACTAATTAGTAACGTATGTTGCTTCCTTAGGGAGCCTTTCCAACCAGGTTATAAATGTCCACAGAAGATGTCATACTATCAACCTAGATGGTTTCACATATTTTATCTATACATATATGATTATCACCATGCCTCCAACATGATGATGATTCTAAAAATACCCAGGCATTAAGGGGTATAAGACATGGTAAGATGCAATCAGAGGGAGCAGAGCAGGGGTAGTGGGAGAAGGGGCAGGCAAGGAAAGTAGAGAGCATACCTCACATATCAACATTCCCTTGATCCAATTTAGGAATGAGCATCACCCTGCTGTGGTCACGGTCATGCAGTATTTATAGAATGCCACCTCCTGTCTCACAGACATCTAATGGCAGTGAAGCATTTACTCCAGGAGTCAATCAGAACCAGCTGGCCTTTGGGACCACTGCAATAGCTTATAGAGAACCAAAATAATTTGCTTGCTTATGTGATTCCCCCCAAAAGCCAAGGGTTTAATCTTTAGGTGTGATTAATGGAAGACTCTTCAAAATCAATACTCTTCCCTGTCCAGATCCAAAAATGTATTTCCATGAATGCCAAGCTTCATGCATGGAAATAATCCCTCTGATGAGTGTTCCTGATGAATTGGGACTTTCATTTTAAAACACTTACCACTTTTTCACTCTATGGTGCTTGTCACAAGGTTATTTCAGTCTCAATTTAAAATAGTGTATACATCAAAAATATTGCACTATTGCATCTACTCTCCATGCTCTTGGAAAACCAGGGAATTGTGATTGCACACCAACAAGCAGCACTGAAAAAGGATCTGGTGTGCATGTTAAAAGTGAATCTTCATCAGCATTTGGAAACATAAACCTGTCAGATGTCAGACCTTCCAGGCAGCCTCAAGGACCAAGGAGTACGTTTCCTTTTCAAGCATGCCATTACATTGTTTCTGAAGTGCTATTTTCCTAGAATCTTTGGTTTGTGAGAAGCTTCACATAGTTATGGGTTCTGTATAGGTCAAACCACAGTCAGATTTCAAATAAGAACAACATTTCCCTCCACAGAATGAGAAACAGAATGGGAACATTTCCCATATATTCTGCTTTCTCATCTAGTCTATTATTCCAGGAGCAGCCCAAGGTCCCTGTATGGGTCAGAGACACCCAACATGGGACTAGGCATTTTTTGCACCTTCTACAGCTAAGTTTAGCTTTGGGGATCTTATTCAGGGAACACCTCAAGTGGAATTAGCTGAGCAGTCTTCACCACCATTGCTCGGCTTCCTTAAGGGGTGAACACCCGGCCCTGTGCCTTTCAATGGGTGACCTGAAGTGCCTTGGCAGGATAGTGCTGTTTGCCCATCAGCTGCTCACTTCTCTGCTTGGCAGAGGAGGGCTGAACACCATCCTACAAAGATGCTGAGGAAACAGCTCTCCTACTTTGTACTCCCCTTTTACAGGTACACATCTTGTCTAACCCAGCCTTTCACATCCTGTCTTTCACCTCCACTGCTGAGTAGGTCTCCATTCCACCCCTGTGAAGCTTGAAGGCTGGTTAAAATGCAGACCCCAGGCCTGGCTCTCCCTTGTATTGGAGCTTTGTCTGGCTCTGAGCACACCCCGGTCTGTGAACCAGCACCAGCACAGACGTGAAAAGTGGCCTCATTCTGCCAGAGCCCTGGCTTTTCCAGCAGTGGCACTTCCCTGGGAAAGCTCTGGGACCTGCAAAGAGCTCCACACAGGCAACAAAGAGCGCATTTAGAGAAACGCCTTTGGAGAGACTGTGAGTTTGGTCTGGAAAGGAAAACAGGAACTGAGGTCTTATGGTCTATGCACTTCACAGAAGTTCTCTCTTGTCTTCCATCAATATCTGTTCTGTAGTTGTTGGATAAAAATCTACTGCACTGTAAATATGGTGTGATGCCTTCCACCAAAGCCACAGATTTACATAGTGGACACAGATATGATAATAGATTTGGATTCCACAGAGAGAAATCCAACAACAAAGCTACAAAATACTAGAAATGCCTTTGAACCAATGCAGAGCACCCAGGGCACATCAGGGTATTCCCATCAGGATTCCCCTGTAAAGAGGGAATCAACATGATGGCGTTTTAAAACTCTGGTGGAATTGCATTGTCTGTGCAATATCTGTATGTACTATTTAGAAGGCTGGCTGGGAGGAGCATAAATGTAAACACAGACTAAAGATTTCATCCTGTTGCATAAAATGTGCAATAATTGAGTAGAGTGACCCAATCACTGACATGTTCATGGCTACAGATTACAAGATACAGCAGTGCCAATTTCAAGTATTCCGAAATCACGGATCAGACTCCTCTAAAGCTGGTCTCAGTGTGACGCTGACCAATTTCTATGGAGGAAATCACCCCTAATTGCCATTTTACGAGCTTTTTACGAGATTCTACCATTTTAAGACTGACTTCAACATAATGAGATACAGAAAGAAACACTTTTTGAATTTATGTCCTGGCTTGCAGCGCACTGGGATGTTCCAGATCTGTGGTTTAAATTTGCTTTGTGACCTGGAGGATTAGAAACTTCTTCTTTTACATAAAATGTGACTTTCTTATGTAATCAGTTGCCCTGTGAGCAAGATCTTTAAGATAAGCACCAAATTCTATGAAACTTCTGATAAGCTCCTAAGAATTGGAATCACTAAATCAAAGAACAAAAAATGTAATGACAGGGTCATACTACAGGGCCTGTGAAACAGAACTGAATGGTGTTAGGAAATCAAAGCAGCAGCTTCATCTTGTAAAATGGCAATTATGGGTGCTTTCATCAATATAAATTGTTCAAATGTCACATTGAGATGAGTTTTAGGGGTGTTAAATGTGTTCCTTAAAATGTCTTTCTCTAAAAATATTCTAGAGAAGTAATTCCTTCTTAGAAAAAGGGGGTTCAAGTGACTAGCTACAGAAAGCTAATGACTTCCCAAGCCATTTGCGTGATTAAATTATGGATAATCATCATCCATACATTCATACTGAGTCTGTCCTCCAGTACAAGCATAGGAGTCCTTATGCCATGGCAGAGGGGTTGGAACTACACGATCTTAAGGTCCTTTCCAACCCAAACCATCTAAGATTCTGTGATTCTATGCCATGTCATGGTCTACACCCTTATTGAGAATTATACCCACATTGGCTGATGTTTTGTGTTCCAAGTCTGCCCAAGAACAAGAAATCAAGATGGAGCAATAACTGGAGAGGTTTTCAGAAGTCATTCTGAAGTCTGATGGACTGGTGGCACGACTGATGAAGGGTAAGATACTATGGATTTTGGTGCCACTCACAAAGGAGTGTTGACTATTTTGATTTGCAACAAACAGACTTATTCTTCCTCCTAATGCATTTTCCAGGCTTCTTAAGGTTTGGCATTACTGGAGAAGCTAAATTCAGACAGGCGTTATTGAGCGGAAAATATATTCTGGTCAGGTACCACTTTCTTTCCCAGTTAGTTCCATACATACTTAGCTGGTTCCATCATTGCAGTGTGCTGACAGCTCCTCACAGGAGAAAAATCATTTGTCTGATGTGGTGCCTGGGCTGATTAATGGGTTCACTGTGCAAAATGGCCTTACCAAGATCTAACTTTATTGAGAAAGGAGGCTCATTTTGTCTCTGTTTCTCCAGCAACAGATCCCTGTAAACACTATTTGTGGTGTGGTTCAGAATGGTTTTTGCATTATTCTTGTTGGAACTGTTTCCCTGGGTGTTTCATGCACCAAGGTGAATCTGTGCAGTTTACTGCTAGGGTCATCAACTCTGTATGCATGTACTTCACTGTCTCTCATATTATCCTCCCCCCTTGAATGGCAATAATTGATCACTGACTAATGTAGGCGCTGCCTCAATGAGATTTTAGACACTTGGCCTGTGAGGGCAAATCCAATCCATCTAATATTGAATTTCACTTGGCAATCAGTTGAGTTTAGCACTTTGTAAGACCTATGAGGAGAGGCCAGTTCTGTCTAAAATAGTCTTTTTCATATTTATTCAACAGGAAATTAGACACCTCCAGAGCATAATGCTATCCATACCTTAGACATACACATCTTTTTAGAGCAAGAGCGTCATGAAAATCAGTATCCTTAAGAGTGCTCTTCTGTGGATGTACCAAGGTCGATTTGAGTTGCAGATTCCCCACAATGTGCTGGGAGACTTATTTGTGCCAGAGGCAGGGTCTTCTGGCTATCATTTGCCAAGGAGGTTCTACACAGGATGGTGTACACAGAGTGAGCCCATCACGCAGAGCTCACATTGTCACATGGATGTAGCTGTTTAGCTGAAAACTGGCTTTGAAATGTACGCAGAGCATATGGAGAACAAGTAAACATAATAGCTAAGGGAAGATATTAAGATATTCAGTATTTCTACCACTGTTTGCATGTTACTAGTAGTTGTTTTGTCAGCTAAGGTATAATAAGGTGCTATCTGTCAGAGACTCATACAAGGCCGAGGTGCAAATAATGAGCAAAAGAAGCATTTTCAAGAAATCTAAAACTATTTGCTAATGCACAAGTCAAAACTGACATTTTAGAAGCTATTAAGAGTGTTGTTTGGAAGCAAAATGTGACTTTTAGAACTGTAAATAAGTGCTTTTCCTAAGCATACCATTTTTTTTTTCCTACTTGATGGAAGCATTGTAACTACAGCAATGATTCGTGGGAGGATCTCAGACCTAGTTCATTACCTTGCCATGTCTAGTGGTCACTGGGCTGTTAATGGGACCTCTCTTTTTTGTCAGCCTTGTGCTGGGTGATTGATTTCCCTGCCTGGGTTGTGGTTGCTTTCTGCCCCTCATCCTTTTGATTATTCCATTACATGAAGCAGTGTCTACCTCCCTTTGACCACAAAGGGAGCCAAGAGTGAGACTCCTAACTTGGGACCACTGTTCAGTGCCTGGAATTAGATGGGATGAGCTCATGCATTAGCTGCTCATCCCTAGCTCATTAGTTAGCAAGTTACTAAATGTGCCACTTGAATTCTTTCTGATAGGAACGAGGCAGCTGGTGTCTGGGGATGTCCATTCAAATTCAGCTCACGTTTGAACTTTTCCGGCTGCACCTTTGGATTCCTCAGTTCACCAACGTGTTTTATGTATGCTGATCCTGCTTATCGGGATGCCCACGTGGACCCCAGGCTGTTATTAATTATTCAGTTCTTTTATATGAACATGTTGGAGAGTGGGTGAAGGCGGGGGAGGAAGGGAACTTAATCAGCAGCCTTATGTTCTGGTAGAGTAGGTTAGGTTAACATACATTAACTTAATTAAGGTTAGGTTAACAAAAAAATTAGGTTGACTTAATTCTCCTTTGATTCAATAGTTTTCCAGTTGTCCTTGGAGAGAGCAGAGAGACTGTGCTTAATAAAAACACCTCTTGCTGATGTTGATGATAAAGTAGAACCTCTGTTTGATAGTTGAACCCAACCTAGGTAATTCGTCTCTCCACTTCAGGGCAAGTCTTAGCCATTTTTACCATTCACTTGTGATACAGGAATGACAGAAAGGTTCCTGGTTTGTCTGTCAGAAAGCAAGTCCAGCTCCTCTGACAACAAATCCAGAACTCCATATTGATCCTACATGACTAAGTATCATCTCTATTTATCAAATTTCTGCAGCTTGCATAATCAAACTGCTAGAAGATTTTGATACACAGGGAAATCCATGAGATCCGACAGGCAGTTTGTCTGAGATCTCGTACCACAAGGGACCTCTCAATAATGCCTCTTTGCATTCACCTAACTACCTGACTTTGTGTACGTAATTAACTTGCAGTGCTGCCACCAAGGGAATCTGTGACCTTTCCAAACAATTTTGTGGCAGCCGGAGATGAGCCCTCTGTAGGAAAGACACAATCTTTTTCTTGATTGCTGTGTCCATTTTGCTCTATTGCCTTTCTGTGTACCCTTTCAGAAGAATCACAAGTGAGGAGAAACAAAATTGAAGAAACGGCAGAAGAAATACCATGAACTCCTGCTACAGCACTGTGTAACAGTGAATCCTAAAGGGATCATATGTAGGCAAAACGTAGGTTGAAATTCTCTTCACCTTTCATTGCAATAAACAACTCCTGAATATTTAATTTCCCTTTACATCTCATGGATTTAACCAGGGCGTATTCATTTCCACATCCTTTTTCCATCCTACCAAGGATGGTTCTATACTTGAGGTAACGTTTTCTTACCTGGTCAAGGCATTGCAAGAATGTGCCTGAAGAACAAGCTCCCTTTAGCATCTTCAAGGACACTTATGGACTCTTGTACTTGAATATGACAGTGGGAGTCAGGAATTTTGGGGACTATTTCTGTCTCTGGCATTAATCACTATAGGAGGGACTCAACAGCAAGGCTCTGACCTTTTAAAAGATAGACTCAAGTATTAACCAAGATCTCCTCTGTTGGGAGATGAAGAGAGGGCCACTTGTGGATATGTCATTCTACACCAAATAAGTATGTTCAAGTAAGTAAAGTAACTCACCTCCAAGGTTAATAGTGACTGTAGTACTTCAGTAATCTCCATGTCAAATGGAGACAATAAGGTTTATTAGCTATGATATGAGGGCAGCCATGAAATTTTAGCTGCTAATATATATCAAGTGCTCTTAGATCCAAAGGCAGGATGTAAAATTGAATTTGTTGTCATTTTTATTCAATACCAGGACAAGCAATGATCTCTACAAAACTTTCCTCCAATGGGAGAAATTGCCAGAAGAAGAAACCCATAACTGCATTAATGCCTCTTCTGAGCGCAGACAGTGATTATTCTTGCAGAAGGGAGCAGGAGGACGGAGAGCTCTTGTAATTTATGTACAACTGTGTAGGCCGTTCATAACCACTTAAAGGTCTCAGTCTTGCCTCTCTGCTTTCGGCTGGTGTGCCCCAGATTATATGGGTGATGTTGTGGTTAATCAAAGTGCAGTGCCATGTGGGGCCCTCAGGTCTTTCCTTTTCCCTTTTTTCACTTTTTTAGCTTTTTCTTTCTGGTGCATTAACTATGCTGCCCATGACAATGGGCTAATAAGTATTTGTTCTGTCTTCTCAGCATTCGCCTGTATTTGCCTATCTCTGTGAAGTCTTTGCTTCCCATGCCAACTTGCCTTCTTACTCTCTTCATGCCTCCTAAGCCATGCTGAGTGACACTAATTCCTGGCAGAACTGGACTCTTATGCTGGATTTTCTTTAGGTTTGTATTAAATCTCCCTAGTCTTGGCTATCCCAAACGCTTTGATCCAACGGCACATTTTACCTCCCAGCTGGCCAGCAGTAAGAAATCACAGCACCAGCCTGCAATCCTGTCCTTGCAGCTACCCACAATTTATCTTTTTCCACGCTCAGAATCGGCCATTTGTTCCCAGTCTTTGCTCCTTATCTCTTCCCCAGTTTTTAATCCGTGACAGGACTTTACCTTTCACCCCTGGATTGCCAAGTTTCTCAATAGCCTCTTGTGCCAGACTTTATCAAAAGCCTTTTGAGAGCTGTTGGAATCCTCCCTGCTCTGCGGTTTCCTTAACCCTTTCAAGGATTCAAGCCAAAAAGTGAGAACATGAGAGGAGGAAGATTATTGCTCACAGGGAGTTTGCTGGTTGGCACATCTGTCATCAGTTTGGTGTTTTCTTGCCCAAATGGCTTCCAGTTGCAGGAGTGATGTGTGGTTTATGTAAACCTGCTTTTCCTGGGGTGGGCTGGCTGTTTGTTGCTTCACCACATTTTGGGAGGAGCAGGGGAGAGCCACTTCAGACTGTATTTTATGTTATGGACTTATTTTGGTCACTAGGTCTTTATGTAAACTCAAGTGACTGCTCCAGACCCCCAGCCTAGGAGACTGGCTTGCAGGTATCCTCTCATGATAACTGCATGTCCAGTCTGGCAGGAACAATTCAGTTCCTTGAGTGTTGACCATGAGTATGTGGTTGTCTGCATTACGGCATGGCTATGTAGGTAAGTAGGTATCACAAAGGCGCTATGGGAGACCTGGGCCATGCTGGATAGACAGCTGGAATTGGGCATGTGGGTTATCTCCAACATCTAGAGTCAGCAGTAGACATCTAGCAGGATGAGGTTGGGCAAGAGACCTCCAGAGGTCCCTTCCAACTCCAGTTTCCTTGCATATGCTCTAATACAGTCTTATCAACACTTGGCACTTAATGGCACTTTGCCCTCCCTCCCAATCCCCCTCCAAAGACAGGGTAGCAAGCTCTTGGGTGCTGCAGGGCACTTCTCATTGTTCAGCCTCAGCGGGTGACTGAGTGGGGCTGGCCAAAACCAGGCCCTTCACTCTGCTCAGACACTTCTGTCTGCAGTGGCTAGCCTTTGCAGTTCTGCATACTCACACAGAGCCCCCTCCTCAACCCTATTTCACCACTTTAGCACGTCTCCTTTATTGTCACTATGCCAATTCTCCATTGACAATGTCCCATTTACTGTTGTCACTTCTTTGCTTTCACAGAAGCAGGACCCAGATGAAAGGTCCCAACCCCGTCCCAATGAGCTAAGCCTGATCACATCAGTGTGCTGCTCTTAGCAACCCCTGAACAGGCTTCCCTTCCTGCGTGTTTGTCCTCTCAACTGTGTCTGGGCCTTTTGAAGCTTCACCTTGAAGGATGTCTCTTAAAAAGTGCTGAAGGCCCTCAGATCTATAATGCCTTCACTTCAAAGTAAGCTGGATGAATTCAGTATCTCTGAGGGCATCTCTATCTAGTGCCTCCAGCTTTTGCTTTCCCTTTTTACCTGCCATTTTACCTGTATTAACATCATCCTGCCTGGACTTCTGTTCTCTCTCGGTGTTGTTACCACCATAAAACCAGCACAGGCAGAGTGAATCCTCATATGACAGGAGAGCACAGGCAGTAAGTAAATCCTCATACGTCTCCCTTTTGCCTGTGAGTACCATGACCATTTCCTTTTTCCCTTGCAGCCTGGACTCTTCTCTGCTCTTGCATCCTCCATCCATGCTCCTGTGGGCTTGGACATACGTGTTCCAGCACCACCTATTACATAAAGAAAATACAGCAATCGTAAGTGAATTTGGACAGGAGCATTTTGGGTCCTTGGGGCAGGCAATGGGAATTCCATCATTGGCCACTTTATATATCTACTGCTAGCTAAAATATAGCCATATATTAGTTACATACAAAGTACTCTGGGAATAAATAAATATACAGTTTTGTTTTACATCAAACATCATACAATGAATAGAGGAGGAGTTGCAGAGCATGGGCTGAAATCTCTGGTTCTCACATGGAATCCCAGAATTCCCAGAAGTACGAGAAAGTTAAGGAGAAACATAACAACATATTTCAGTCCCTAGCTGTAATCCTTAGGGACACCAAAAGCCTCAGGAGGGATCTGCTCTTTCTAGTGAAGAGTCTCAAGAAACACCAGTGCTAAGAAATCAGTTCCCAGCCCATAAACAAGCGTTAGCAGCTTACAAAGAAACACCTCCAACCCGATAGATGGCAGTTGTACAAACACCACCACCCCTCCTGAGGCAGCTGTGTTGGGACAGCTTTAACCCTTCCAGCAGTGCTCAGAAAAGCAGCCAGCTCTTGGAAATGTCTTGGTTAAGCACCTTACCTCCTTCGGAAGCAAACACCATAAACCTGCTTCCTGGGCAAGAGCAAATCTGTTACTACCAGAGCACAGGAAAGTGCCTTCTACAATGTGATCTCATTTCTTCACCTTTTGCTGAGGTTTGAAAGCTTTTCATTAAACCCTGGCATTTAGTTACATTGGTGTTCCAGCTGCCTTGCCTTTCTGAAGCCTTACTGCTGCTGACCAGGGCATCCATCAGTCTATCAGGTTCACAAAACACCTGTGTTTTTGGTAGGACTTGCTCCAGGAAGTTTCCCAATGGCCATATAAACCAGCTGTTTGCTACTGTTGTGTTTGAACTTTTCTAAAAGGATCAAAAGAGTTAATCTGAAGAAGAAACCTGAAAGATTGGAAATTCAACTGCACACCCCACCTTCTTGTAGCCAAAAAGGATTGACCATCAAGGTATGAAACCTTGTACAGTGCAGCACTCCCCTGGCTGGTGGAGGATTAGGAAAAAAGTAGGTAATACCTGCTGGAAAGGGAAAGGTTTTATACACAAGAGGGAAACGGCACATCATTTCCTTAAATGTCAGCAGAGTGAATAATCACATAAAATAAAGTTTAAAAAAAGTATTTTCTGCACCTGAAAAAATAGAACACTGCTGTGGGATCCCTGCAGGAAGCGAATGACTTAGACTTAAATCTGAGTAAATCAGATTTTGCTCAGCTTAGCTTGAGAGCATCCAAAGTGAAAAAAGAGCTGCTCTTCTGTTCCATAAAAACACAGCTTTTCCTCTATTTAATTTTGGGCCTAACAAAAGGGGAAGATTCTTATGAGTCAGGAGTGAATTGCTTTCATATGAAATAACTTTTATTAAACTCACTCACCTCAACTGTTTTAATTTAGCTTTTTTAAGTAAGTTACAGAGAAACTTTATCCAACCTTGATGCTTTAGTGTCTCAGGGATTATATATCAAGATCATTTTAAATCACAGATGTAACACATCATGTGTTAGCTTTCAGCACCTGATAAATGTTATGGGTTTCCTAATGTTCTTGCAGACTTGGAGCCACCAGTTATTCTGCTCTCCAACTGTTGCTTGACTATGTGGCATTAAAGGCTGAATATTTTATTAACAAAAGGAAAACAACCCTTAAATTAAAATTAAATATTCCTCCCAATAGCCCAACTGCATAATGCTCAACCTCACATCCAATTTGTGCTCCTGGCTGTCTCCAGAATACATAAATTGGATAGTTTTGACAAGTAAAAATGTTTTCTAGTAACCAAAGGTGAATCAGACAGACAAAGAAGTCATTCAGTAACTCTGCCATCTCTGTATCTTCTGTCACCAGGGCACCCGTCCCGTTCATCAGCGGGCCTACATTGCCTCTGGTGTTAGTTTTACCTGCCATGTATTTGAAAAAGCTCTTTCTGCTGTCCTTGACCCCTCTCGCCAGCTTTAATTCCAAGGAGGCCTTAGTCATCCTAGCAGCTTTCCTACATCCTCTAGCAGCAGCCTTATATTCTTCCCAAGTGGCCAGCCCTTCTTTCCATGACCTGTAAACTCTCCTCTTCCACTTGAGCATACCGAGCAGTTCCCTATTTAGCCACGCAGGTCTCCTGACCCTCTTCCTTGACTTCCTACGTGTCGGGATGCTCCGATCTTGAGCTCGGAAAAAGCAGTCCTTGAACGTCAACCAACTATCTTGGGCCCCTTTCCCTTCAAGCAGCCTAGCCCACGGGATTTCCCCTAGCAATCGCTTGAAGAGGCCAAAGTTTGCCCTGCTAAAGTCCAGGGTTGCGATTCTACTTGCTATTCTACTGACCCTACCACACAAGATCCTGAATTCTACCATCTCGTGGTCGCTGCAACCAAGGCAGCCCTCAACCTTCACTCCTTCAACCAGACCCTCCTTGTTAGTGAGGATGAGATCCAGCAGCGCACCTCTCCTGGTTGGCTCGTCCACCATTTGCATGAGGAAGTTATCATCCATACACTGGAGGAACCTCCTGGACTGCGGCTGGGTTGCCGAGTAGTCCTTCCAGCAAACATCAGGGAAGTTAAAATCCCCCACGACGACCACGGCCTGTGACTGTGAGGCCGCTGTCAGCTGCCTGTAGAAGGCCTCGTCAACTTCCTCACCCTGATCCGGTGGCCTGTAACAGACCCCCACAACAGTATCGCCCCTGCCAGCCTGCCCCTTAATTCTCACCCACAGACTCTCGACTCGCTCATCATCTGTCCCTGGACAGAACTCAACGCATTGTAGCTGCTCTCGCACATAAAGAGCAACCCCACCACCCCGCCTGGCTGGCCTGTCTTTCCTGAAAAGGACATAGCCCTCCATGACTACATTCCAGTCATGTGAGCTGTCCCACCACGTCTCTGTAATTGCCACCAGATCATAATCTCCCGACTTAACACAGGTTTCTAGCTCCTCCTGCTTATTTCCCATGCTGCACGCATTGGCGTACAGACATTTCAGGGAGCGAGCCGAGCACACCGATTTCACCCTAGGATTACCGGAGGCCTCCCAGTCTTCATCAATTCCGGAGCGCTGTCCCACTGAGGCAAGCCCAGCTACAACCCCATCCCCCTTCAAATCTAGTTTAAAGCTCTCCAAATGAGCCCCGCTAATTCGTGCCCCAGCATCCTTTTACCTCTGTGCGATAAACCTTTCCCACATGCCAATGTCCAGGCCGGTGCCCTATAAAACCAGCCGTTATCAAAGAATCCAAAGCCCTGCCTGCAGCACCAGCCTCGAAGCCAATCGTTTATGGACTGCATTTTCCCATTCAGTCCCACATCATCAACAGAAGATGGAAGGAGTGAAGAGAAGATCACCTGAGCCCCAGAGTCTTTCACCATCCGCCCCAAGGCCCTGTAGTCTTTCTTTATCTCCCTCAGACTGCGGGAAGCAACTTCCCCTTCACCCGTCTGGAAGACCAGCAGCGGGTAGTAGTCTGTCGGGCACACCAGGTTGGGGAGCACCCTGGTGATATCCCTGATCCGGGCTCCAGGCAGACTACACACTTCCCTATGATGAGGGTCAACTCTGCATATCGGGCCCTCTGTTCCTTTCAGAATGGAATCACCCACTACAATGACCCTTCTTTCTTTCTTACCAGAGGCAGTCTTGAGGTGCGAAGTCGACCGCTTTTTCCTGTGTGGCCTTGTAGGCGGGCCTTGCACCACATCCTCACCTACCTCTCCTTCCAGATCCAGAGCCTCAAACCTATTACAGAGGGACACCTGGGGAAGCGGGGCAGGAAGGGAGGAGGGCTGCCCACGACGCCGAACCGGAACTCGCTTCCAACCCTCCTCATCTTTTTGGTCCCCTACCTCCAGGCGACAGCTACATGACAGGGGCTGTCTCAGGCCATCCCCCTCTGTCTGAGAGGGCAGGGGGTCCATCCTCTTTTCTTGGTTTCTTTCCCCATCCATTCTGCTCATTGCCTTCACAGCTGTATGTAAGTCTTGATGCGATGTCAAAGTTGGAGCCAAACTTGTGAACCCGTGCAGCTCATATCCCAACGCCATTTATAACCAGAAGGAAAACCTCCCAATTTCTGCAGTAGGTCTGTTAAGATGAGATGGATTTGTAAGGGAGATGTATTAGAGGCAATGACAGAAAGCACGTGCTACATGGTCACAAACCATCACCACCAAGGGAAGGGCAGCAGCTCCCTGGGTTTCTGGGGATGTGCTCTGTCTCTGCTGTGATGACATTTGTAGGCTGTAGCACACTTGTCCACAGTTTGTGGATGTCAGGCAGCCCCACTGGGGCAGCCATCCTTACCAGGCAAGCAGATGTCCTCAAATCCTGACATATCCGCTGTGCACAGGAACATCTGTTGGATGGAGGCTCCTGGGAAGCCACAGGGGATCCTCGGTTGTGGCCGTAACATCAGCTACTGCGTGACCCCAGCACGGAGGGTCTGGAGGGCACATCCCTGCACTCCTGCCAGCTCTCGCAGCCATAATGAGCAGTGTCAGGGCAAAACAGGGGACTGAGGAGACTTCTGTCTGTGTCAGAGGTTCGCTGTGTTGCTGTGAATGTCACTGCATTTTTGGTGCCTGGATTTGCAGCCTTCAGCACAGAGATTGCGTTCCCTTTCTGCTGTTCCCCTCAAATCATCAGCTTTGATGCTGAGAATTTCTTGGTGTTTCTTAACCCTAGTGGAGACCTGATCTTCAGTTGCACGTCCCCTGAGCCCTGAGGGAAGCCTGCAGCACAGTATGATGTTACATGGCATTCCTTATTTCTTCTGTGCTAAGAAAAAGCAAGCTTTTTCACATAGATCTGAGGTCTTTTTAACTGCTGTGGAGGAAGATGTGTCCCAAGCCCAAGTTTTACAGGGTTACATGTAGGTGACGCTAGAACAGGGATGACATGATGCCAGGCCCTAGGGACTGCTGTCAGAACCAGTGGCACTCAAACCTCCTTCACCAGTGCCCCAGCAGCAGTTTCCCTTGTATGGCAGGACCCTCACTTCCCTCTCCCCTACATGTAGCACTGTTCACCTCTAAAGCCAACAGGGCTCTTCTGAGCTTTGTCTGGTGACATGGTGGTTTCAGACATAGGGGGGATTAGAGTATAAAACTCCCAGAGCCAGGATTGACACCACATTTACAGGATCTAAGGCAAGCCCAGTCTGTAAGGCATGGTCATACATTTACTCACAGGGAGCGCAAAAGCAGGGGAATCATGGTGTCTTCCTATAGCTTCCCCAGAAGAAGCACGGCACTGATGGTGGTATCCTCCCCACCAGATACTGCTTTCCCTGTGTAACCAGGCAGCCAGGAATAACACTTCACCTTATAGTTATCAACAGAGAGGGAGCAATCACTGCCCCAAGCTTCCTAAATAGCATCCAGCAGCCTTGATCATCACAATGACTGTCACTGGAGAAGGCAGGTGACAGTTCATGGCAAGGACTAGAGGACACTGTTTCAGCCTTGCCAAGAGCTGTCACCAGGCCACATGAATCTCATGTTGTCAATGGGCAGCAGAGCCAATGCGTTGCAAGGTACAGGCTCTGGGTTAGACACACGTCCGGAACAGAGACGCTGTGATCCGGTCACCCGATGCTGCTGCTGCCTCTTCCATGATCTCATTGCTGGCATCTGTCAGCACCATCCTCTGGGGAAACCCCTCACTGTTAAAAGGTCTCTACTCCTGTCAGGGAGACGGCACTGCTCTCACTGCCTGGGCCAGTCCAGGGGAAATCCAGCCTCCCTACATAGATCAGTTTCCATGTTTGGTCTTCTTTAGCAATAGAAGACACGGTATCTCCATAAGGAACCACCAAGGAGGCCTGGGTGGCTCTCCTCATGTTGAGGAGCTCCCCAGCAGCTCCTAAATCAGGGAGCACTAAAGCAAATGGCATCTCCAGTTGGTGATGAGCACGCTCCTGTTACATATTCTGGGCCTTGCAGCCTGGCAGGATACTCTATTCCTGATGTGTTGGGTCCAATGTCTGACCCAGCTAAAACTCTAGTTAGCTTAAATAAAAGGCTGTATGTATTATAGACACATAGGAATATAGAAGCATAAGGATATAGAGATAGATACATAAAGATAGATATTTGGATATATAGATATATAGATACATCAATACATAGATATAGCTATTTTTATTGTAGGTAAAAAGTCATACGCAAGTTTGGCAAAGTGAAGAAATCTTTTGTCCTGCTCGGATCATGGCAAGTAAGTAGGAGTTTGCCCCAGATTTTTCTCTCTGATTTTAATATTTTGCATTTTTTAATCTCTCAAACTGGTCAGAGTGGCCATCAAAGCAGTGGTCATCCCACATTACATGCCAAGGGCTTTGTGACAGCCTCTTCTGCAGCAGCCCTGGAGCTCCTTAGAAGCAAAGTGTCATATGAGGGAAGTCACCTCAGACAAGGCTTTCTGAAAAGATAGATGTGCGGAAATTAAAGGCCACTCTTGATGATGTTACATTAATAAACAGTCCCTTCCCTTCCCAGGCCCAGGGAAGAGCTCTTTCCTAGATGGGAATGCAGTTCTCCATGCATGCCACAAGCAGAACATCTGAAATTAGCTGAGGGGTTTGAAGCCTTTGCCAGCAGTGCTCAAACAGCATTATCTCCTGGCTGGGTGCCGGGCCCTCTCTGTCCCTGCTCTGGAGCCACAGCTGGCAGTGGCTGTTAACCCTTGAGGCTGTCACCCTGTCCCCCAGCGAACAGGGAATACCATGAAGAGCTTTGCAGACATCGTTGGTCAAAGCTGCCCCTGCCTGCGTGAGAAACACACAGGCTGAAGGCCATGTGGAAGAGCTGACACCTACTGATGTGCTGGGGAGGACCCCACAGACATGCCAGGGTCTCACAAGGCTGCACAAGAGCTATGTGCTCCTCCTGTGGGTGGAGAAACCCCAGAGAAGTGATTTAGAGACTCATCATATGCAAGTAGTCCAGGGAATTTGTCATCCCTAAAGAGTTTAGCATCCAGGAGGAACTTTACGGTACTGCTGGTATCTCAGCTCCATGTGGCTTTTACCTTAAGGATGATGATGCCCTGCAAGCGGCATAACTGGAGTTGTTGAATGTGTCCTCAGTGGCAATTAGGGATTGAAGGAGCAGCTGGAATACCTTTGTTTCTCCCCTTGCAGGGATCAGGTTGGGATCAATGCTCTCCAGCTGCCTTTGGTTGATCACTGTGCCTGTCTACCCAAGAGACTCCCCCTGTTTGGCTGTCTCCATGACTCTGGCAGGATGCAAAGCCTGATTGCCATGCACAGCTCCCTCCCTGCTTCTCCCCCTGTTCCCTGTTCAATAATGCTAAATGTTATCTCATCCCAGGAACTGATTCCATCTCATGCCTGACTTCACATCCCGGGCCAGGAGAAGCTCTGCATGTCTCAGAGCTCATCAGAAACCTACGTTCCTTTCAGATGGCTAATAACAAAATGAACACCTTCATCTTGTCCCCTGACCAGATATTTCCTCATGCATAGAGGTGAAATTCCCCCTCTGAAATACATCTTTATGAAATAAAATTGCAAGCTCGCAGCAGTAGCACAAGGGGTGATGGGTTTAAACTTAAACAGGGGAAGTTCAGGTTAGATATAAGGAAGGAATTCTAAGTGATAACTAGCTCCAAACTCCTCTACGCCAGCACTTACCGCATCCTTAGTGTCCTCCTCTGATATCTCCTCCTCTCACCACCATAGTCAGAGCAGGCTGGTGGAGGTGTTGACCTGATGCTGCTGTGCAGGCAGGTGGGCTGACATACACATGCCTTAGCTCCACTCCTGGCTCTGTTTTCCATGCTCATCACAGTGACAGGTTGATAAGGTGTGGGTAGGCACAGACAGGAGAGACCCAGACAGCCCTTTTGGGAGCACAGCAGTAAGGAGAGAAGCAAGGAGATTCCTGGAGAGCATCGGAGCTGCAGGGGAACTGCAACCACAACTGGGAAACACAAGTGAACTTGCATAAATCACTCCACATGCCACATTTATTCCTCCAGTGCTCATAGAAGTGGCAGAGCCCAGCTACAGCTTGGGGTTTATTGGATCGCTGCTGGGCTAACGAGATTCATGGGGAAATTAAAGATTTATCAGATGAGCTGAAAACAATGTGTTCTGCTGGGAAAAGTTGGATTCAAGTCATTTTGCAACTTGGAGAAGCATTTATTTGAACCACGCTTGACAGCGCTGACCACATATTGTTTTGCAACCGGAGCAGGGTGCCGGGCAATCGCTGCATGCTTGAGATGGAAGGGAAACATTTCAGTTGCTCTCACTGCAGTCTTTATATCAGGTTTACAGCTTGAAAAATGCTTCTGTGTTTGCAGCTTTTCATTGCAACTCGTGACAGATTTATTATTCTTCTCTTTGATACCCTGACAAACTTCAGCAGGGAAGAAAACCGTGCTCTGCCCAGCTCTGGCTGCATGCCCTTTGGGGCCAGACATTGTTTTGCAGGGAAGGCTGGAAGTGTGTACATTTAAAACAAGGGCTACCCCAAGCCCAGTTGCACAACTGGCTGTTTAACCCAAACAGTACTATTAACAGTCAACAAGTCAAAGTTGCTCGAGTCCCCAGCAATGACATCTTGCAGTCTGGATGCAAGTGTCCCCACAGGGCATTGCCTACCTGCACCAGGGTCTGGATCTGCTTCTGGTTTTGCAAAGCAGAGCCATTGCATGCCCTGTTCAGCTGCTCATGCAGAGGCCAATAGCACCATAGTGTGCACTGGACCATATGTGTGGGACTAATGGCTGTGACAGAGAGACAGGGGCAGATTCCTGCCTGTACAGAGTAGCTGGACACCTGCCTCTGCTGAAGCAACAACACTGTACTGTCCTCATCTGCTTAAACAGAAGACTCTACCTGAATACTACTGTGGAGCTCCTAGAGAGCTTCTCCCCACTGCTGAGGCAGTCAGGTCTGGTGGGTGCATCTCATCATTCTCCTGACCTTAAGCACCATGATTAAACCAGACACTTCATGTAAGAACTCTAAATTCAACCCAAAGCTCTTGCAAGGCCCCAGCACCTATCACCTCAGCCCCAAAGCTGTGGCAGGAGACTGACAGCTTGCTCACTCCCATGCAGTGAGCCAAGGCTGGCTCAGGAGGAGAGACAGAGGTTACAAAGTGCCTTCAGGGTGAGAAGCACCAGCAGCCCCAGAGAATCCCATGAGAAGATGGAGGAAACTTCCTGCAGGAAGCTGTAGAACCTGTACCCAACACGATTTACAGCTGGGATTTACAACAGGGATTACCTCTGGTAGGCTGAGCACTGTTAATGACACAGCCAGAATTCCTGGGAGTCAGTGAGCATCAGGGATGGGCACAAAACAGCCAGGGTGCTGGGTTCTTTGATCAGGTCCTTTCCTGTGGAGCCAGGTGCCTTTTTAAAGTGAAGGCACTGGCTCTCATTAGCCTCTGACCTGAGCAACTTGCTTGGGGTCATTTTGGGTTTGATCTGCTGGGAGGCAGAGGCAAGTCAGGGCTGCTCTGTTTAGTCTTACTCATCTGGCATCTCACTACCATGCTCCTCTCCTGGCTGAACCAGCTGTTCCCCACAATCAGTCCCACTGAGATAGCAAAACCAGCTAAGCATGCTGTTCCCAGTGTGTCCTCCAGCCTACAAAGAACATTATGCCTTCCACACATCACTGAGGCCCCTGTGCAGACACAGAGCTCTCTTTGGGGCCTCTGAGATGAGCAGGGGATTTCTGAGAGCAGAAGAGAGGTTTGCAAAACTTGTCCTCAGCACTGGGGACCCGAGGAGGCTTCAATGCAGACCCAATCAAACCTCATCACAGCATGGATGTTCTGTCTGGCTGCTGTCTTGCTTTTCATCCTTCTCCACTTCTCCCTTTCCCTCCTGGTGCAGGACATCTAGCCCAGGTGGTCTTCTATGATGGCACACCAGTCACATAAGTTCCCACCTATGGAGAGGAAAGGAGACCTGTAGGGAAAGCCCAAGGAGAACAGTTTTCCATCTCCCTCCCTACACATACTGTTTGTCATGCAGGAGGAGGGTATCCAGCAGGACTGGAACAGCCCATGGTATCCCTCGGAGACCTGCTGTAGCATAGAGGGGTCCAAGTGAGGGTGCGCAAAGCAAGATGGACTACAAACCTGCCTTGCACCAGAAGCATTGCACAGACTTTTGCACCAAGCTAAGACAAAACAAGAGCCTTGCAGGACACATTCTGCTCTACTTTCTACCCTGTCCATGGCACCAGAAGCATCTAAAAGCACAAGGAAGCTCAGAACCAAAGGTGCAGGTTCTGTCCTCTTCTGGGAAGCCTTCTGGGGGAAGTCAGGCAGTGGCAATGCCACCGGGCAATGAGTCAGAAACGTGCTGCAAACCACCATGGTTGCAACAAAAAGACAAACCTCTGAGTTTCAGTGGAATCTGAGCTAGAAAACTCCTGCAGAAGGGCTCTACTGACTCAGCTTCCCTGCGGTGGTGCGACCACAGGCAGCACCAACAAAAGGCCACATAATGGATGTAGCCCCATCTGCTTTGATGAATTTGCTGGCACAACTGCAGCGATGAAGAGAGGGGCTTTTTACTCACAGGCTTACCTAGGCACACCAGCCAAGTCTTATGCTCTAAATTAAGTCCAAAAGGCTGGAAAAATATAACAGGGTTGTGGCTGAAGTTGAAGGAAACAGCAAATAGCCTTGTTTAGTCTACAAGAGGAGGCTAAAATGCCGTAAGATAATAATCTTCCAACATGTAAAATGTTGCTCTAAAGCAGGAGGTGGTCAGTCTTCGTCCCTCAGCTCCTGGAAGGAAGACAAGAGCAGTATCCAGCAAAAGTGACTCAGGTTAGACATGAGGAGTAACTAAAAGGAGATTCAAATACCAGGTAATAAAACTGGAGATTAAGTTACAGAAGAAAGCTGCAGACTCCCCATATCCAAAGGTTTTTAATGACAGATGAGACTGACTGGGAATAGTTTGGGAATACTTGTTCCTCACTTGGTGAAAGAAATCTGGCCCCATCTCAACCATAGATTCTGTTTTAGGGACTGATCATGGGCAAACAGATGGGCAAAACTCAAATATAAAGATACTTTGAAAAGTCATTGCCCACAGGAGCAAGCCACTCTGTGAAATATGGAATCCCAGCGTTTTGGGCTCTGCTTATTTCCCATCTCCTGTATCGCAGCTATACGCGGTACTGGTCAGACCCCAACCCTGCGTTTATGTCCTTTCCTCTTCTCCAAGCCCTGGCCATGTTTTCCCTAGGAGCAGGGCTGCTATATGATATTAAATAGGTATTTTTAGCACATGCATCACTATGGCATCTCCTCCTGCCTAACAAAGCTGAAGTCAGGAGCTGGACCTGCTGTGACATGAACCTGTGGTTCCCAGGAGCACAGAGGGCAAGCAGCTGAGCTCTGCTTTCCAGATTACACAGTTAACTGAGGCTTCAGGACCAGACTGATTTATTGATGCTTTCTGAAGCCTACAAATTGACCTCATGTTGGTGAGCAAGGGCCAGTTGATCTTCCAAGGTGCTCCTTCTCGAAACAGGTGGGTGAAATCCCTCCTCACCACAGCAGGATAGATGGTAAGCATCAAGCCTATGTCAAAGTCACATCCAATCACCTCCTAGTAGCCAAGTGCTGAACCAGCTGAAAAGGTCACCACCGTATCAGCCAGAGCAGCTGGATCTAATAGAAAATGAGTCAAGATGATGCATAGTCGGCATTGCAGGAATAACAGATGTCTCCCGGGTTGGCTGTACCAGCATGTTGATGTACTGAAGCAACTGAAAGGAGACTCGCATGACCGCAGCATATCATCCTCTTCCCGTCCACTGAAACTGAGAGGATCCGCAGATGTTGCACACAGATTTTATGGAGACCAGGTTTCTGCACATGGCAGATACAAGGCAGATCTCACTGCAAAACCTGATCTGGCAAGGCCAGTTTGCAGTGAGGGATGTGGAGATGGAGCAGATTGCAAAGTAATGGATATAACCCAGTTTTGATTTGCGATTTAGGACTCTGCAGTCTTCAGTCCCAGGCCCAGCAACACCAGTGCTGCCACCCTGGACCAGGCATGCCAAACCCCCGGATTTGCCTTTTCACCTTATCATGGAATCCCAGACTGGTCTGGGTTGGAAGGGACCTTAAAGCTCATACAGTTCCATCCCCCTGCCATAGGCAGGGACACCTTCCACTAGACCAGGTTACTCCAAAGCCCCTGTGTCTGACCTGGCCTTGAACACTGCTAGGGATGGGGCAGCCACAGCTTCTCTGGGCACCCTGTGCCAGCGCCTCAGCACCTTCACTGTGTTCCCTCCTGTTGTTGAAGAGGTGATCATGTCTGCGAGTGATGAAAAGAAAAAAGCAGCTGCTTAGCTCAGACAACTTTTATTGTCCATATTAAAGGAGGCACATGGGGGCAAGGTGAGGAAACAGCTTGCAGGGAGCGGGGCTGTAAAGCCTGCAAGTCTGCAGGAACTGTGGGCTGCACTGGCAGCACCTCACTCCCAGAGCTGTAAAAGGGATTAACTTAACAAATTCATAAAGAAAAAGAAGGCTAAAATAGGAGCCTAAAATAAGAATCAGAATCCCTCTGGTAAATTGCTGAATTCAATGCCTGCTGTGGAAAGCCAGTTGCATCAGGGGGGGTGAGTTATTTTCTGGAGATGTACTGGAAATGGCATGGATTAGTCAGGGAGCAGCAGTAGGTGAGCATCAGTGACGGAGCCTGTGGTCCCCCAAAAGCTTTCCCACTAGGTTGGGCACCCCAGCCTATGCTGGGGGATACAGCAGGAACCAGGCAGTTGTGGGATGGGATGGGAAGCAGGAAGCACTGGGCTCAGCGCTGCTGATTCAGGCCCCCAGCACTGTGGCAGTGACAAGCAGCCGGTCATCTGGCAAAGCAATTCCTGCCAGGCCAAGTGCTGCTGCTAGTGTAGAACTGCTTTTGGAAGCAGTTGGCAGCAATTCCCCAGGGAGCACCAGTGGATGGATGTGGGACAGCAGGAAGGAGGTTTTTCTTACCAGGCTTCAGTCCTCACTCGGATGTGCTGAAATTGGATGCTAAGCCTTGAATTCAAATCCTCTCGTCTTCCTTTTCTGCAGGCTCTTGGTTTTCCCCATCTAAAACCTGTTTGTTGAAGCCACACATGATACCTCCTTGGGAGTTGGGCTCTAAAACATTTGTCCTGAGTTTTAAGATGATTTTGCCTCTTGCAGAGGGCATGGCACAAAGGTGATGGATACTGGGGCAGTGAAAAGAAGCCATGCAATGCAGGAGACTGGGGCTAAGAAACTCTGCTAAGGAAAAACACCTTTCCCACGTGGTAAAAGGGGTCACAAAAGAGAAAAATCCATCAAGCCTAATTCCAGGAAAATAAACACCAAACCCCAGGGGTTTATTTTGCTGTTTTTTTCTCCCCCCAGGAGCAGCAGACTGGCACGTAGAGCACTACCTTGTAAATGAGTAACCATTCCTCATGGAGGTATTTACAATAGAGGCACGTGAAGAAGTGCTGGTTGTTAGAAGGGTTTTGGTGAGATCACATGAAGCTGGTGAGTTCAAGCCTTGCGTCTCTCTGTTTGAGAACACCAGGAGAGAGGATTGCATAGGAAACCTCTGTTGTGTCTCAGAGAGGTACGGAAGGGGATGTAGAGTTTCCATACCATGCTGTTTCCTGTAGGCAGTAGGTTACGTGTGGTGATTGTCCCAGAGATGCACGGTAACAATCCCTTTCTGGCCCTTCACTGTGTTTTCCATCGAGCATTGCCTCATTGTAAGAAAGTGTATGGCCAAGTTAGGAAATTAAATCCCTGTGTGTCACCTGCGCTCAGCTCTGCATTGTAACACCCAGGGGGTGTAAGCAGCCAAGCTGAGAGCCCAGACCCGCATTAGGGTTTATCTGCCCCAAGGACCTGTGGCTATGAGCACCCTCCTATGCAAGCTGCAGCCTCTGGAGCTGAAAAGTCAGAGCAAGCCCAGGAGAGGCAGCTCAGCAGTGCCATGGGATGCTGAGCAGGCAATGTGCCGGCTGTCCTCCTGCTCAGCCTGCAGCCTCACCCCACCTCACGCTGCAGCAGGGAGGAGAAGAGGATCGCTTCCATTCCTCTTCTCTTTCCTACAGGACCCCTCACTTTGTACGGGAGCTCTTGCTCACCCACCTGCAGCGGAGGAGAAGAGCCCCAGGCGAGGTCCCTGCCTTCGGGGTGGCAGTGACAACGCGGTGTATGTAGTACCCGGGAGGACCACTGGAGGTCTGCGTGCGTTTGCTTTCTACGTTCACTGTGCAGCGCTGCACAGAGCGGGATAAACCCCGCTTGCATTCCCGAGTCACCCCCAGACCCCATGGGGCAGCTCTGCTCCCGTCTGAGCACCCCCGGGCTCCATAGTGGGGCAAGAATTCAACAAGATACGAGTATCAGATCAGCTCGTCTGCATCCTCTCCACCCAGGAGGCATCTCCTACAGCCAAAACGGCCCAGCAGAACATCCCCTCACTCTGTTTCTCAAGGAGCTTATTGCAGCTCTCCCAAGTTTGAAGTGAATTCACCCTCAGTCCAGACCCGTATGAAGCTCCTGCCTTCAGGATGTGCAAACCTCCATCCTCTCCCTGGCATCACAAACAGGGTGATGCTGGGGTTATTACAATAAGGCTGGTTTTGCCAGGGTTGCATGTTCCTGCTTTCTGAAGACACTTGCTGTTATCCAGCTCCTGCAGCTCTGGTCCTGCACCTCTTACCAGTATCCCCATTGTTGCTTCTCTGGTCCCTGCTGCATCAGTTGCCCTGACTTTGTTTTTGACCAAGTTCGGGCATGGCTGTGAGCCACAGGATAATGTCATGAGCATGTGTTTGCACAGAGGTTTTCATTCCAGGAGGGTGCTCACCCCCTTTCCCAGCTCGACAGACAGACAGGTACAATAACACCGGCCCTGAGGATGCAGGATCACAACAGTGGCTCAAGGGTGGCTCAGATCATAGAATCATAGAATAGTTAGGGTTGGAAAGGACCTTAAGATCATCAAGTTCCAACCCCCCTGCCATGGGCAGGGACACCTCACTCTAAACCATATTACCCAAGGCCTCGTCCAACCTGGCCTTGAACACCGCCAGGGATGAAGCATTCACAACCTCCCTGGACAACCCATTCCAGTGCCTCACCAAAGTTGTGCTTCATCCCAGTTTTATCCAGCCGTGACGATATGATGGCTTCTTCCCTGCCCTGGCCCCTGTAGGGTGCCAGGCTGTGCTCATTGCTCTGGGATGTGATGCCATTGGATATCACCACACTCAGTGGTGTGAATTTGCCCAGTGCAGTGAATATAGCAGCTTCACCACTATGGAAATACCACTGGATCTTTTCAACTCCATGAGTTGTCAGGACTTCAGTTTTAAAGGAGATATGGCACAGCGTACCCCAGTACCATGCTTTAGATGTTTTAGGGCTGAAGGTCTCACCTGGGACACCCTGTGTCTCTCCTTTCCTATGACCACACCATATACACCACCCTACTCTGCCTGGGAGCTCCAGGTGACCTTACCATGAAGGGAGAGCAGAAAGCAGAGCTACAGTAAGCAACAGCAGTCAGAGCCTTGCTGCCTGCTGGGTCAAACATAACCATAACATGTGATATTATTAACTGAGCTTTGGAAACCTGCCGCCATGTTACACATCCACAAACCACCCCCGAAATAGCCTTCAGTTGAGGTTGGGCGAAAGACAACTGAAATTCAGCTTGAGAGGGAGGAAAAGGCAGCACAGACAAAACAGGAGCAGAGAAGGGCCAGAGGTACAGGATGTTGTCTTGGTGCATGAGGATACAGGGCTGGGCTGGGGAGGAAGGAGGCACAAGAATGGTTTAGGGAAAATGATGGTCAGGTGCAGGAAAGGAGGAGCACTGCTGTTTTCCATAAGCATTGCAGCTTGGAAGAGCAAGGAGATATTAAATGATGGGCTTTTTCAAGTGGCAATGATAGAAAATGCAGATGGCTTTCCTAAAAATATGAACCCCACCATGTTTGCTTTATGAAGAAGAAATACAGTGCACTTGCCACATTTCCAGCAAGGCTGAAGCAGCATAAGCATTGAAAACCAAGGCAGGAGTCACAGCAGACTCCAGGCTGACAGCTTTGTCTACCAGGAAAATGGGGACTGCCCCCAGCTCCCCAAAAACCCCTTTTAAGACCAGAGGTGGTGATGTCCAACACCTTTCCTGATGCCCAACACCTTTCCTGATGCCCAACTGGTCTCAAGGAGGATGCTGGGCTCAGTGATGACTCTGTGGAGGAGCGGTGGGAAGAGTGATTTTAAGAGCTTGAGCCCCCCCAGACAATGAAGGGGGGATCAAGCAGATTCCCCTGCCCTAGGTTTTGCATTTCCAGGAGAAGCCCATGTCTCTGCACCATCTAGACTGAGCATCCCCCAACCCAGTGTGCAAAGGGAAGGGGACCTGGGGCCCACTCCCTGCAGCATCAGAGCCTGGAGGCATCACTGAGCAGGAAAACTGGAAATACCTGAAAAATTGCCTGAGCTCCTTGCTGAAAGGCATTATGCAAGGAAAGGAAAATCCAGTGTGGATCAGGTGCTGGAAAAACCAGTGTAAAATCAGCTCTGACATGAGTGCAGCCCATACAGGGGATGAGATGATGATATACATTGCCTCTCCTGAGGCAACAGGCACGTTGCTGCTGGAGTCTGGGGCACTGGCTGGCCCTTGCAAGCAGTTACAGCACAGCCTTGCAGGCCAAGCAGAAAATGGGACTTTCCTTTGCTTAGCAGCAGAACTAACTCCCAAATGTAGCCAAAAAAACCCAAATAACCTTTTCTTATCTTATCCTGCCTTATTATTGCAGAGCTCATCTTGGGCCAGGGTATTTGTCAGTCATATTCTGAGGTTTTTCCACCCGCGGTTGGTTTGACACCTGATTTCCCTCTCCTTGCTGCAGAATGTCCTCATCTCTTTCCTGCTGTAATTTTCTGCCTATTTTCCTCTTTTCATCTCCCCTGGGTCCTTTTCAAGCTCCTTCCCCCCTGCCTGCTATCAAGCTGCAGTGCCTGCCTTGTAGAGAGGTGAGATGTGGCTCACCCAAGTCCCATCAGCTGCCTTAGAAGACCATAGGGCTGCAGCCAAACCTTGCTGATCATTAGTTACAACAGTTGCTGTTAAAAATGCCAGCAAAAGAGCTGTTGGTCAAAAGTACAGTCATTAACCTCATGTTCTTCCCTTCTTCCTTAGCAAAGATGGATACACATTGACAGAGCTGTTCATGACGCAGCAGATTTCGTAGTAGCGTTGCCCTGCTGACCCAAGCAGGTAGCCAAAATTTGGGTGGCTGGAGGCTATTTGCAGCAGGAGAAGGAACTGACTGTGGAGACAGGTATTTTTCCAAAGCAGTGTCGCTAATTTACCAAGCAAGTGCAAAGTCCTGCACTAAAACCCCCAAGAAATGCACATTTCCTGGCTCACAACCTCTGTGTTATTCCCACATGCATACAAGCTCTCAGGCCACACATAGTCCTGGTCCCTCCTTTACAGCTCTGCAGCAACCACTCCTTTGTTTGAAAGTATTCCTCATGTCGCACCAAGATGCTCTAGATAAATCTCCAAATACTTGCTGCACAGCTCAGATTTTAATGTTGCTGTGATCTAGAGCGGGGTTTCATCACCATGGATGTTACTGTACATTAAATGCAAGTTCCCAAAATCCCTGTTCGGGAGAGGATAAAACCACACTGTTTGGGAAACATTTGTATTTTATTCACAACCCACAAAATCCTTTCAACCCAAAGGAGTTGTGGGAAGAGATTCATCTTCAGTTATCCCCTGGGGAGACTTCCACAGCTGAGCTAGTCACCCCACACACCCTTTATAGACAAACCCAACTGCTTTTAGCACATGATTCACCCAATCTATTTTAGAGGTCCACACTGGGTTGGGAGGCTCCATGTTTCTCCCCTTTGCTGTGCCTGGAGCAGAGTGCATCCAGCTCAGACACCAGGTCTATGTCTGTCAGCAGATCCCCCCGACCCCTGGTTGCCAGTTCATGGAGTTTCACAGGTTGGAGATAATTTGGCACATCAGGTTTTATGTGACTTACTATTCATGGCACAGAGGCAGCTAGGGAAGGATGGATCATGCATTGCCACTGCAGTGGGTCACAGTGTATGGCAGGACTGGGGAAACAGGGATGCAAGTGTGGTTACTGCCAACCACTTGCATGGCACTGATGCCGCTGTGATGGCTCCTGGGAAGATCAATGAATCCAAGGCCCTGGGGTCTGTGCATCGGGAAAGTGGCCAGCAACAGGCTCTCAGCAGGAAATAAGAGCCTCAAAGGGAAGCTGCTGCAGAGATGCAGCCGTCAGAGGGAGTGCAATGAGAGCAAATCTTGGGATGCTAATTAATCCCCCTTTAGGAAGATATTTATTAGGCAAATGCCTCACATTCATATGCACATCTGCAGCAGACAGAGAGGCTTTTACTTTCTTCCCAGCCCAAAAAGAGGGAGGATGGCTCCTGCAGCTGAACAGCTGGTGGTGCAGGGGGAGCTCAGCCCACTCCGGGCATCCTGGGTCAAAAGTGTGGAAAAAACACTTGGAATGACCAAGATCTAGGTTGGAGGCGAACCTGGAGGTAGTTCAGAAGAGCCTTAAACATGGATACCTTCTTTCCCTGCTCGCTGATGGAGACATTGCCAAGGACAGGGTGGGAGCCACCCCTGCCAGACAGTCTCATCCTGCTGGGATGCGCTGTTCCGAAATCACTGCATTAATATAACCTGGGGCAGCTTTTGCTGTCAACTGGTTAATTGCTGAGGTTGATTGATACAGTCCCTGATGAGCAAAGGATTGCGGCTGCTTGTGGTTTTTGCAGGAGAAAGATAGAGCCAGCAGCACCTCTCTCCTTGCCCAGCAGACACTGAGCAGTGGGTCAGGGAGGTTTGCAGGGGACCTGTCTCGGCACTTCCTCGCTCCTTAAGTATGGATGCTCTGCAAGAGTAACTGCTCGTCCCAAATTGTTTGCTTCATTTGCAGTCGCACAGATCTCATTACATCAAGAGTTACAGCAAAATCTAGTTGGAAGAAGATGTTTCAAGTCATTCAAAGCCCAGGGCTGGACAGAAACCCTAACATTTCAGACCGAGAACAGGGTGTGAGCTTCCCACAGTGGTAATTCTGTTGTGTGTTTGCTGGGCGCTTCCTATAACCTGTAAAGGGAGTGACCCCCTCTGACCCAAGATAAGAGCTGCACTTTTGGTGAAGTTAAATAGTGGCATTTCCAAGGCTTACTGTTTTGATGTGCTAATCCACAGCAAAGTCAGCCCGAAGCAGACTCAAACATCCTCAGCCTCGAGAGCCGCACAATCTGCCCTGGTTATCACAGGGCTTTTTCCCAGCTGTAGCAATGGATCAAACGTTTATACAAGCTCCTTCTTTACACTGAGCACCGAGGGCTGGCACGACATTCGAACTCTGAACTGTCCATCTTAATTAAGTTAGTTCTATCCATGAGGTTCAGCGGTAGGTCATGGCATGTGGGAGATTTACCCTTAGGTCCTGGAGGAATAAGAGTAAACCCAAGAGCAAAATCCTCAGTGACTTGGGATGACAACTGTGTTCTTAACGACTGAAAGCTCCTGGCAGAGCAGTTGCCTTGCCAGCAAGCTGCTGTTAACAATATCCTTTTCATTCCAGGGCCCCAAATCTGCTGTCTGCGAACCTGACCGGCTTTTGCAATTGATTTCAGTGAGGTCCTTCATTTTCACTGACATTTGCTTCGGTCAGTCACAGCTGCCTGCTCCTCCTCCATCCCTCCTCCCCACTGTGCAGCACCCCCAGTGCCTCCCCTTCAAACCCCTTTACAGAGGGACATGGAATCTTGGCTTTGCAATAGGAAAGGCAAAGTTTGGCTTTCAGACAGCAAGGAAGGACTTGGGAAATCTGGTCTGGTGCCTGTGTCTTCTTTGAGCTACTGCATGATAGTGCATAAATCACTGCTCTCCTCTGGGCCTCGGCTCCCTCTCAGTGGCCAGGGATGACGGTACCCCCTTATCTTGGGGGAACAGGCAATATTAATTACTGTTCATAAGATGCTCAAATGCAGCAGCATAAATAGTAAACAAGTATTTAGTGCCTTTCTAAAGATAGCTCATCTGCAAATGCTCAGGTCCACGGCCTGAGACTGGAACTGGGAGCTCCCCTGGCTGTTATATAAACCACAGTGGGGCTGGCTTTTCTCTTTTTTTAAGGAATGGGTTGTTCTTATTACTGTAGCTCATTTCGTAAGTAAGCAACACATCTGACTAGAAAGGATCAAACAAAAATAAATGCCTGCTTAACCCAGGCATATGGGAACTAGGCATTTTTTAATTATACTTTTGGAACAGCAACCTCCTATCTTTGGCCCAAAGCTTTCAGAATTCAAAGGCAAACACTGCCCTGATTTTTTTTTTGTCCTCCCCCCATCCACAGACT
Source organism: Neopsephotus bourkii (assembly GCF_033783945.1). Lineage (NCBI taxonomy): Eukaryota > Metazoa > Chordata > Aves > Psittaciformes > Psittacidae > Neopsephotus > Neopsephotus bourkii. The sequence goes on from NW_026901486.1 coordinate 3,792,717, forward strand.
TTGCCTTTGCGTTGGTGAATGGGGGGATGTCAGGGCTCTCCCAGGCACAGGAGTCCAACTGATCCTTGCTGAGGTGATACGTGACAGGGGGATGCAGGGATGCTGTACGCTTCACCTCTTCCCATCTCCTTTCCGTGGCAGGCTCCCCTGTCGAGCCGGAGATGCTTCTTTTGGCCAATCCATCTACAGAGCAAGGCTTTATAATCCTACATTCTGCTCTCCAGTTCAGCCAGTGGGAGCTGGGGGCTGCTCTGGCTGCAGTTGCAGACGATGCTCGTTAGAAATGGGAACTCTGCGGGCGCTTGAGCCTGCTGCTGGCGAGGCCGTTCGTGCGTGCCCGTCTGAGCAGCCTGGCAGAGCTGCAGCGTCTGACCACCAGCAGGTCCCACAGCCACCGGGGAAAGAGCTGCTCGCCAGGGACACCGATGCGCGGGGTGCTGGCACCACTCCTCTGGGTGGGAAGGCTTCCAAGCCCTTAGCTAATCCTTCCTCCTCTCCCATCCCTCTTATTCCTGAACAATTTCTCTAGCAGAAGAGTGAAGCAATGAAACCACAACGAAACCACCACAATGAAATCAAGTTTTAGCTGGAGCAAGACCCAGTCAGTGAGTGCATCTTCCCAAGGACCAAAACCCCACGGGCTCCAGAGGCAGCAGGTCCCACACGGTGGCAGAGGCACGGTTGCCCTCCTGATGGATGGGTGCACCTCCCAGGGGGTGCAGGGATGGAGCTTGTAACGGGGTGCAGTTATATCCCTGCAGGGATACAACTCAAACAGGAGCGGATACAAGGGTGCCTCTTGGCAAAGGGGGATGCCCCGGTGCACCTTGCAGGGAGAAGAGACACGGATCAAACTTTCGGGGGGGGGGGGGGGACGCACCTCGCAGGCGCAGCTGAACCGTGCAGGGGTGCACAGGAGAAGCTGAGGGGGCCGCACAGCCGCACCCCACAGTGGTGGCTGCCGCCTGAGGGGCGCACAGATGGAGCTCTCGGGGGACGCAGCTCGCAGGAAGGGGTCCGGCTCCCCGCGCCTCCGCCCCGTCCCTGCACCGGCCGCGCACAGCGCATGCCTCGGGCAGATGCCGGCCGGTTCCAACCGGGAGAGGCCGAAGCTTTTCGGGTCCTGCGAAGAGGAGGAGCCCGTCCTTCCTCCTCCCTGCGCATCCCCCCCCCCCCGAACCCCGGTTCTTCTCTCCGCCCCGCGCAGCGCCGTAGGCACAGAAGGAAAAGTTACCGACCGGGGGGAGCTGGTGCATGGGGAGGGGGATTTGTTTGGGCTGCCCCCCGCATCCCGCATCATTCCCGGGGCCGGAGTGCCACTTCGCACCCCGCGGTGAATGACTCACCACGGAGCGGCCCCCGCCGCAGCCCGCCGGGACGCGGTGCGGTGCAAGGGAAGCCCGATCGGCCCCCTCCCCCCCCCAGCCCGCGGCTCCGCGCCCCGCGCAGCGCTGCGCACCCGCACCGACTGTTCCAGAAGCTGCCGGGTGCGTGGTGCTTGCGCTGGATATAAATACACAGACACAGGCACACACCGGTGGGGACGGGCTGCCGCCCCCCGCGCCGTAGTAATTTGCAAGGGGCGGTGCGGGGATGGCGATAGAGATAAGGGATGGGGATGGAGACGGAGAAGGGGAGGGGAGGGGCTGCGTCCCGCCCCCCCCAATCACATGTCGACCCCGGGCAGCCAATGCGGGGGGCGCTAGGACCCCGGGGACCCTCGGCCCCCCCCGCACTATAAATGTCTCTCCAAAATGCAGCGGAGTTCCTTTCTCCCGTCCCGCCCGGCCGCGTCGCTCCGCGCCCCGCGCAGCCGCTGCCCGGCGGGTCTCCGTCCTGCTCCGCGCCCGCTCCTTCCCCCTCCCCTTTTCCTTTGGTGATTTAATTGGTTTTAGTTAATTTTTTGCTATTCCCCCCCTTTCCCGTTTTTCTCCTCCGCCCCTTCCCCGCGGCCGGTTTGCATGCATTGTCTGTCTCCCAAGATGGTTTGTGAGACCAAGATTGTGGCGGAAGATCATGAATCAATCCCGGGATCTAAAAAAGACACGATCATTGTTTCTTCCTCCCAAATGTGGCCCTCTTTGGCGGGCTCCCCTTCCTCCCCTCCGCCAACCCTCAGCTCCCCAAAAGAGGATCCCAAGCGCGACAATGTCTATATCCGCGAATTCCATCCCTCCGAGCAGGAGGTGGTGCGCCGCATATTTTACGAGGGGATCATGGAGCGGATCCCCAACACGGCGTTCAGGGGGCTGAAGCAGCAGCCCCTCACCCAGCTGCTCTACGGACTGCTGGCCGGTGAGTACCTCATCCCTTTTGGGGGAGGGGGCCAAGGGGTTTTACCCCTCCGGGGTCTGCACAATGTGATCGCGGGGACGGGAGGAGCCGGGAGGGGGGGGTGGGACACGGACCCGCAGCCCTGGGCTCTGCGGCGGAGCGGCCTGGGGAGCGCCGCAGCATCGTGCGGGGCGGCCGCGGAACCGCAGCGCTGCGGCGGGGGGGGGGGTGCTGCGCCGCTGGGGATGCGCGACCCTGCTTGGGGCTTGGGGAGCGGGGGAGCCTCTGCGTAAGTTGCGCGGGGCCGAGGGTAGAGCCGTCCTCTCAGTCATTGTAGGCCTGGGGAACGGCGGGTGGGATGCGAGGAGGGGAGAGGAGGCGGAGGGGGGGCCGCCGCTTTCCGGCGTTGCCTGGAGACGGCGGTGCCCGCCGGCGGAGCCCCCCACAGTGTGATGAGGGGGTGACCCTTGCAGCGGGGCCGAGCCGGGGGGGGGGTCACCTCCCAGAGCTGCATCCTCAAAACAGCGCCTGCAAGGTGACCCCCACCCCGCAAATAACGGTGCTCCCCGTGCTAATAATTACCAATGATGTGTCCCCCCCACGCCGCCTCCCCGAGCAAGCTTTGGGCTGGTTTCTCCTGCCCTTGGTGGTTACAGGCAGGTTGCACTCTCATGCTTCAGCCTGGGGGGACGACAGGGCCCTGTGCTGCAGGGGGTCCCCCCGTCAGAGCAAGCAGTTGGGCTGCAGGGTGGCTCTGGGGGGTCGGGGCCGTGCCGGGGGGCGCTGCCATCTCGGGGGCATCCGGAGAAGCCCCCCGGGTCTCCGGCAGCACGCCGGCATTGAGGCGGTGCGATGGAAATAGTACTGCCGCAGTGACACACACATGGCTGCGGAGCGGCGTGCCCGCAGCGTGGCTTTTCCATCCCGGCCGGGGAGAGCAGAGCGGGGCGTGGGGGCTCCCTGGTGTCCCCACCGTTGTCTCACTGGGGAGGCTTGGTGGGATTTGCCGTGCTATGGCGGCATCCTCCCCACTGGCTCTCTCCAGACACCCCATAAACTTCTCCGGGGTTATCTTGGTGTGTCCCTTAACATGATAATCTCGAGAGCCTGAACTCTGTGTCTACTGCAAATGTATGTTTTGTCTGTGCTTGTTTTCTTTTTGGTTTTTAATTTATTTTGTGTAATGAGTTTGTATTCCGAAATCAACACTAAATTCTCTTTTCTGACAGGTATCGTTTATTTCTCTTCCTTATCTCCATAGTAATATGCTTTGTTGTGACCAAGTCCTTCCTGCTGACCTGCTGCTTGCCCATCTTTCTGATGGGCATGAGGTACTACTTCAGTAGAAAAGTTATCCTGCACTATCTCGATTGTGCGCTGCATACAGACATGTCCGATATTGAGCAATATTACATGAAACCGCCAGGTGAGTACGAATTCCCAGAGGGAGCCTGCTCCCAGCCCTGCTCCTCCGGGAACATGGCTGCTCCCTGCTGCTGGCGCCTTTTCCTCCTGTCAGCAGCACTGAGCAAGCTCAAAAGTCACCAGAATGCAGCTCTTTAGCCATATCAGGCACACAGATGCCTCTGCTTTTGGTTTGGGTTTTTTGGGTTGGTTTTTCCCCTTCTCCCTTCAAAGATGTCTAGTCATCCAAGGCAGCCTCCATCCATCCTGGAGCACAGCGCTCCAGGGTCTCACAGCCTGTCTGTGGGGACCAGGATGTAGGTGCTGGGGGATGCTGGGGCCGGGTGATGTGGTTTATTTACTGCAGCCCAGGTCCAACCCAGCCTTTACTTCTTGTGCTTGGTATTTCTTTGCTTCTTGCACTTGGTATTAGCTCTGAGAGTGGGAGGAGGGGATGATGAAAGGCCTTTTAGCCCAAGCACATAGAGGAACCTGTTTTAGTTATTGTGCCCATTTCCGTGTGTTATGCAAGAAGAGCATGTGTTAATGCAAGTGTTCTGGAAGAGGCACAGATCAGGTATGTAAAGGGATGCTGCCTGGGTTTGATGTAATACACGTTCACCTGTTTATTAGATTTATGCATGTAATTAAAAATATAGTATCCACTGATAATATTTGGCTGTTCAGCTGTGAAAGACCTCTTACATGATGATTTGAAAAAGAAAAAGGCCCTTTAGAATTTGTCAGGTGCTGTTTCCCTTCTTGTAGGCACACATCCATGTTGAGGACAAGAGCAAGGGGATGACTGGGCAGTCGCTTTGGGTTTGAGGTTTGGTGGTCACGTAGCACAGGCAGTGAGCTAGGAGAGCAAGGCAGTGCCAGTATCCTGGTTAATTCCATCTTCTCGGGGTACCTACTCTGTCATTTTTCCATGTAACCATGTTTTCACTGTGTCATTGCTGTTCCCTGTGTGCGACTGACCTCATCCTGAGCACTTCTAGAGGATTCTTGGGAAGCAATACCATAGCCACAAACTTCCCTTCACTTCTACAGCGCTCCTCCTGTAGTGAAAATCCCTGAAGACTAGATGTGCTTGCTTTACATTTCATTTCCCATCATAGTGCATATCTTGTACAGGTCTCGTCCCATCTTATACATGGGTTGTGTTTCATTTGCAGCGCTTGTTCTTGGACAAATTGATGCGTGACTTGTATTTAAAAACCTCCATTGAAGGTGGTGTTGCAAAACGAAAGGTCTCCTAAGCAAAACATTTCCAAACCTCTGAGGTTCAACAACGTATTATGCTGGATAATGTAGCAGGGGACGGCAGTGGCACAAGAACGTGTACTGTGGAGTCACTAGGTGTTTGAGCTGCATCGCTGATTAGTGCTTGGGACTTGTGTGGTCACGATTCAGGGCATGGATCAAAGTGCTTCTATTCAAAACACTATATATATGTGTATATATATATATAAAATAAAGGATCTCAGAGGAAGAGCAATGCCCTCTATTTGTTTAGGGTCAGTAATGTAATCTGGTTCAGCGGTGTTGCCAATATGTCTTTGAAATGTTAGCATTGCTTTTATTTGGTACCTAAAAGTGCTGATTTCAATTTTAGAGCAAATGTGTGGGCTTTAATTTTTGACAGAATTTAACTGTGTGTAATTAGGCTTCTGCCATGCCATAAAACACAGATTTATGGGGTGGGTGGCGCTTGCTTAAGGTTCTTGGTGTTAAGCAGGTTGGCTGGAGTCATAATTGGATAAAGACCAAAGAGGCTTTGGGGAAGAGAAGGGTGTCTGTGGGTCGGAACTTGCACTGCCAGTGATATCTGTCCATGTGCTGTAAAGCTGTGTGATGCTATTTGGTGTAGCTGTGCACAAGGCATGAAGCCAGTGTTTTGCTCCTGCTTCCTCCAAAAATACAGTTGCTGGTTTCTTCCCTGTAAGACAGTGGTATAAATGCAGTTATCTTGGAACAGCCTGGAGTTGTGTGTGCTTCAGAGGCTGTCTGACTTGCATTGTGTGCCGGAGTGTATGGAGACAGGCAGTGATGTGCCATAGCGGCACTGCCCATCCTGCCCAAAGGACAGAAAAACCACAATAAAACAACTTCCAGCCCCAAGTTTGTCTTTATTTGTCTAGTTTACAAATTAGCACACAGGCAGAAACGCGTGCAGTGGGAATGAGAAGGGCTCCTTGTCCTGTGTAATGCTCCAGCTCAGATATTAGTGAGAGCTTTCTCAATGAGGTGTTAGAGAAGAAATGGCCACAGTGAGGGTAATTTGGTGTGGGAACAGGGGCCCAGAGGCTAGAGGTGGTCAGAGCTTGACTAGATGAGTTAAAATTCAACCTGATGTAACTGCATCCCAGCCTGGCTTTGGCTGGGAGCACAACAGGCAACTTTTTGCTCCTTCTGGAGAATCCTTGTTTACCTGCTTGAATGTTGTTTTTCCAACATGGAAAATAGAAAAAGGGAGCATTTTTGGGGGTGGTTTATGAATTCTTGTTTCTTTGGGTGATGAACACAGAGCTAAAACTGGGATGAGGTTTTAAGGTCTCAGATGTTGATGTTGGTTGTGGCTTTGCTGTGGTTTTGCTCTTAGCATCTGTGGTACCTGGGTATGAAAACCTGTTTGCAGTGGGCTCCCTGTGGTACCCCAGGCTGGGTACCATTGTACAGAGCATCTCTAACAAATAGCCCCTTTCAAGGCAGGCATCTACAGTGAGGGAACACTTTAAGTATTAGAAAGGATCATTCTTGGTGGTTTTGCTAAAGCACCTGCTGAAACTGTGGCTCGGCTTCAAAACCAAACCAAAAAGACCTGATTTGCAATGGGATACTGCAAGCACCCAGCTTAATGACGAGTGCTGAGCAGTCCCATGGGTTACATCATATTACAGTGTTCCTGCAGTTTTCTGCTCCTCTGGCCTCCAAGTTATTGTTTTGGATTTCCTCCACTGGGTTTTGTATGAGCTGAGAACTATGTGCTGACAGTGGTTCTGCACAAGTACACCAGCCAAAATCTGTGTCTTTGTTTTCTCTTGCCCTCCTACACCTAAGCCAAGTTTCTGGCAGAACATTTAGGCCAGCGCTTGATTCTGAGCTTGTATGCAGCGGGGGTGACTTGAAATTGCTGTTGATTTGAAAGGTATTGCTTGTGTTGAGTCCTGTGCTGGCATCTTAAACCCGGAGGTTGAATGGTTCAAACACCTTCCTGAGCTCTTTGTAAACCTGCGTTTTTCCATTTCAAATAGCATTTATAGGAATTTTCCTTTTTAGGCACGGGGGTGGTGGAAAAGAAAGGAGCTGGATAATGGGCTTAATTGTCAACCAGAATAACTTGGGCTCTAGTAAACAGAGAAAAAAAAGAAGGAATTAATTTTAAATAGAGCACTGCCTCTTGCATTTCTCTACGCAAATAAGAGGAGCACAGCTGGAGCTTCTTTTATGGTCTGATGAATTTGACGACTAATCAATTCCACAGTGTCTCTTCAAGCTTCTGTCCCTGTTAGTTGTGTTGTGTATATATATATATATGCTGCAGTGGCTGGTGGTGTGTTGGAGAGATTCTTGTGAGGCTGAGGTCTCTGCTGGAAGGTGATGGAAACCAGGACTCCTTCCCTCCGATGCAAACCTGCTGCTCTCTGCAACGAGCAGAGACGGGGCTTTTAGCTGATGAGCCAGCAGCAGGTCTTTCTTTGTGGTTTACAGTGTTATCTCTGCTGCCAGCTGTCCCAGCAGGGTCTGCTGAGGGGTGTGCATATGTGTTGTGTTGGTGGTGGTGGGAGCTGGCCTTTCCCCGTGGTTTTGGGCACTGGAGATGAGCTGGGTGATTGCATTGCGATGCTGAGTGCCGCAGGGCAGGAGGGAGAGGCAGCGCAACCTGGAGCACTGTGGCTGCAGGACCTGGTGGAGTCTTGAGGGCATCTGCCTTGGGTAATGCAGCAGATGAAGCCCAAGTGTCTGCTGCAGGAGGTGTCAGGTCACTTTAACCACAGCACGCTGAGAGCTGTGGTTTTCAGCAGTGCCTGCACATCAGCTCTTGCTCTTGGAGAGACAGGATGCCTCTGGTTGCCCTGTGCTGCGATTGGGCATGTACCTCTGCTCTCCTGCCTCCATCCAGGGCTGAGCAGAGCCTCCCCGTCCTGCTACCTTTCGTTCCCTGGTACTTAAGGGTGCGAATGAAGAGCCTGGGCTGAGATCCCAACCTCCCTGGGTGATGGGGCCCTAAGGAATCATAGCAGCTATGAATGGAAAAGACCTTTAAGCTCATCGAGTCCAACTGTTACCCCAGCGCTGCCAACTGTACCACTAACCCATGTCACTGGGAGGTGGCTATGGGGGGATGGCTCATGAGGGTTCAATTCCTGCTGCTCCTGGATGGCACATTCCTCAGCTGAGCCCGAAGGAGGGATGTCCTGCCCTTCTTGCAGAGGTTTTGGGATCACATCTTTCTGCCAGAAGGATACCAGTTGAGGTGGGGCCAGAGCTGGGTTGTGAGGAGGTGATACCCTGTTTGCCGCTTGTTCTTTTTGAGGTGTTCCTCGCCTTCAGTGAGACCTTTATCTGGTTATAATTGTGCTTTTGGATCAGGCCATTTACAGCAGGTTTGACACCAGAGGAGCTGAACTTAGTTTCCTGCTAACCCTGCTCACTGAGTGCCGAGCACTGGGGGCTATGGGATGCACAGCAGTGAGATTTGGGGTGCAGAGAAAATACAGAGGCCACCATGGGAGGAGATCCTCAGCATGGGAGCTGTGGTTCCTCTGCCATGCCCAGACCGTTTGCAAGCCTGGGGGGGGTTTCACCCCACCACGGAGCCCAGTTTCTCCACATTCTGGGTAATGCTCAAGCTGCCAGATAAGCAGGAGCACCGCTGCCGAGCGATAACATTGTTTGGAAAGAACAGAGCAGCAAAGAAAGGGTTTGGTTACCTGAGGCCGGGAGAGGGCTCAGGGCTGCTGCTTCCCAGTGCAGGAATGTGTTTTTGGAGAGCCCAGCCGTGCTCGCGGTGCCCAGAGGCAGCTGGAATCTGAAGCATCCCTATCTTCAGCATTTCTTGCTGGCTTATGCAGTGCCCTGACCTCACGTATCTGCCAAACCCCTGCGCTCACCCTCGTGTGTCGGGGCTTTAGTGCGTGCCTCTCCTCATGCACAGTGTAGGGTGGTGAGAAGTTGGAGCCAGAAAACCCAGGGGAGGGGCTGTGTCCTTATCTCCACCTCGGTGTCTCCCAGCTCTGCTCCACACCCCTGAGAACCGAGGTCAGGTCTCGTCCTCAGCCAGTGCAGGGTCTGTCCCTTGAGCAGTTCAGGTGCCGGCGTCTCTCTGCAATTCAATGAAGGTGCTTCAAGGGATGAGACCTTCATACCGGAGAGATCCTGCAGGGTTAGGATTAGAGACCGTTGGTATATTTACAGTGGGAGGTATTATGTCTGAAAGTATTTGAGGGGAACAGTCAGGGGTACTGCGCTTACCAGTGTTGCTTTTGAGTTTTGACTACTTAGCACTGGAGCTGCTGCCTGGTTTGGCATTTCTCATCTCCAGTGTTGGGAAGCAATAGAAAAAACAGCTCATGTTTCTAAATGTTAGGGATATGCTTTGTCCAGCATTAGTTTTATTTTGGTTTTATTTGATTCATGTAAAATGTCTTTAAAGTTAGGTTGCCTCTCCCAAAACCCACCTCTTCTGATACAGCATGCACTCCATCACTTCTGGCTGCCTTGGTTTGCTGCAGCCCCATCCTGCAAGTGCTTAGCAAGGGCACAGTGAGCACGGCACAGCCCTGCCAGGGCCAGCACCAGAACACACCATTGCTCCTACCCTCCACCCCGTGTCCCCAGAGCTGAGCGAGGGCTCTCCCTAGGGCCTGCAGCATGGGTGAGCCAGAGGCCACCCAACACTGTACCTGTGCGAGTAAGCTCTGGGTGGATCTGGAGGGGGTACAGCTGAGGTCCCCCATAGAATCACACAATAGTTAGGGTTGGAAAGGACCTTAAGATCATCAAGTTCCAACTGCCCCTGCCATGGGCAGGGACAATTTGCACTAAACCATCTCACCCAAGGCTCTGCCCAGCCTGGCCTTGAACACCACCAGGGATGGAGCATTTGCCACTTCCTTGGCTAAGAAGTGCTGAGCCATGTAGGTCGGCTCTGCTCAACCTCACTGAGTGCCTGCAGGGTCCTTCTGCCCCACAGACTCTTTATTATTCAGTGTTCTTTCCACTTCTGGGGGCTCAGGCAGTGCAGGGTAGAGCAGTGGTGCTGTCAGCCAAGGGTTGCCATGTGGGAAAGCTGCAGTCATCTGATGAGTGGAGCAGCCTGTGGATTCAGGGCTGTGTCATCCATGCACCTGGTATGAGTGTGTTCATGGGTAAGCCATTGCAGCCTTCCCCCCTCCTATGTATTTATCACTGGAGTAGGAACATATGCACAAACCCATTCCTCAACGTGCACAAGACAAAAACAGCTCTCCCACGAGTGCTGGCTCGGTCCCATGTCAAAATCAGATGAAAATAGATTTTATAGTAAATTTTGCAGAGCAATACTTATTTTTTCTCCACCCATTGAAAAATCCTCTCCCAAGGTAGTCCCTAATTGACATGACTGTCAGTTAAAGCAGCAGCATTTGAGTTGTATCCATTTGGGTGGGTTTGATGCTTCTGAACATAAGCTCTATCTGCAGGTGTTTAAAAACCCCAGTACATGCAAGTGCTGTTCATTAATCTTCAATACAAGAAGCAATAAGTTGTGTAAATTGAACATCAGGAGTGTTACAGGCGCAGTTAACTTCTCCAGACAAGCAAACACAAGCCATAGGAACATGAAGGGGGCTGGAACATCAGATGCTCTGGGGTTTTTTCTGGGTTTGAGTACCCTTTTGAATGTTTTCTCTTTGTTGGGTGTTTCCTGGCGTGGTTGTGTGCAATCGCTTGCGACTAAAAAGGACTACATTCTCCACAAGTTTAAGTGCAAATTGATTACTCTTCTGAAGGGTTTTCAGTGGCTCCTCTTCTTTATTTCTCTTTCTTGGGAATGGCCAAGATGAGAAGCCTGCTTAAGGTTTTCATAATTGCCTAAATGTAGGCTCCATGTCAGGTATGTGGCTTGTAGTAGGGGTTTTAAAAGTTCCAGGCTTTGAGCCGCTCTTGACACTTGAGTTTTGGATGTGGGAACATGAACTGAAAAATCTTACTTCCAAGCACATTATTATGTTTAGTATTACATTTAGCCTCTTAGGATCATCCTAGAGTGTCTGTGGTGAGGTTGGTTCCTCCCGGTGTGCACAACCAGGGGTCTTAATACTTTACAGATCATCATTAGTCATTGCTCTCTACCTCAAGACCTCTGAATATATTGCAAAAGCAGCTTTAAGGTAAAACCCTGAATGCAGAGCCTGATTTTCAGGACCAGCCGTTCCAAATCTGTCCAAATTTCAGGGTGGGTTTCTGAAATGCCTTTTGTAGGCTTAAATCCTTATCCAGGCAGGTTATATTTGATTACCTGGGGTGGGAATGGCTGGTGGGGCTTGAGGTGACTGCAAGCCCTGTGTGGGCTGTGGAGGCTCTCAGTGTCGTTTACTGGTGTATTGCAGAGCACATGCTTTTATTCTGGTCATGCAGTGCTGGGGATCTGTTATAAATCATCACAAGCTTGGTGCTGCTCCTTCCAGCCTAAAGCAAAAAGAGACTTAGTGTGTGTTGCTGGTATCTGGTTCTGTGAGGAGCTAAGGGATGCACAGGTCTTTGTAGCTTTCTGCAAGCTTTCTTTCTTAGAAAAACAGGAAGTCCAAAGTGTATTTTTAGGGTTTTTCTTTTCCTTTCACATTTTCCCCCTTGTAGGAAGCTGAGGAATGGTTTCTTTTTCCTGTAAGGTGGCTAATAAAAGCGGTCTTTAAGGGAGCCCAAAGAGAGCAGTGTGCCGTACCTGGTTTACATGTACGAATCTACTATTCTAACCCAAATAATAAGGTTGGTTGGTTGGCTTTTTAGCTTTTGGGTTTTTAGAATCACCAAGAAGCCTCATGCTTTTTACTAAGGGTGCATCAACAGTTAGTTCATAGTAGCCTGGTTGGAGCCAGGTACAAGCTGAGGTATCTGTTACAGATGGCTTTGAGCCATTCATTCAAGTAATCTATTGACCTGTTGGACCCCAGCAATCAATTAACTTTTTATGCAAGCACCTAGGGTATCAACTGTTGTCTTCTGTAACTGTTTGACAAGTGCTGCTTTCAAGAAGTGAAAACTGTTTCTTACAGTATAACTCTAAAATGTAGACCCAGGACTCCCATGGTTTTAGTGCCAAGCCGTGATTCTGCGTTAAAGTGGGATTCCTGCGAGTGAAAGGAGGCTTTTCAACATAGGTACCTGGAAATATATATAACAGGAATATTTTTAAGTGCCTACATGAAATATTACTATTTAAAATTGGATTTGCAACAGTGTAAATGCTGATAGAAGAATGCAAGGCATTAGTGGCACATTAACACGTGCTGCTTGAAATGATAACTTGCAGCAAATATTGGTCCCTGAAAATTCATGTGCTGCGTCTAGGATTTATCCAAGTGGCAAAACTGAAAAATGCAGGGGTTTATGAGGAAAGGATTTTTCAGTTCAGGAACTGGAAAATGAAAGGCAGGATGGTTTTAATCCAAATTAAGTTGATTTACTGCTTGTTCTATGTGTTTTCACCATCAAGAAGCAAAAACCTGTGTGTAGTGGTGAATGTAATACTTTTTTCAGCCTGAAACAAAGCTGTTGGTTCTGTTACAGGCTTCCTCAAGAAGCAAAGCTCAGACCCAAGTATTTCTTTACAATAACTGATTATGTTAGAGCCTTGATAGGATGTCCCCTGCCATCTGGGCAGGGCCAAGCTGTGTGCTGGCAGAAAATCATAGAATGATTTGGGTTGGAAAGGACCTTAAGATCATCCAGTTCCAACCCCTTGGATGGAACAACATCCTTGGGGGGATGCTGTGCTGTGTGCAGGATTAGTGCCAGCCTGGCTTCCCTCTCCATCATCTTTCCCAGCAGAAGATATTGGTGAATTCAGGACTAATGTGTAAATTGTTTTGAACTGACAAAACCTGCATTTTTAAGCTATTTGCCCAGATTTATCCTCGATCACTAGTAATTGCTATACAAGCTGCTCCCACTGTCTCTTGCCAATGTGCTTGAATCCTGACTTGGAAACCGAGGTGCAAGTTTGTTTGCTTTGTACGGTTGCAGCTCTTGGTCTCTGTGCTAAGGCTGCTAATTGAAATGGGGGTTGATGGACCAGCTGTCTGGCTGTGAATGGCTCCTCAGTGCACCTCCCAGACAACACTCATTTAAACAGCTATCAGATAATAACATCTATTGGGGGTCAATAGTAGTTCCTTGGGTTATTTCTTTCCCATTTTATCCCCCTCTTTCTTCCCCTGCTACTTGTCCAGTTTTGTGTCAAACAGCAATATATGTTGTTTTTTATCCTCTGAATTCTGCTCGGCTCTCTTGTCCATCCCTGTGTTGAATTCTCTGGTGGGTTCAGTCTGGTTCTTGCTCCATTCATCACTTCTGGCATTCCCCAGCAGTGATGGTCCCACACCTAGCATCCCTCTTTGTGTCTCTCTGATCTTCCCCTTCCTCCTGTTACGCTTTAAGTGTCTGTTGCTTTGCTTAATCTCATTGTGTAAATACTTTCATCTTCTTGGTTTGCCATTCAGATGTTGTGCATGGGGAGCACAGTGGAATAGAGCACAGTATTTTCTTTTTGGTAGAGTACTCGGAATAACAAAGATGAGAAAATAAATAGAAGGCAGCAGCACGAGGATATTGTGTCTGCTGAGCTGAAGAGAGTGCGTCAGTGCAGTGCACAAACCCACGTGTCGGTGGTGGTGGGGAGAGAACATTCTGCCTAAAGGCAAATGAGCTGCAACAACTGCATTTCTTACACCTTCCTTAGAGCATCTGACCCACGTTGCTCCTACATGTACCCGGACACAGCTATTTGATCTTTTCAGCTATGATTTTTTATTACAAACCCCATTCTTCCCATTTTAATAGGATACATAAAATCATTGCTGCAGTCAGTACAGCAAAAACCCCCACATTTCATTTGCTGAGATCAGGGCTTTTTGTTCTTTTTTTGGAGGTGCCAAATCTGTTCATCCTCCCTGGAACTAGATAACAGCATCAGAAGCACTGTGTAACACTTCTCGTGGGAATCCAGGGAAGACCTAAATCTGTAGTTCTTTCAATTTAAAATAATGTTAAATAGTGGAACTGCAAAGAGAAGCTTTTGCAAATACACCTGCCATTTGTAAGCGATTTTGGATGCTGGTTGGCTAGAGACAGAGCAAGGGAAGCGTGGCAGATACATGGCTGCTGTCTGCTCAACAGCAGTGAGCATCTCGGTGAAGTCCTCATTACTGGAAGTACATCGCTGGTGGTGGGATTTGTTCAAGAGGGGAAGCGAGGAGGGGAGTTACTGGATGAAACTGATGCTGATGAGAGATGCTTTAAAACTCCAAACTGTGTAAAGGGGGTATTTGTAAAACACCTTTTCAGTCTTTTGCTGCCTGTGAAGGCAATTAGATTCACTTAATGGCTGTGAAAATACACGTCTGGTGTGATTTCAGAGCCTGCAGATGTTTAGGGGATAGCAACAAGATGTGCCTCTTGGGCAGGTTTTCATTTGGAAATAAGCCATGGTCAGGTTTTACAGGGTTTTTTTTTGTGGAGCCATCAGCAGTCTGAAAAGCATCAAAGTGTCTGCAGGGATTCTTGGAGTGGGAATGTTTTTCATGGATAACTCAAGCAGCTAAAGGGGATTTAAGTTAAATTAAAAAATAACCAAAGAATCCCCCCAAAAACCCAAACAGCGCCCACACACTCACACAGTGCATTGACACACACTGAACTCTGGGACAGTTTGGCTTAAAGATTCACTGGAGCATTTGCTTTAACTTAATCATAGGCTTAAATCCCTTGTCTTTTGTTGAGAGTTCAGCAGAGGGGCGTCCTTCAGTTACGGGTGCAAGTGCTCTTTTGGCATTTACAGGAGACCTGTGACATAGATAGATAGGACATGCAGTGATGGAGTAAACCTTGTGTTTGCTATGTGTGCTACCAGCTTCCTGCAAGGGGAATTTGGGATGTTTTCGGGAAAACTGGTGCATCAGAAGGAGTTGCAGCTGTGAACCTGCTTTTAGTTTACTTATTCTGCCCTGTTTTAGCATCGGTTATGGGGGTTTAGTGTTGTTTAGTGTTGTCTTTGTAGTGAGGATCCTGAAAATACTGCACTTCTACCCAGGTTTGCATCTCTCCTCGCTCTGGTTGCTGTAGGTGCTGTTCATGTTTGTAAGTTGATCCCCTTTGCACAGATGTCTGGTGAATAAGCATGGAAGTATCTGCTTTCACTGGCTCTGAGCAAGCCTCATTCATTTCCCACATGTCTTCCAATGGAATGAGACATAGCCCTTTACCTACTCACTCTGATTTATTTTGCAGACCTCTTCTAAATCCGTGGCTCTTGTGACTGGTTTTGGGGCTGGGGCTCAAAGGAACCCCACTCATGTGGATGTGGAATCTTAAGGTGGTGATAGATGGTCATCAAAGGAGATGTGGGAATAAACAAATCAGGCTTTTGCAGGGACTTCGGGGCCATGGTAGTCTGGACACAGGGCAAAGGGTTATCTTTTCTTCTTCTTTAATTGTTAATTTAATGTAGAGATTTATATAGATGTTATTCTCATCTTCTGTTAATGCATCATCTACACCAGGTTCATTGTCTGTGCCCAGCCTGCCAGATACATTTATGTGTCTAGGATTTTCTTACACTGCCACATTAAAGTCCTAGTTTCAGTCTGGAGCTGTGGAGTTCAGTAGAATCACACCCAAGGCACATTGGCCTTCACGTACTAGAGGAGGGATGAAGAAACACGTTGGCTTTAACAGCAGTGAGCATCCAGGTGTGTGTTTTTCTGTACCATGGCAGTGCTCTGGCTTTACATGAGGCATTACCATGGCTTTGCTGAGAGTTAAAGGTTGATGTGTGGTGATGGAGGCTCACACTGCTTAGGGCATCGTGCTGGGACTTCACCGTGCTGGGTGTAAGGAGACAATACTGGGGCTTTGTAGAGGAAAGGTGTTAGTTTACAGTGTGAGCCTGTGGTGGGATGGCCATGGGGAGCTGGGCAGCACTGTGGGATGGGAACACAGCCGTACCCCCTGATTCTACTGGACCATTGGAGTCACCACCCACAGTATCGGTTGAGGGTTGGGTTGGATTCGTGATGTGGGAAGGTGCCTGCAGCTGCCAGTGGGTCTGGTTCAGCCCCACAGCAGTGCAATGAAGCTCTTCAGGGTCTGGTCCTATGTGATCAAATGAGTGCCTCCTTCCTTGCTCTTCTAGAAGAGAATGGGCTGGTTGGTGTTGTGTAGGGTTAAAGTTACTGATGGAGGCAGACCTCTGGTGTTTGAAGCAGTGTTTGAGGTGTTAAAAGCACTAAGGGAATACCTGGAAGGTTTGCTTCCAGAGATATTTACTAGTTATTTATTCACTTATTTATATGGGTTTGGAGTTTCATTTGCTATAAAACGAAGCCTTAGTCCTGTCACTACCTCTAGCCATGGACGTCAGAACTGCATGGCAAACCCCCTTTCCAAGGAAAAGGCTTTGTTTCTTGGCATGCTGCAGGTGGAAATTGCTTTCATTTTTCCCATCACCTTCCATGCCAGGATGTGTCTGCAGGAATGCTGTGCTGCCTCGATGGCAGCAGGGCAAGGAGGCTGTGAGTTTGGCTGCTTGACCCAACCCTGATCCTCCTTACCGGCTTTATTACCATTTCAGATCCCCTGTTTAGTCATCTACTCCTCACCCAGAGGTTAGGGGAATGGGTTTGGCCCATTGCTTGGATGGCTCATACTAACAGGTCAGACAGGATTGGTCCCAGTGAGAAGTGTGATTGAGCTGTGCTTCAGTGCTACCCTCACTCTTACAATGGATTTTGGGGGCTTATCTTGGTGTGGCAGATGGTGACTATTCACATGCTGTGATATGATGGGGTGGGTTGGTCGCAGCTCATCACAACTGGCATCCTTGT
Organism: Neopsephotus bourkii; assembly: GCF_033783945.1. NCBI lineage: Eukaryota > Metazoa > Chordata > Aves > Psittaciformes > Psittacidae > Neopsephotus > Neopsephotus bourkii. The sequence continues at coordinate 3,809,480 of NW_026901486.1, forward strand.
TGGGTGCCTGAGCTCTGGGAAGGGTATGTGTGCAGCACAATTTCAAGTTGCTGAATGTGCTAGAAATAGGAATTTTTATGGCTTGCAATAGGTTTGAGGTGATCAAGCCATGTACATCTGACTTCAGCCTGTAATTTGTACCAAATACATGCCTGAACCTTTTCTTTTCTGATATCTTCCTTCCATATTAAATAGTGAATTCTTCACTGTGATTTCAGGGAAAATGTAACTCCTTGTGACTGCTGTTTCTCTGCTGTCGATTATTCACACAATGGAAAGTTAGGGGTTGGGGAGGTTTAATTCACTGTGTTAGCAACAAGGTAGGATTCTTGTGAAACCCAAGTCAGAAAGCAAGGCTTTGAGCACAGCAGAGTTGTATTTATTGGCATTAGGAGACAACCATGGTGGCTTCTCTTTGCCCTGCAGTGTTAGGTGAAATACAGTCCCTGTCTCTCAGTTCCTGGTGTGCCCCAGTGAGGAACACAGAGGAGCTGCCCTGGGGTCTGAGACTCTCCTGGTCAGTGTTTCTGCACCATAAATACTGCTCATTGCTGCTCATCATTGTTGCTCATTGACTGCTGTAGTATCAGTCCTCATTCAGAGGCTTCTGAGGGCAGAGAGAATGTGCTAACAGTGGAAAGCCCCCATGTTTAGAAGCACTGAAGCATGCTGTTACAGCATGTTTGAGCTGAATACATGCATCCTCTACATGACCTACAATTGTATGTTGTGCCTTGCCCTTTTCACTCACTTCTCTACTTTACAGACATAGATTTGGGTGGTTTTGCAGAAGCAGTCAGCATCTGCACCAGCACCTGGGGAGCACCATCCCATGAGTTGGGGTTGTATGCTGGTTACCTGACAGGCATTCCTATTCCCAGCTCTGCTGTTCTTGATGCCCTAAAAGTAATGTAAGCAATGTAGTCCTGTTTTGGAGTGTGCTTTGTTGTGGGGTTTTCTTTTCTTGTTGTTTGTCAGGGTTTATTTGTCTGTCATGTTTAAATAGACAAATGTTTCTAGTCTCTCCCTTTTCAGTATAGGTAGGATGCCCTGGCTGTAACGTAGGGGAAAGCACCTCTCAGCCTTTTTTATGGCTCTGATTTAAAGAGATTGCACAAATAAATGAGTTACTCTGTCCTAATGCATCGTTATGCCATATGTTAAGTTTGAACCTACATCTTGGCTGTGATTCATCTTTCCTACCTTATTCCTGGCTAAAAGCAGTTGTTTGCAGTGAGCTGTGTAGGCTTTTGCTGTGGTCATTTACAGAAGAGGGGCTTTCCGAAAGGGTGACTCACCTAAAGGTTGTTGACCTCATTTAGAGCAGCATAAATCTCCTTGGAAGGCCTTGTAAAGCTCGGAATTGCATTTATTATTTAACCTTAAGTAAATGTAAAGTTAGTTTCTCTCTTTGTTGTGAAGCATTTGGGGCAGTACCTGTGTAGATACAGGCATTTCTCTTGAACTAAAGGGAGCCTTGGCTAAATTTAGACCAGAGAAGTAGTGATTGATGGTGAAAACGAGATTGATTCTATCTGGTTTCCCTGTATGATTTATGGCTAGGCCAACTGCTAAGCTAAAAGGGAGTCATTTGATGATTATTGCTCAGTGCCTGCTTACACTAATGAGTATGAAGTAGAAGTCAGCCAGCAAATAATGAACTCTAAAACATCCAATGATGGTAGGTTTTCCAGGTTTTTTTCAGCGTTTGGAAGTGGAAGGTGCTGTGATGCAAATTCAGTACCTTTCTGAAATCACTAAAGCCATATAGTGAAAGATTGACCTAGATGATGGAGACCGAGCCTTAACAATGTCCTTGGAAGGAGCTGGCTTAAATACAACCAGCAGCACAATTAATCTTGTACACTGATGTAACTAGCGAGCAGTCACACCAGTCTTTTGGAGCAGTTGCTGGGAGCACAGAGGCTAGCAAAGCTGGGAGGAGGGCTTTGTTTCTTTTTTCCTTAACTCCCATCTAAACATCAGTCTAAACTCTAAAGCGTTGGTTTGCTTAAGGCCTGACTCTGCACTTGTGGGCTTAGTGCGGATTCTGGATGCAAAGGGAACATCTGCTCTGAAAGTACTTATAATGCTCTTTTTTTCCCTGGTTTTGTCCATTTGTGCACACCAGCCCATTCTGCTGAGCCAGCTCCGCTGTGCTGCACTTATCACCCAGTTAGCCCTGAGGACAATGCCAGGCCAAAGTCACATATTCTAGTCTTTATCCACTCCTTTAAGCTGTTTAATTCTTTGCTTATCGATAACAATGGCTCACGTGCCAAAACCACAGACAGTGCCTGGTTCCTCAAACTGTGCTTCCTCTTGATGACCCAGCAGGTAGACTCCAATCGCTACATCAGTGGTTTTGTCTCTCCTGTCTTTGTTGTGTGTCCTTCTTTTCAACAGTGGAGAGCAGAGCGATGGACTGGGCTAAATACGCCCTGATAAGCAGGGTACTTCTAATCCCCGCTAACTGCTTCTGCAGCTTCTTCTTGATCAGTTATTATACATTGGCTTTATCGCAGTCTTTCCTTTTCAAGGTGCACCACGGCCAGCAGAAAGAGCCGGATGCAAGTCCTGCTGTTGCACTTCTTAATATAGCACCCTCTGCAATGTGCTGGAAGGGCTGTCTTTCCCCATCTGCGGCATCGCCTGATTTTTAGCTGTCTCATCAAAAGCCTGTTCCTGAGATGTGCTGGGCGCTTCCCAGGGCTTTGCGGAGCTCCCCTGGTGCTGTCACACGTGGTGACATTGTGGGCCCCAAAGGGCTAAAGCCTGTTTGAAAAACCAACCTGTGAAGTGCTGACGTGGGGTATTGCCACTAACAGCTTGTGCTGATCCAGACATCCAGGCTGGGTGCTCCTGAAGTGTTAGAGGAGTAAGGAGCTGTCATATAGGTGTTTCAGAGGAACAGGGTGAGGTTTAAAGCAGAGGCTTTAAGAAGATGAGGAATGGCACATTGGAAATGTTACATCCCCAGCAGTGACAGCAGGAGATGTTGTTTAGGACCAAACCTGGCTGCTTCCTGAAGTTCGTTTACTGCAGAATGTGTTGGTTTTCTGCAGGCAAAATATTAAAGTGAAAGGATGCTATAGCTAGCTGTCCTCATCCTAGGGGTTTTCCAGGGGCCTTGGCACCCCAAAATGCAATGATGAAGTAGCTGAGTGCTTTTGAGGATGGACCAGCTCCATCAGGAAGCATGGAGCAGGCACTGGTCAGAGTCAGTTCTCATACTGTTACTATAAACTGCAGCCCCACCACCCTTTCCATCCCCAGGTGAAGGTAAAGCTGGGCTGCAGTGAAACCTCCTGGTGGGGCCATCACCTCTGCAGTTGTGCTGCTGCTCCAGGTTTATCAATGGTGGCACATTAGGCACAGACCAGTCTGAACCCAAATGTCCTTTTGGGTTTGCACAGATGTTTAGGCCAGCTATTACCTACCCCCATGTCTCATTTTATGCTCAGGTTTATCAGCTGCAGAGGTCACTTCTGAATTCCTGTCTGTTGGGGTGGCTTCAGGCCCGTTGCTGTTGTGGGTCATGGTCATGGTGTTTCTGGTAGTGAATGTGCATGGAACTGTGCTGTGGCCCTGTTGCAGGTCAAATGCTGGATGTCACTGTCATCCCACTGATACCCTCACTGCAGCTCTGGAGGCTTTGCCTGAGCTTAAGAGGTGGTTGTGAGCAGCTTCAGCCCTCAGTGACAACAAAACTAAGGTGAAAGGTACCAAAGATGGAAAATAAGGTAGATGAGGAGTAGCTGAGCTGGTTGCTCAGGACCAAATCACTGATCTCTTCATGCTGTGTAGGTAATCTCATTGCCAGATGCCCCATGAATCAAGGGTTGCCACGCATCTTCGGCACATAGATGTGCTGCCCTGTGTTCTTCCAGCAGGGAATTGTTTATAACGGGGCAATGAATCGTGTGGTGGTAGGCTGTGTGGAGTTATTTATGGGGAGGAAGGGGTCCCACAGCACTTCTAATTTCATGCATGAGTAACTCTTGTGTGTTCCTGACATCTTTTACGCCTGGGCCTTGCCTGATGTAAAGGGATGCTCAGGGGTGTCAGCAGTGTTGGAGTCAGAGCCTCTCACATCTCACCTGGTTTCCCTGGCCATAAACTACACTGAAATGCAATTATTATCCAGGAGCCCTCCAGGAGTGCCTTTTAACTGAAGTCAAGTGTAGAGTTATTAGCAGAAGTTGTGGGAGCTCTTATGCAGCCCTGCTTGAAGCCATGGGGAAACTAGAAATGTGGAAGGGAGAGAAACTCAAGACATGGGAAAGATGGAGGTAGGGCGAGATAATAGGGTAATAATGTGCCTGATAAGCACATAAATAAACCCCTCCCCGTCCTGGCTGGCTGTGCAGCTGCAGTCAATCGCTGTTGCCTGACCTTGGTTGGTCCCTGTGCCCAAGCTGTGTCTGTGGCCAGTTGGCAGCCAGAGTGTCACATCTATGCCCCAGACTCTTCCCACTGGCAGCACTCACATCACTGCTGCCCTGCTCTCCCAGGCAAGCTTCCCTTCTGCCTTGATGTGGATGTAACTTGGCTGAGCTGCCCTGGATTTCACTGAGGATGGAGGGGAAGGAGGAGGGAGACTTGCCTCAAGTGCCGAGTTCTTCTCCCCAAACCCCACATGGCATAAAAGGGTAGGGATTTAAATGGCATCAGCAGTACACAGCTGTGGCACAGCCACCTTTAGGCTGGGGACTGTGCCCGCTTGCTGCTGCACATGGCTTGTCTTGGTGCTGGAACCATGGCGGACGGAGCCAAACGTGAGTTCAGGATGTTTTGGGGCGGCAGAGCTTTGCTCGCTGCTGTGGAAATAACAGAATTTACCAGAAAACAGTGGGTTTTAAAAGCTCCTGTCAGATGGAGCTTTGCTTTATCAGAGCAGCACACAGCTGTTAAATGCTGGTTTGTCGGGGTAGTGCTCCTTGGATGCCAAGGGTCTTAAGGAAGCTGTGGGAACCTGCTGTAGTCAATCACGTAGGACTCATGCTGCCGAGGAAGGTGGATGTCTCATTTACCCCCCTCTCTCCTAGCAGTACTCTCTGCCATTGCTTTTGGCTCCAATCTTTCCACCCATCCACCCACCGGCCTTTTATTCACCAAAGGGTGTAGAAGAACTTGCAGCAAAAATAAATGGATTTGGTCTCACCCACCATCGCCGCCGGGAGCGTGGGGGGAGCTGTTCAGCTCATGACAGAGGAGGAGAGCAGGAGAGGAGGACTGCAGGCACACAGGGAACTGCATGGCCTTGGGCAGGAGCCGTGGGTGCTTTGGGTGCAGGATGAGCAGCCAGCGTGGTACCAGTGCTCTGGGGAAGACATCGGGGTGTATGGAGCCTGAGGGCAGCCTGTGCCGTAGGAGAGGGGTGGGTGGATTAGAAAGATGCTCTCTTTTGGTCCTCAAAAGCTGGGAATCAGCCTTAAATTTAGAGCAGAAAGACACTGCCATCATGTGTGCTTTCAGGCCCTGGGTGCCATCAGCTGAGAAAGCTGCGACTTGCTGTGAAGCGTGAACAGCCCCAAATCATCATCTTGCTACGCACATCACAGCCATCTTGTGCCTTGTCCATAGATGTGTGCATTCCAGTTACTTTTCCCATAGAATGTTTTGGGTTGGAAGAGACCCTTTAAAGCTCATCCAGTTCCAACCACCCTGCCGTGAACAGAGACATCTTTTGATAGACCAGATTGCTCAAAACCCCATCCAACCTGATCTTGAACACTGACAGAGATGGGGCACCCACAGCCTCTTTGGGAAACCTGTGCCAGTCTCTCACCCCCTCCTTGCAGAGTATTTCTTCCTTTATTACGTCTTTCAGCTCTTGAGTTCCTGCAGTTGAGGCTCTGCATGGTGAGGCAGTAGGCTGGGGGAGTGGAGATGGCTCAGCAAGGCAGCAGTGGGCTTCCCGTGGCTGCTTCTCCTCTGCCTTTGGCTTTGGCAGCCTGGAGGGTTAGATCAAGAGGCAAGGGACAGTGCTGCAGAGAGGCTTGGTGTTCGGCTGGAAACAGCTAATGCCTCCAGTGGGTACCACTGAGGGGGCAGCTGTAGTTAAATGCAAGATGTCCATGAAGAACAGACCTTGGGGTGAGCTGGAAGGGCTTTGGATGGCCATAGTGATGAGTTCACAGGGGACTCCAGGAGATGGAGGTGGACGGAAGTGAAGGCAGAGATGCTGCCACGAGATGAGCATGTGAAGGGCAGGGAGAGTTGTAGCCGCCGGGGTTTGTGTTTATCTTTGCTGCAGTGATTATTTTCAGATAGTGGTGTGAGAGAGTAAAACGTCAGCCCCTGCTATTAATAACACTGCAAACAAGGCTCCTGCTGCTGCTGACAGGTGAGATGGAGTTAATTTGGTATGAGAGTGCACAAACAAGACAGGCCCTGAGTCAGTCCACTCGGTCAAGAAAAGATGGGGAAGAGACCCCCTCCAGCCCTGAGGAGGGGCAGTGTGGGGTAGTTTTCCCGGGATGCTTCCACCCCTCTCCATAGTAAGCAGTGCTGGGTATGGTGGGGAGCTGCTGGGACTGCTGAAACAAGTTGGTTAAAAGCAAGCTGAAGACCTTCAGGGTTCCTGCTCTGAAATGGGAAGGTTTTCGCAGAGGAAGGAGGGTCTTAGCCCAGAGCAGCACATGATAGGAGCCCAAAACAGTTTTCGATAGCAAATCCCCATCTGAATGGGATGCAGCTCCCCACAGGAGGGAAGTGACAATTCCATGGGTGAAAGCTCCTCCTGGGCTTATTTGTCACCTTGTGAAATTTGAGGTGTCTTTATTAGGCTGAAGGATGTGGCTGTTGGTGATGCTCAGATCACACACGAGGTGGGCAGCAGGGTGAAAGTCTTGGGGATTGATGGTGCTGGTGTAAACAAGAGCCAAGCACAGCTCACATTGTTTGAGCAGATGTGTCCTGTCTGCCGCTAATTATAAGCATTTGCGTGCACAACACACTGGGAGAAGTGCCAGATACAGTTTCTTTTCACATTGAACTCAAAATCATTATAATTAAGCCTTAAAGTTGTAAGTAAAAGCTAACAAGGAGTGTGGGTTTACTGTCATGCTGCTTGCAACCAGGCTGGTACCCACTGGGATGGATGGGTGTGAGGGCACAGGCTCTGTCCTGGAGGGTGGTTGGAGGGGTGAGAAGGACCTCGTGTGCTCTGCCGTGGTGGGTTTGGGTTCTACATAGGCAGAAGGCCCAAAAATACTAGAAACGTGCCATTTTGCAACTGTGGGAAGCGTTGCTGAGTGAGCGTTAGCGGCCTCTTGGGCTTGGTAGGCATAGAGGAGAGGTGCTTGCTAAGGAATAATCAGGAATAGAAACAGGAAGCATTCAGAGAAGCACTTCCATAACCTCAGGCTGAGAGGAGCCTGGGTTGGCATCTCTGGTTTGGGGAACACAAGACAGGCTTGCTGAGAAGCAGCTCCAGGAGTCACTGCCATGCACAGGGCTGGGTGACAGGGATGTGGTGGCAGTGACACCGGTTGATGGCTGTGTTGTGGCACTTCTGGGAGCTGCCTCTTGACTGACTGGGTGATGGACACAGCATTCTGTGTCCCAGGGGAGCATCCCACCTCTGATCCTCAAACATGGGGGTACATGTGAACCCCCTTTTGGACTACCCCACAGAAACTGAAATGGGTGGCCGTGCATGTAGGGGGGGGTGAGGATCATTGTGGCCCTTATTTTGTGGTGTGTTTGCCGTGCAGCCAGGTGGATGGGCTGGGGTTGTGTTGGGCAGATCCACCACATAGAATCATAGCATGGGTTGGGTTAGAAAGGGCCTTAAGATCATCCAGTTCCAACCCCTTGCCATGGGTGGGGATGCCTCGCACTAGGTAATATTGTCCAAGGCTCTGTCCAGCCTGGCCTTGAACACTGTCAGGGATGGAGCATTTAACACTTCTTTGGGCAGCCCATTCCAGTGCCTCACCACCCTCACAGTAAAGAACTTCTTCCTTATATCCTATCTAAACTTCCCCTGTTTAAGTTTTATCCCATCACCCCTTGTCCTATCCCTACAGTCCCTGATGCAGAGTCCCTCTCCAGCATCCTTGTAGCCCCCTTCAGACCCTGCCGTGCTGCTCTGAGGTCACCACACATTGAGCAGTTTAAAGCAGCTCTGGAGCAGCAAGAGGCGAGCTCTCAGCCCTGGGATTTGTATTCGCAGGGAAGGCGACTGCTGGGTTTCAGCTCTTTGAGGTCTTCGTCTGGGGCTGTGTGTGAATAAATGACGTCTTGAGATGCAGGTGACTGCAGGGAACAAGCTGCACTGTCACTGTGGCAGTGGAGGAGACAACTGCTCCTCATAAATGGGTCAAGATGGGTCCCGGGGTTTCAAAAATTAGCTGTTGACCTAGATAGCGCCAGCGGGATCACTTGCAGTGGGAACAGAAGCGAGCATCGCTGAAGCCGCGCATCGCTCTGAAGGTGGGGACGAGCCTGGTGTGCTGAGTTGAACCTGGGCTGGTTCCCTGCGCTTCCTTTGTGCCAGGCTTCTCCTTGGCAGCTGGGCTGGGCCATGGGGAAGGGTGGGAGACCTCGGCCATCTCTTTCTGATGGCTTCACTGAGCTGCAAGGGGTGTTTGTCCTGCAGGCAGCAGCCGGGGAGGCACCTGCTGCCACCCTGTGCTTTGCACTCCTCCAGTAACAAAGGACTCTGAGTTGCCTTATGCATGTCCCTGCCCCTCATTTTGCAGGGGGAGCGTGCTGTGCACCCCTTAGCACCCACATGGGCTGTTCAGTGCCAGTCCTTATGGACATGTACCATGCCATGCATGGGGAGGTTGGTAGGGTTGATGCTAAAGATAGAGCCCAAGTCAGGTTTTCTTCTCCTTAGCACTGGAAAGAAGTCCAATGCCTGTGGAAGGTGGTGATGTGCCAGGGTTTTCCCTGTGATGGGGTCCTCTTCCTCTGGATGAAGCCACGTTTCTTCTGAGCACTGAAAGTCAGCACTTTCCTTCCCAGTGACAGACCTGTCCATGCCCCTTGTTAGCTGCAGTAATTGAATAGTGGCTTTCTTGGGTGTTAATTAAGCAATATCCAGGCTAAGGTTGCAGTAGCCCTGTGCTGACGTTGGTCTTTTCAGTTCAATTGAAGACACTTTTCCTTCACCAGGACTTCCTGTAAAGATCTTTAGTTAAGACCTGAGTAATTCACTACTTGAATTTCATTTAAGTCCCGTTGCTGGTGGGGCCAAGTGCTACAGCAGTACTCCACAGTTACAGCAGTTTCCAGTGGCATTGGCTTTAACATTTGCCTAAAACGAGCAGTGGGATGGAATGGCATCAGTGCTTCTCTCCAACGAGGTCCAGTTTTATTTGAGCTTCATAACTGGGGCTGTGGTTGGAGCGCTTGGCACCCTGGGGTACTTGCCTTGACCCCAGCTGGATGCCCTTCAGGTTCCTGGGCTTTGATTAGGTTGGGTTTTGCCTTGGCTGCTTGAATGCATCATTTTCTCTACCAAGACTTCAGCCCCATGGCAGAGAGCCAGTGCTGACCACCCTGTACACAGAAAGTGCAGCCTCTTGGTTAAGCCACATTGTGTCTGCTGACCAGTGCTGGGGCACAGTTAAGGGCAGGCTGGTTTTGCTCGCTGGTTAAACCCTACATGGTTTTGGTCTGAGCTGCTTGAACACCATGTTTCCAACTCTTGAGATGCTCTTGCCTGGCGCTCTCCAGCAGAAGCGTAGCAGCTGCAAAGCAAGGGTGACCTGGCCATGAGCATCCCAATCTGTGGGGTGAAGAAGGGGTGGGTGAGCCTGATCTCGCACAGGAGATGCTCTTTCTGGATGTATATGTGGTGTTTTCCCTTGTTAGTGCTCTGCCCTTTCATCATCAGTTACCCATTATGTGCCACTGTAAGCTGAGGATCACTGCCCATCTGTACTTCATAAAGCTTGGTCCCTAGGAACCTTGTTTTGGTTTGTAGTGACTTTCCTGTGCATTTTCTTTGGGAAAACAGCATTCCCTTCACAGCATCAAGGGAAAAGAAAGTTGGGTTCTTTTACAGAGAGGTCATTAGTCCCCACATGTGGCAGAGGGGTGATTTCTGACCCCAAGCCCACCTCCCATCACTGTGATTGTCAATGGGTGCTTTACTTGCCTTCCCCATCCAGGGTAGCCAGTGGCTACATGTTCTGCTTTATCTTCCTTAGGCTCCTGCTTCTGGGTCGCCGTCCTGGACGGCAACGTGGTGGGGATCGTGGCAGCACGGGGCAACGAGGAGGACAACACAGTGGAGCTGCGCCGCATGTCCGTCGACTCCAACTACCGCGGCAAGGGGATCGCCAAGGCCCTGGGCCGCAAAGTGCTGGAGTTCGCCATGCTCAACAACTACTCCTCTGTCGTGCTGGGAACCACGGCTGTGAAGATGGCAGCCCACAGGCTCTACGAGTCCTTGGGGTTCAAGCACGTGGGTGTTGTTGAACATTACGCCCTGCCAGGGATGACGCGCTCCTTACTGGAGAGAATGTTCTTCCAGCTCCGCTACCACCGCTACCGCCTGCAGCTGCGGGAAGAATAGAAACCCACCCAACCAAACGAAACCAACAAAATACGCGTTTTCTTTTTCCTTCCTTCTCCCCCTTCAACAATAATAAACCACCTTCCTCCTCCTCCTCCTCCTCCTCGCCACCCGATTCTGCCGGTTGTTGGGTTGAGTCTTTGTTTTCCCTCATGTCATCTCTTGGTTTGCTCCGTGCAGCTCGATGGCCCGGCCGAGCAGCGCTCCTTCCTCGCATGCTGCAGGTGGTGGTGCTGGGAGTCCTGCGACGCGGCGGAGCGGAGCGGCGGCCTCTCCTCCCCAGGTACCTCCGGAAAGCACAGAAACTCAACTGCGAACCAGTTACCACTGCTCTGGTGTACATAGTCTCCTCCTCCCAATGTAAGATAACATAGCCACGCGTTCATGGTAGTGCAGAAAATATTACTTGAATGCAGTTTTCAGTATTTCGGGCACCAGTCGGTAGAATATGCATTTGTCTTACCATTAGTTACTGGTCAATAGATTTCAGAGACGAGGTTGGGGGGGGACAGACTTCCCCCCTCTACCCTAACCCGCTTGCTCCAATGCATGAAGAGGAAAGCGCGTGCACGCACTCACACATCGCACTGCCACCACGGCACTGGTGTTGCACTTTTATTGGGATGTGCCTCATTCTGCCAAATTCCCGAGAGACCCTGGGTGCATCCGGTAACCACGACTCCGCTCCATTCCCCCGCTCCCCTCCTCCTTCCTAAGCCAGCACGGACTGGGACCGGCTGAACTCTGAGCCCCATTGTACCATAGCGTGAAGTTAAGATCAAACCTAAGTATCTCCCGCGCTGTTCCGTAGCCACGCGTAACCTGCAGTCCTGGGCCAGGCTCCGCATGTGCGTTGGACTTTGCTGCCTTTTGGGGTTGTTTTTTGTTTGTTTCTGTTTCATTTTTAAAGGTTGTTGGGGTCTTTTTTCCCTTGTTTTCTTTTTTTTTAGTTGTTGTTATTATTTTTAGTTTTGGCTTTTGCTGAATGGTGTCATTGAGGTGTAATGGAGGCTGCAGTTCCTATGGCAACACATTTGCACATTAATGTGCGCACCAAATCTAACCACTTCAGAGAAGCAACGTGTGACAGATAATAGCATTTTGGGGGATGCTAGGGGGTTGGGGGGGAGCATACTTACTATCTTAACCAGCTGCTTGTTTGATAAATGTAGATGGCCTCACTGCAGCCTTCCATCAGAGGTAATTAACTGCTTTAATGATGTCAGATTTGTGAATTGTACAATGCAAAAAGCAATGCAAAGCAGATTCGGCATGTGTCTGTACCCGGTATGTATGTACAGTGCCTGCCAACTAAAGAATAACCAAGACTACAGCTTCTTCTAGCCTGAGATATCAACTTTTATAACTTATTTAAACAAATAGCAACTTTGCATGAATTACATCTTGGGGAAAAAGAAGGTCGGTAGGTTTTAACTTTTAAAGCGTGGTATCAGAAGTATGCAGAAAACCATTTCTGGCTGCACTTAATTTGGGGTGGGTGGAGGGGTTCAGCTCTGTTAATACATTTAAAGGGAAAATCCCTTTAATTTAATTCCTGGGGGAGAAGAAAGTTACTATTTTATGAAGTATTATGGGGGGGGGAGCTCCACCACCTCTCATGATAAACTTGACAAAAGGGTAGAGCATGTGTTAACCACGCTTGCACTTGCAAACACGATGGAAGCATCAGTGGGAGAGCGCCAGAGAAGGGAGGCGGTGTGGGGTGAGAGGAGAGGGGCTGTGGGGTGAATGGGGGGCAGACAGCATGGACCCACGTGTGGGATGCTGCCTGTGTCCCACTCCCAAGAGCCGTCCTTTCCTCTCCAACCAAAAGCTCTCCCAGCACTGAGATGTGGCCGGTGATGCTGAATGGGAGCAGCAGGGATGGGGTGAGCCCCATCCCTGCTGGGGCCATGGACCAGGCACTGATGCAGGGGCACAACCCCGGTAGCGCGCTCAGTGCTGGGTTCCAGCTGGGTCCAGCCTGTAGGGAGCCAGGGGGGCAGAGTCCCAGTGTGTGTCCCAGCAATAAAGGGGGAAATGAGGATGGTGAAGGGCACTGTAGCAAGAGACCATGAGTTTAATTAACAAAATTTCTGTATGGGGCACTATATTTTTAAGAGTCTTTCTATGCTGTACATTTCTCCTGAAGCTGAAATAATGTACTGTTGGTAGGGATTTTGTATAGTGTACAGAAATGGGCAGACTATTTTCTTGCTGCGTTCAGTGATTTATTACCCGAGGTTCAAATAGACAAATATAAAGTGTTAAAGTTGAAAGAAAAAAAAAAAAAGACAAAAAAAAAAACAAACCACAAAACAGTTTGTGCCTTTTTTTAGTTTATTTTTCTGTTGCTATAGAATCACTGCACTAAAACCTTTCCAGAGGGGAAAAAAAACAAAACCGTGTCTCTTAATAAGGGAGGAATACGTGAAGCTGAAATCGAGTGTTGGTTTTTTTATTGGGGTATTTAATTAAAAAGAATGTTGCTGGTTTTATTTGATACCTGTGCCTTTGTAATAACACTCCACATCCTGTCAGAAAAGCCAAACCTGGAATAAATCCCACCAGATCCCACAGATGCAGAACTACCATCAGGTTACCAGTATTTCCTTTTAATGCTTGTAAACCTTAACTGATATTGCAGTACCTGATCGTAATGCCCTGTTGAGTTGCCTGGGCAGGAGGTGCTTGGAAGGGGGCAGCCTTTGGGATGCTGTCTGCATTCCTTCCTCAGCCTGCGGGGTGCTGGAGATGCACCGATGAGGACTGAGTCATTGCCACTTGGCCGGTACCTTAAAGCTTCTGCTGGTTGCTTTATGACCAGGCTGCTTGGAGAACACCCGGCTGGTTGCTCCCAGCTCTCCAGCAGGGACAGCTCATTCCTGCAGGAAAGGGATTGCTGCCAAATTGGATGGCCTTTGCTCTCCTTGGAAGATGTTTCATCAGCCCAGGCAGGTGAAACACCATTGGGCAAGCCCTGGGTTTTGTTGGGAAGCCCATGCAGCTGCTGGAGGTGCAGCAGTGGAAGGGGGGTACAGGACCTTTGGTCGTGCTGCTGCTTTTCTATAGAATAGAATGCTCTGGATAGAATTAGACAAAGTTGGGCTTAAATGCATCAAGTGATACTGTTGTTTAATTTGAATTCATGGGAAGCTTCCCTAAATGTGATAGCTTGGGCTTCGCTCTGGAGAAAGGATGCCAATGCTCTACATGGCCCCTGGGCTCTGAACCATGCCGGGCTCACCTGCTGCCAGCCAGGGTCCAGCCTGCCTTTCCCTGCTGCCTGGACCATGGTGCAGGTCACAAGGTGATGGGTTGAGGTTGAACTGCCTTCGGCAGATCCATCTGCTCTGCCTCTTTTAGAATGTTCCATTGCCCTTCCTCCAGGCGCGAGCATCACCTCCTGGTTCTTCCCACCCCAGTTCAGCAAGTGGTTCGGTGCAGAACAGCACAAGATGGTTGTGGGTCCTGAGCTTGTGATCTGGGCCTACTGCCAGAAACCCTTTGAGATCCTATTGCCAGTTATTGAGTCTTAATTCCAACAGAGACTCACATCAGTGTGAGGTGGGACCTGTTTTGACTTTCTTCTTCCAAGGATACTTCTTGCTGGAGCACAGGGAAGAGCAGAGCATGTCTTGTGCTTTAAGCTCGGTATATGATGGGTAGAGAGACTGCTTCAGGCTTAGGCAGAGGATGTGTTGGAGATGTGAAGGAGCTTCCCCAGCTGTGCCTGGTGTCTGTTTTCACCTTGCTGTGCTTACGGGTTATCAGATCCTGAGCAAGCTGGCATCTCAAGCACATACAATATTCAGCAATAAGCTCTGTGGGAAGCTGGGCCCCTGAACGGATCCAGGCCAATGATGCTGAGCAATCAAACCAACAGAGAAAGTAATTTCCAATCTTACTTGAAAACCTCGAACTGGTGTTTGTTGTAAATTCAGACCGTGTTTTCCCTCCGTGAAGCAGACAGCACTTGCACGATGCTTAGAAATTGCGATTGTAAATCATCTCTGCTGGGAGATGCAGAAGAGTTTGGGGCACTGCCGTCAGCCAAAGCCGTTCTTTGCCCTCACCTTGCTGTTCCTGTGCTCTCTGTGGGACTATTTCTGAGCAAGCCTTTACCTGTCTGAGTGTGCTGCAGGCTGTACCCACACAGGACCGAGCATCAGGAGCTGGGCTGTCCCCTGCATGGTCCATCTGCTCCCATCTGCAGCACATAGAGCTCAAGGAGCAGCCAGGGAAGCTGAAGAGAGAGGCGCATGGCCATGGCTGTGGGGCTTTCCAAGCTGGCCATCGTGGAAGGAGATAGCTGGCAGCACAGTCAGCTGTGTTATAAAGAGGCTGCAAGGATGCTCGGTTCCCTCTGGGTCTAAGGTGGAGTGGTGAGGCAGGGTTGAGCTGGTTGGCAGTGTGCAGGGGGATGGTGTGGGGCACAGAACCAGGACCTGATGCTGCAGAGGCAGTTGGACCCCAAACCCAATGTTACAGCTCACAGGGCACAAGTCATTCTGCTACGTGCAAAATGCAGCTAAATTGTTACAATGCAAAGGGCCAGCTCTGCATCTTGACTCGTTTCAACATCACCCATCGATGAAAGCAGGAGTAAATGACACTGGGGATGTCTGTCCCCAGGGCTGGGACCTGAATTGTCATTTTCCCCTGCATTCGACCCATGGGAAATGAGGGTAATACCTGAGGTCATGAAGTCTGAATTCAGTAGTCCCTGTGTAGGAGCAGCAGGACTAAGGGTCAGCAAGCAGCTGTTGGGGTTTGGATGTGCCTGTTGGGGTCCCAGTGCTGCGGGAACAGAAAGTGCTGGGTGCCTGGTGGGGATCAGCCCCCTTTCTTGCTACAGCCAGCTGCACGAACAAAGTCCTGTGGTCGGAATTCCCAAGGGAGCCAGGGTTCTGCAGAGCCTCATCCTGCTCCTTGCTGCTGCCCCTTGCTCACTGAACAGCAGGTCTGCTGCCTTTTAATTTGCCAGATTTGCTGGCTGAGGTGCAAATGGATAGGGACTGACTGCAGGGATTTCCGAATTGCCAAACACACAAAGGCAGGAACGGGATCCGGTTACCTCTGAATTAACAATCTCATTTTCAGAGTGCTGGGAGCCTCTTTCGTTAGCACCGGTGTGGTGCTGTCGGTATGCACTCTAAAGCTCAATAAAGGCATTTTAATTCCGTGCTAACTGGAGTCTTGGGGTGGAATATACCACACCGCATAAAGAAAACTAAAACTAAGGGATGCAAACTGTTAAATAAGCTTTAAAATGCAAAAGGATTGTTTTATATTTTCTTTTGCTCCCTCAGAATAGATCCACACAGCAAACACACAAATAAAAGAGGTGTGCTCTTACATCCCTCTCTGATAGAGGCTATGCACAGAGATTATGCTTATCTCCCACCGAAACTCTGCTGCCTGAGTGGTCCTTTGGACCACCTTTCCTTGGAAATCAAGGAAGGGAATAATTTGAACAACGGAGTTTAATTACAGCACAGTGACATTTAGAACAGTGAGATCTAAGTCAGCGTTTGGGGGTTGATCACTGTTTAAATAACTCTTCAGTGCTGTCTTTGTATCACACGATGGTCAGCTGCGGGAGAGAATATACCTTTAACATCTAAATAGTAGCAGGTGGACTTATTGAGACCAAGAGCATACAAATACCTAATGCAACTGTAAACTTATATACGAGTAACATGTTTGACTGCAGAAGCAGCTACTGCTATGTAAGCATAATGAGCATATAGCTAACGTTGTTTTCCATTTCTTTTCCTCCAGAGCTTAGTCCTTCTGACCTGTAATCTGTATATTTGCTTTTATAAACATGTAATTAGGTTTCACAGGGCACCCGTTGCTTTGTGAATTGTACTTATGATTGTGCTGGGCTCTTAGCTTTAAGCAATTCGTGTGCTTGTGTTATTTGATTTAAAGCAAAAGTCTTCTTGAGACAAATGCGGTAAAGGAAAAAGGAAGCTGGTTTTGGTGGTGGTCAGGAGATGTGTGGTGTGAATTTGGGACATGTCCAATGTCAGTTGAAATAAAACCCAAACTGGAGCTAAATTGCATACGAGAACTGCTCATGTTCAAGGCAGTGGCTGTTTAGATCATGGGTTACAGGCTAAACTCATGCCTGAATAGGAACTCGGATTTCCCCCGAGCAGCCTCTTACTCTGCATCTCCTCACTGTTGTACAAGACCGATGTGAAATTAGTCTTGTGTTTTCTATGTTCGGCATAGTATGTACTGTACTTTGTAACGGGAAGTGGCTACAAGTCCTCAAAGATAAACTAACATATTTAAAACAGCAATAATTACCACTGTAAAGCAAACGAGCACGTGGGGAAGAGCACAGGGAGACAGCCTATGAAGGTGATACCGTTAGGAACACACTGGCATCAGTGCTGCTACTGCACCTGGGGAGCAGGGTTAAGTACTAGGAAAGGCCATCAGTCTTTGACTTCACCTTGGTAGAGAGCGTGCCCATGTAGGATCCCTCCGCCTGCATCATTCCACGGTGGTGTAAGTCCTTACCCAGTGCAGGTTTTTCACCACAGCTCTGAAGGGTGAGTGATTGCCATGGCGCTCCTGGTGGGAGAGGCAGACACAGGGAAGAGCTGTCAGAGGCGCACAGAGGAAGGCGGATGCTCACTGCCGCAGTCTCGTGCCCCGTGTGCTGTGCTGCTGCACTGGTGGGGCTCCACGATAGCAGAAAGTAGAATAAATGAGTCCACTTTGCTTAGCGAGAGAAGCAGAGTCAGCTCTGGTGCAAAGCTGTTTGCATACCTATTGATACAGCCCAGTTCCTGTAGCGAGTTAGCCCTCGGTGTGCTTTAGGCACTTGAGTTCCAGCCTACAAAGGGTTATCCCGGTGCAGCGTGGTCGGTCTCTCCATCTTCCATTGGCAGAGCCCCGGGAGCCAGCCAGCTCCTGAGGGACAGAGGGTGTCCTTGGGCAGGGCAGGTGAGGTGCTCCGGATGGATGACTTGTAGGTACTTAAGTTCTGTTCCTGATGGCCGCTGTAACTGTGAAAATTAACCAGACCTGCTGTGATAAATTTGGTTATATAAGGTTTATTTGGTTAATTTTTTATAAGTGAAAACTGAAAAGATGAAAGAGAATTGTAATATGAGAGCAACTGCTGTAAATAATGTATGAATGAATAAAATCTAAAACTTATGTCAGTTCTTTCCTAAACTGTATTGCTGTCAAGTTACTGGCACCGCGGTGCAGGCGCTGTCTGCATCTTTTCCAGCTCCAGCTTGGGCAAGCACCACTCATTTCTATATCCGTTGATAAATGGGGATGTATGTGTGGGTCATGCATGTCCTTAGACTGCATTTCCACATTGACTAGTGCTAACATGTTCAGAGGTGGGAATGTTCTTGGAGCTGCAGTACTGATTCTGCCCTGTGAGGGAGCTCTGCCTAACCCAAGGCCACCATTGCCTCCATTTGCAGGTTGAACATTCCCACCCAAAATGCCACCTGAGCTCGGAGATAGCCGCAGGAAACGTCCCATTGGGGCAGAGAGGACAAAATAAAACCACACGGTGTCTTTCCTTCTGCTGCCAAGGACGTGAAGTGATAGAACAGGCTTTATGGCTGAGGATGCTTTCATGGTGGAGATGCTACCATGTCTGGCTTGGGGTGTTCCCAAGCCATACAAGCCCTTGTCTCTTCTCTGTGCATTTCCTTTAGTTAAAACCAGCACAAATGGGTTGTTCTCACTCTTTGTGCGTTAGACCTGCACAAAGAGGCTGTTTCTGACCAACTTTTCAACATCCCTGTGAGGCAGGGAAACGTTAGTCCCAGTTTGGGGATGGAAATGGGGCTCCAGCCTTCAGCCCAATTAGATACAGTTGGAATAAACTGATCACTGCTGAAATGGCCTCTGGGGGTGTTTATTCCTGAAAAGCAGCAAACTGGCTGTGGAGATGACACAGGCAGCACCCCTCAGCAAGAGCACTGGGTGCTATCACCTTCCCGATGCAGGCTGAGGCCTTGGGAAGTGCAGGGTTATCAGGGGAACAGGCAGGCGCGGTGTGGAGCAAAGGGTTGATGCATTTGCCTTGTGTGGATCCTGCCCCCATCACATGTCTGCCTTATCCAGATGTGCAGACACCCCATAGCAGTATCACTCAGCAGAGGGGTACATAATGCACCTCTGGGACTGACAGTGCACTGCTGTGGGATTTGGGAGGCGTTTTGGGGGGGAACAGCTGTAGGTTCATGCACATGCACAACCTTTTGCTTTGCACTGAAGCTACTAAAACCCTTTCACCCTTTAGTAAACCAGCAGGGACTTGGCGACAAAAGCTATGTAAGTTTTAGAAGCTGTATTGTGGGTGTGCCTTAAAGCACCTCAGTTAGCTGCTGACTGGGCTCTAACTCTCCACTAATGCCACTCATCCTTGTCCTGGTCTCCTTTTCTACCCCTTCACAGTGAATTGCTTTAGATAAAACAGGAGAGCTCATGGGGACAAAGACTTTGCCCCCATTCCCTATGCTCCCAGGTACATGCCTCATGCTCTATGAGACTGGACCTCAGGAGCCCTTCCCCTGCTTCCCACCGAGATACACCTTAATGCCTCCTAAAAAGCCAAAGCAAACCAGCGACATGAAACCGCCCCAAGCTGTGCCTTCTGCTGTGGCCTCCCCTCAGTGGCTTGGTCCCCCCCCAAGTAAAGGAGGGACCATGTCTGGAGCCAGGCAGGGAGGCCCCCAGGTCTAAAGGTTGTGCACATCCAGCCCACAAACCTGCTTTTAACTTGGTCAACCAGCCAAAATGTTCCATCTTCTTTCCTTTTCCCTTTCCCTTTCTTTTCTTCTCTTTCCCTGTCCCTTCCTTCCTTTTTCCTTTTGCTTTTTTCCTTTCATTTTTCCCTTTTCACTTTCCTTTCCTTCCCTTTTCCCTTTCCTTTGCTTTCATTTTCTTCCCTTTCCCCTTTCCTTCCCTTTTCCTTTTTCTCTTTCCTTTCCTTTCCTTCCCTTTTCCCCTTTCGCTTTTTCCCTTTTCCTTTTCCTTTCCCTTTCCCTTTCCTTCCTCTTGCCAAGAGACAGAGCTCTTCCCAGCCACGCTGTACTACAGTCCCGCTGCTCACACAGTCAGCTCCTTCCTGCTGGCTGTTCTGTCTATCAGGTAGGCTGAGCAAATGCTGCTGTGGCAAGTTCTGGGGCCTCAGGCTTTCCCCCAGTCTCCCCTGTGTCCCTACATCTGCAAGGCTTGGGGTCATTCCATGTCTAGACTTCACCAGGAGTCAGAAGTAGGGATGAGCTTCTCCCCATCCTAAAGGCCGGGAGGTCTCAGAGCTGCTGCAGGCTTTAGAAGGGGAAGGTTGAGCCTTCAAACCCAGGGAGATTGCACCACAAAACTGATCTAGGGTTGGGTATTCTCAGATGTGGATTTTGTTCTCCCTTCTCCTCCCCCAGTACAGAGCAGCTGAGCAGTCCAAGAGGTGCTTGGAGGGGGTTTAGTCCTTTTTGGACCCCTTTGGCCTGACAAAAGCCCCCTGCCTTGAAAAATAACCTCATGCTATGTGCAAAAGCTGCACAAACAGCTAAAGCTTTGCTCCAGCTCAGAAGGTGGGTGAGAGGAACCAAAACCAGGAGACTTTGTGCCAAGCCTCTTAGAGCTGAATGCATAGCATATGCTAGGGGAGCAGGGTTATGCCTGCACTGTGGATGCCCTCAGGCAAATGTTGTCCAGCTAGCACTGCAGATAAATCCCATCAGGAACACACAGAGAAAAACGCATGAAGAGAAGCATTTCTTTCATTTTAGTGCACTTTATCCTGCAAAACATCACCTAAAATAACTTTGAGGTTAACCACAGGGAAAGAAAAACCCATATTACATTTTATGTGATTCTGCTTCACAGTGCAAAGATCAGCATTCTGTTCAAAATGTTCTCTAATGCAAGTATGAGGCATAAAAAAGGCTTTTGGTTATTATTAGCCTGTGTATGTGTGTCAATTTGTCCAACAGCTCATGAGAATATGTGTATTTCTATAATGCAGCATTTTTTCTCTTATGAATGTACAGATGTGCCTTAATACATCCACCTCTCCCATTGAGTCTAGCATGAGAAAGAATCCAACTGGAGATACTCCCTTTGCATTGTGAAGTGGGGTTCAAATGACAGGGGAAATTATCCTGACCTACCACTACCTCCAGTCCCATCAAATTCTGTAGGTATTATACACAGCAGGAAGAAAATCAGCTCTGTGCATCAGATTCTGTTTCAGACAATGTTAAGTGAGACATCAGTGTCTTGGGAGTGGGGCTGAAAAAAGAGTGAAGAGATGAAAAATGAAAAGCCTTGGGGGGAAAAAAAGAGAAAAAACCAAATCACACTGAAAACTCATTTCTACAACTGCAGTGGTGTGAAAACGTCCAGTAGCTGTTGTGCTGCTTTGGTTCCCAGGCAGCAAAACCTTGCGCTAGGGCCCATTAAGCTGCAGCGAAGATGTCCTTGACGTGCTGGATCTGAACTATTTATCGTGGCAATATTTGTCTCCTAAATGTCAGATCATACCTACAATTATCACTCACAGATTCCTTCAGTCTGTCTATGTAGAGGAGGACTGCAATTCCCCTTCATGCTTCAGGTCTATGCAGTGTTTAAAACCAGTGTTTGAGATTTTGGGCATCCTGGCAAGTTTCCCTCACTGTGACTTGCAGAAATCCTGTGTTTAGTGGAGGCAGATGCTGCTTTTTCACTCTCATTTTAGCAGAAACACAATAGATTTTGATATGAATAGTAATACTCTCTGGAAATAAAAAGGACATGATTCAGCTGGCTAAACATAAGGATCCAGCATCATTTGAGACACCCCATGTTTAGACAACTTGAAGTGAGCCCAACCAGACTGTGTGCATTGCTTTGGGAGAGCTAATAAGCTGGAGAGGCAAACAGTATTGTTGTCTTCTCCTTTACTCCCATGTTGAGTCATTTAGGTTTATAATATGTTATGTTTGCATAGCAAATGTGATCAAGTCACACAGATAGCTTGAGCACTTGCAAGTTATGCAGTCTAAGAATAAATATCCTTCCCCCCCAAGGGATTGTTTGTCTTCACAGGCTCCTAACATCTGAGGAGCACAACTCAGTCACATGATTATCTATTATTTCTACAGTAGCCTTTTAATTCATACCAGTCACAACACCTCTGGTCCTAGGAATGTGCCCCTTCTCTGCACGATTAAAGATACAGATAGATTTCAATGGGACAAATACTAGCGAAATGAGCAGGGTACGTGATAAAGCAGTTCCTTTGTCATTCACTCCAGCAGAATTAATCAAAACACTTCAATATGCTAATAAACAGCAAAATTATTCATTGAGCTGGTTTGCTCCCCCATCATGTCAGTGTCAAAGGATTTGTCACCAGAGCTTCCGCACAGATTTTCAGTAGTTTTTGCATATGTAAAGAAGTCTTAAGGGAAAACAGCACAGAAGCTCAAGCCCTAAGAAAGGCCACGTCAGATGTGTAAGAGCCCTGAATTTAACATACACTGAACATGCTCATATAGAATAATATACCCAAGTCTGTCTTATTTCCCTTCTTGTACTTGAAAACTCATTCTTAGGCAACTGTTTCTAAAAGTTGTATGATGAAACTGAAGAAATATTCTTCATCAATGTGCAATAGCCTAAGTCTCCTTGCATGTGAACAACTACATGTCTAACTGCAAGCTGTAAAGCTCATTCTGTAAGTAAGCGTTCAGGTGACCGGCCAGAGGCCACAGAGCTATTGCCTGCATGGTTGTATATTACTATATACAATCTAGTAGGTGAAGAATGAGATCAAGGTAAGGAACAACATTCAAGATTGTTTCTTTGTTCCCTCCCACTAAATTAGAGAATGTTACATGCATCCGCTGACGTTCACTTTGCCACTAATGAGTTTAATAAAGGTTGGGTGAATTACATGGTGTAGAGCTGATGAAGACAAGTTCAAGCTGATTTTATTCTAGTGCATCTAGCTCTGAACAAGATGCTCTAAACCTCTGGGGTCATAGCTGCAATGCAGACTTCAGAGTGCAATTAGCCTCTATGATGAGTCTAACTCTGCCAATTGCATGCATTTTAAGAGCAGGACCAGAGTATCTTTGCCTCTCTTCCCTCCTTTCCTTCAGGAATACTCAATAAGTGGGTCTTTAAAGGGATTTGTCTGGGCCTATGAGTTGGAAGAAGGTGTTAGAGCAGGGGAAGTAACATGGTGCACTTACTGAAATTCTATATAGTAACTTTTTGGTTAGTTCATTGGGACATGAAGTTCTTGGAAGTGAGATATTTATCAGTGTTATTTTGCCTGTAAAATGGTTTAATTAAAGAAAGCCATTTAATTCCTACTTAATTATTAGTTCTGGGAGTGTTACCAGGGTTAGACACTGAACTTGCAAGTGCCAAGCACTTTATCTATCCTGCTCAGTCTAATAAAATGCATTTATGACTTCCATCTACAAACCACCTCAATTATCACAAGCCCTGGTCTTCAAATGGGTCAGTTTCACTTCCAGCCCTCACCTAGTTTATAAACAGAGGAATAATCTGGTTCTGGCACTGGAGTCCTTTGGGGTGGGCTGTCAAAGGTCATGTTCAGTGCAGGTGACTCCAAAACCATCTCTAGAGACAAGGCATGTCAGGGTCTAATAAAAACAAGAAATATAGAGCAAATGCCACAACATCTGATACAGCCTGCCCGTACAGCCTACAAGGTATTAGCTCCATGCTTGTGTCCTGACTATCACCATTGACAGAAGTTGCACCTTCACAGACGTGTGCTGTACCCCAATGGAAGGAGAGGACCATTTGATTGTTCCACAAGGAAGTGGTCTGAAAACCTCACTTCTCTGTGAGCAAAAATCTACCCCAATGTACACCGTGAGGAGGAACACCCTGGCCTGTAAGTAATGAAGTGCCTGGAAGTGTACTGGTAGAGAGACCTTATGGCTCAGGTGAAATTTGAACCACCCTCAGGAAAGACATTTGATGCACTTCAAGATACACACTGGGAGGCTGCTGTAAATTGTACATTGTGGTTGCTGTAAAGCTACAAAGCAGGTTTGAGACCTTGGATCCCTGCACTGATGTCCAAGTTTAAAGTTATCAGTACCAAAGAGTACAAAACCTTCTTGTTTCTCAACTGGATGGTTTCTTTATAGCTTCCTCATGCTTTCTGAATTGAGCTTTTTCCATGCAGGTTTCATTTAGTCTCCATTTTACCAGCTGGATTCTCTCACAATCACTAGTCTTTAGGGAAGGGAATGCACATTTTTCAATTGCATATCAGTAAGGGTTTTCAAAAGTGACTTTTAGTCCCACAACTTTATGGACCAGGCAATACAATGGTTTTGTTCCCTATTTCTCCAAGTCAGGGAAAGGAAGTTTCAGGAGATTAAACACTTACTTAGTCTACAATGTGAGGCTACTCATGTAGGCAGTAAAAGGATTTCAATTCCACAGTTTCCTCACTATTACTAATGTGTTTAACTGCATCACAGACGTGACAATAATTTAAGCTGGCAGATTTGGAAAGAAAGAAACAAGAATAAAAAGACTTTGCTGCTGCTGGGGAAGAAATGTCCTTGGGCTAAGAAATAAAATATGTCATTGGCAGATGTTCAGTACAGAGTACCAATGAGCAAAAAAGAGCAGGAGGTGGAGTGGGACAGGGAGCGAGTAACACCTACTGCTAAGGTAATTTATTGAAACAACTGAAATACAGGAAACCTGAACTTAGTTTTAAGGCCACAAAATCACACAAAAATAGCTTCAAAGCTCACTTGTGAGTCAGAAGGTGATGGAGGGGAAGCAGGGACAAGGAAGTGCACCCCTGCCTCTGTACCATAACATGGAGCATGAACAACGTGGAGGATGCATGATGCAGGAGTGATGTTAAAAGGAAAACCCCTTCCAGATGAAGGGCAAAGGATGTGTGTTTCCCCGGGTTGTTCCTTTAGGCAGTTACACGACAGAGTTAGTTCTGCTTTGTTCTGATCTACATACAATGATGTGTTTAAAACTATGAAGCATTCCCCAGACTGCAGACTGGAGACAGGAGAGTCAAAGCTCTGCTATGGGATGTGGTAACTTGGAGGCTGGGCATTTGTGCTCTTTGCTTTTTATTCCTACTCTCTCTGGCAGAGGGAATATTGATCAGTTCATATACAGTGGCCAGCCCCAAGAGGGAGCACAGAAAGCTCCTCAGCAGAACATCCTGTAATCTGGTGGTTCACACACTCCGGTGGATGATGGATGCTGAAAGCCTTTCAGGGAGAAAGGTTTCCTACACTTTGTAGATAAAAGGACAGGAGCAGCACCAACATCCATTGCTCTGGCTGCCTCTTGAATGAAGGAGCTGCCTTCTCAGTGTGAGAACAAAAAGCCATGAATATCAGTAGTAAGGAGGTGAATCCCAGAAGGCAGCTCTTAAATCCCAGAGGGGCAGAATCAGTCACACTTATGTAGTCAGACGGCTGGCAACCACAGGATATGTCTCAGGCATTTTATGGAGTGTTAAGTCAATATCTGAGTCTACAAATGCTACGTGACACTAACAGTTTGCCAGCTCCTGCTACTCCTGCCAGGCTGAGTAATGCTCAGTATTCCTGATACTAACACCTGATAAAAAGAGGGGCCAGTAGTTCATTTGATCCAGGATGGGCTTCTAGATAAGCAAAGATAAATTGCTCAGCTCAGCAGGTCGTTTACAAACTGAAATAGATCCCTGCATGGCAGGGGTGGACACACCAAATGCACTATCGAGAAATGGAGTGCTGGATCTGTGTCTGAGGTGGGATGCAACAAGCATGGTTTATGGCCAACTAGAAGTGTATGATGTGCTGTATTGCACACAGAGGAGGCCAAAGCTAATACATTTCAGATTGTGCCTATCAGGTTCTGATGGCTTTCAAACAATCCATCCTCATGCTCACCTTTGAGTAAGTCACAGGCTTTTGTGTAGTTTTGCTGTTTCTGTGCTCCCATCCTGAGCAAGTCCAAGAGCTTTTTGATCAAGACATGCCCCATGTCCAAGGTCCCAACAACACTTGCTCAGTAACACACTGCTGTGGTCATTCCTGTAACACATTATGCATAAGGAATTAACAATGAACAGTCACTGACAAGTAGGGATATGTGAGAAAGAGAAACAACAAAGAGAGGCCTGGAGAGCTTGAAAACTACTACATTTTGCTTGATCAAAAGACCAAGATCCTTTAAAGATCAACTGTAGATCAGAAGATAACCCTCAACTATGGTTTTGCTTGGTTCGAAGAAAAATCTCTCTGCACTAGCTGAGACAGACTCCACCAGAAAATTCCAGCTTCTCCATCCCAATAAAACTCCAGTAATTAAAAAACATCATTATGGATTCTTTCCCTGATTGCAGATTAGAACCTGACTGTCATCCTGGTAGGATGCAGAGTTGGACCGTGTGGGATTCTAGCTTGGAATAATTCAGAAGGAAATCAGGGTGCTCCAGGTTTGCTACTGGTGGCTACCTGTACTCAGAGTTATTGAGGTTGTAAGGATCCCTGATAGTCATCTACTCCAATCCCCAGCTCAAAGCATGGCCAGCTTCAAAGATGATTAAGGCAGGGAGCTGTGTTTCTTTTTACTTTGTACAGAGCCTCTTTAGTAACACAATGTATTGGAAACATCGTTTAGAATTAGAGATGTAAACTGATGATCTGATTTGCTGGTGTCATTGAAGATCCTTTTCCAATGCTGGGAAGGTGCCTTTTCCGATGCTGTGTGTACTGTTCTCAAGGCCTCAATCCCAGAAGCTAGAACTAGAGTTGGAAAGGATCCCAATGGGCTGCTCAGCCACTGCAGGAGACCAACTAAGTGTAAGTATATTGTGATGTGAATTTGTCTATCCTGTTCTAGAAGTGTATGGTAATAAAGATCCAAAAGCCCCGCTCAAGTCTATTCAAATGCTTAATTATCCTTAGCATTCTTTCACAAGGCTTGCTTAACAACTCCCCTAGTTATACCTTGCTGAAATTTAAGCCCCTAACACTTCATTCTATCTCCAGGGGACCTATAGAGCAGTTTATTACCATCTTTATGACAGCCCATTTCATACTGGATGACTGCTTTTATTTCTCTCCTCAGCCTTCTCAAGGTTAAAGGACTTAAATTCTTTCACCCCACAGGTGTATTGTCTGTAGCTCTGGTCATTCCTGCTGCTGTCCTATGGATTTTTGTGGCTCCACATCTTTTCTGAAATGCAGCTCTGAAAATTAGGCAAAGCATTCAAGTGAACCCAATAGGCAAATATG
The DNA here is from genome assembly GCF_033783945.1 of Neopsephotus bourkii. Classification (NCBI taxonomy): domain Eukaryota; kingdom Metazoa; phylum Chordata; class Aves; order Psittaciformes; family Psittacidae; genus Neopsephotus; species Neopsephotus bourkii. The sequence continues at coordinate 3,836,312 of NW_026901486.1, forward strand.
TATTACCTTGGGGTGATACCAAATACTACTAAATATACTTGGGGCTGAAGTGTGGGGGGGAAGAGGATGGGAAGTTGATTATGCCATTCTTGATCACTATGCAAACACCTAAAAATCCCCTGGTCTTTTCCTGGTATTGATACCTAACTAGCTGATCCCTCTGTTGGGAAATATGGTGCCTACATTTGGCTATCTAACCATTTTTACTTATAGGTGAAGCTTTGCACTCATCCCCACTAAATCACTTCTTTTTGTTCATTTTGTACTATCATTCCGCTGTGTTGAAAGATTTTGAATTACAAACCTGATGGACAGAGGGATTTAAAGCGAGATTAAATTCTATAAAAGCAATATAAACAAAACTAAAGAGTTTCCTAGACAAGGGTGATTCATTATCAGAAAAACACTTGGTTTATTGTGCAGTTATGAATGTCTGAACAATGAATCGCCCAGACTGGAGGGGTAAGATGAATTAAAGAAGTGACCATCAGCCTGGTCACCAGGGAATGGAAGGTGTTAAGGGATATGGAGAATGTCAGGAGAAGGTGAAAGTAAGAAGTTAAAGGACTAAAATATTTCAGTTCCAAAATTTAAAATCAACCACATCACAAGCCATAGTATCGGGGCAACACAACACTGCCATAGAGCTTGACTAAAACCCAACATTTACAACACTTCTTTAGCCTCATCTGTGACCCACAGAGGCCCCAAGGGAAGATGTTGTCTTCTTCCAGCTCATGTGTTACAAAAGCTCATTATATTTAAATGAAAACCTCCCTGGGAAGCTTATTTAATTTAACACCACAGTTCAAGTGAATGGATGGGAAGATAAACAGAGGTGGGATTGCTGGCAGGCAAGAAGGGTGGCCCAGCTTTCAAACTGCTGCAGAATTTATTCATTGTGAAGAAACGAAGTTCTTATAGGTGTCCTTCACAAGCAGATTGGAGTCAGTCACCAGCCTGAGCTGGCTTTGCAGCAGAGCTTAGAGTGAAAAAGAGAAGGGAAAAATACTCTGACAGAAATCCTAAGAAGACATGTCTTCACCTACCCAGACCCCAACAGGACATTTGGGATAAATCAGCAGTCAACTGATCTCTGGACTCAGCTGGATGTGGGCTAATGGATCAGTGCGAAGAGGCCAAGGCAATGCAGGAAGAGATTTAATTTTGCTGCAGCCAATTCCATACAGAAAGGCAGTGTAAAGGCAGCAGCAGCTCGTGGGGAGGATGGAGGCTGATTCTCAGGAGTCTGTAAGCATAGTTCTGTGCTTAACACACAAATTGGAAAATGGGATTGTAATATGATGCATGACACTTCTGAATAATTAGAACTGAGAAATTCAGTGTGCACAGCAGATGAATCTGCCAAAAAATGAAAGGGGGGGAAGACAGAGTTTCTTCAGTCAGTTTTTGATACCACGGATAAAATGGATCATGAAATGAACAACTACAGGAAAAATACACTTCGCCAGAAAATTGTCTCCAAAATGCCATAAATGCAGCAATGCCAAATTGTAGAGGGAAGCAAGCTGAGGGCACAGAGGTTAGAGGAAGAAAGATTAGCAACCTTCCTTTTAACTTATGGACAACTACTAATGAGAGGTTTACTACCAGTAGTAGCAGTATCTATGAAGTGTGGGGAATGGTTGGCAGTGGATTAGATTATCAGTGCAGACAGGAAAAGATGAGGAAGAAAGAATCTAAAGATTATCAAACTAATTAGCCTTAATGGAGGAGGTGATGTGGCAAAACACACCACAAAATGCAAACATCATTTGGGGCTGGACTTTCAGAGTTCGAAAACCAAGCAGAGAGGATCAAAAATTGCCTGGATTTACAGTGGATGGTGAAGACACACTAGATAACATGAGAGGGTCTTACAAAAATGGGTTGTAGAAGTGCACTTCAAAGATGTCTCAAAAGACCCAGCTGATGGGACGCTGCTGTTTTCAGCAGAGCTGTTCCAATCAGGCTGGGGAAGTTTCCCAGGAAAGCAAACTCAGGATATGATTGAAATTTATGTTAAATCCCAGAGATACCCTGCCTACTACAATTATTGCAGAATGCCAGAAATAAGAGCTGATTTCCTTCCACTCCCTGAATCATAGAATCATTTAGGTTGGAAAAGACCTTTAAGATCAGCAAGTCCAACCCTTACCCCAGTATTGCCAAGGCCACCACTAACCTATGGCACACTATTTTTGAACGCTTCCAGGGACTGTGATTCCACCACTGCCCTGGGCAGCCAGTTCCAATGGGGAAGGAATTGTTCCTAATATCCAATCTAAACCTCCCCTGGTGCAGCTTGAGGCCGTTACCTCTTGTCCTAGCGCTTGTTACTTGGGAGAAGAGACCGACCCCACCTCACTACAACCTCCTGTCAGGCAGCTGTAGGGAGTGATAAAGTCCCCCCTGAGCCTTCTTGAGACTAAACCCCCCTGCACCGTCCCTCAGCTGTTCCCCATCACACCTGTGCTCCAGGCCCTGCACCAGTTCCATGGCCCTTCTCTGGATCCACTCCAGCACTTCAATGTCTCTCTTGTAGTGAGGGGCCCAGAACTCAACACAGGATTCAAGCTGCAGCCCCACCAGTGCCCAGTACAGGGGGATGATCACTGCCCTGCCCTGCTGGCCACATCATTGCTGATACAGGCCAGGATGGTGTTGGCCTTCTTGGCTATCTGGGCACAAGCTGCTCATGTTCAGCAGCATTGATCAACACCCCCAGGTCCTTTTCTACTGAGCAGCTTTCCAGCCACTCTTCCCCAAGCCTGTAGTGTGTCATGGGGTTGCTGTGGCCCAAATGCAGGACCCAGCATTTTACCTTGTTCAACCTCATATTACTGGCCACAGCCCATTGATCCAGCCTGTCGAAATCCCTTGAAGAGTACCAAGCCTTCCTGGACCCCTTTGTCCTTCAGTGATATTTCCCACGGAATTCTGCCAGTCAGCATCCTAAACAGGCCAAAGTCAGCCCTCCAGAAGTCTACGGTGAAGGTTTTGCTGCCTTTCTCCCTGACTTCTCCAAGGACTGAAAATTCAACCATTTCATGATTGCTCTGCCCAAGTGTTGTGGTTTAAACTCAGTCTGCGATGCAGTCTCTCTCTCACTCCCCCCTTCCTCACCCCCAACTCCCAGAGGAATGGGGAGGAGAATCAAAAGAATGTAACTTCCACGGGTTGAAATAAGAACAGTCCAGTAACTAAGGTATAACACAAATCACTGCTGCTGCCACCAATAATAATAATGATAAGGGAAATAACAAGGGAGGAGAATACAACCGCTCACTACCTGCCGACTGATACCCAGCCCGACCCCGGCAGTGATCTAACCCTTCCAGGTAACTGCCCCCAGTTTATATAGTGGGCATGACGTGCTGTGTTATGGAATACCTCTTTGGTCAGTTTGGGTCAGGTGTCCTGTCTCTGCTTCCTCCCGGCTTCCCCTCCTCCCTGGCAGAGCATGAGACTCAGAAAGTCCTTGGTCAGAGTAAACATTACTGACTAAGAACTAAAAACTCGGTGTTATCAGTGCTGTTCCCAGGCTGAAAGTCAAAACCACAGCACTGCACCAGCTACTAAGAAGGATGAAAATGACTGCTACTGCTGAATGCAGGACATCAAGACAGCCTCCAACCATCACATTACTCACCAGTCCTCTGTTGTGAACAGCAAAACTAGGCAGGCATCTCCCCTAGCTGGCTCACTAACCAGCTGGGTTAGGAAGTTATCTTCTGCACCCTCCAAGAACCTCCTGGATTGTTTCTTCTCTGCTGTGTTGCACTTCCAGCAGACATCTGGTAGGTTGAAGGGCATGAGAACAAGGGCAAGTGATCATGAAACTCTCTCAGTTGTATGAAGAACAGTTCGTCCGTAGCTTCATGCTGGCTAGGTGATCTGTAACAGACTCTACCAGGATATCAGCTTGGTTGGCCTTCCCCCTGATCTTCACCCACAAACGTTCAGCCTTCTCACTCACAACACTGAGTTGCAGGCAGTCAATGCACACCCTGATATACAGTGCAACCCCACCACCTCTTTTTCCTTGCCTATCCTTTCCGAAGAGCCTGTAGCCAAATGTTTCTGACAACCTGCTAATATCAAAAGGAAGTATGCCAGCCACAAGTGAGCCAGTGAGCCAGGGAATAGAGTAAATCCTGGCACAGAATGAGGCAACACAGGTGGGAAGGCGGAATGAAATTCCAAAACATTTCTGGGGCTTCTTCTAGTACGGCACCGTATACTTTAATGCAGTGCAGGAGAATATTTGAAGGGAATTTCAGCTGTTGTCCAACTGAAGAATGACAGGATCATAGGGAAATTCAGGACGGCTGGGACTTTGGGGGGTGAGCTATGAGGTCAAGACCAGGTTACTCAGGGATTTATCCACATCTTCTAATGATGAAGTGAGATGTTTTAGGCCACTGAGGAACTTTATCAGGATGCATCACACAACCTTCAACCCATTCTTTGGCCTTCTTTTCAAAACAGATTAAGCAAGAAAATTAGACAGTTTCTGTCGACTCCTCCAAATGAAATGAGTTTACTTTCAAGGGCTTTTACTTGACCATTACCAAGAATAAATGATGTCCTGGAGGCTTTAGCAGATTCACTGTCTCAATCTACCCTCAGTTTTCAAAAGTTGAGAGGTTTTTTTCCCCTCACACTTAGAATCATAGAATCATAGGATAGTTAGGGTTGGAAAGGACCGTAACATCATCAAGTTCCAACACCCCTGCCATGGGCAGGGACACCTCGCTCTAAACCATATCACCCAACCTGGCCTTGAACACTGCCAGGGATGAAGCATTCGCAACCTCCCTGGACAACCCATTCCAGTGCCTCACCACCCTAACAGGAAAGAATTTCCTCCTTATATCCAATCTAAGAAATTAATCCAATCTAAGAAACTTAAAATGTCTTGCTCACATAAAATCTGAGAGCAGTGTTTGAACTAAGGTTATCAGGTTGGACCAGTGTTCAAGATCAGAGTCCCACCATTCCACAGTGGTATGTGGACATCAAAAGAGTCAAGTCCTGAGTAGGTATGTACTGATCATGCCATACCCACGCAAATGCCAGCAAACAGCTGTGCAGTTGCATGTCTCGCAGGTACCAAGTCAAAGTGTTTTCAGATAACATTCCTTCCCCGCTACTGCACATGGCAAATAATGAAAAGATTCACAGATGATCTAAGGGAAGATTCAGGCCACCAAAGACACAGCTGAAATTAAACCCAAAGACACAAGTCAGTTCAAAAGGGGTTATTACTGCTTTCAGAGAATTAATTAATGTAATTTCTGCCCATAAAAGATAGCTGAAGATAAGCAGAGCCACTTATTCCCCTCTCCCCATCTATTCTGTGATCTCCCACACTCATTGCTCAGTACTTTTGTAGGGTTCTGCACTTCAGACAGAAGGTTTGTTCCTTGCTTTCCCAGTACCTCTTCATAGGTTGTGATAAAAGGGAATAATTTTAGAGATCAAGTTGAGAGTTTTAAGGATTGAAAAGGGCTCTTATGATTGCTTCTGCTCCAGCGTACCCATGTTTTACAGTCCCTTTCATTCAGAACTAAAATAACCTGAAAAGGTGGTCATATTCCCATTAGAATAAGGGTCTTGAGTTCTCTGTATGAAATTATTGTGCCACCCAAAAGGAATTCCTGGCAGTCATCAAATACAGAATATTTTCACCTGTATTTATTTGGGAGGAAATCTGTGGTCAGGACTGGCCTTGCTTCCCTATAATGGCTCTTTAGATTCAGGCATGCTGCAGGGTAGCTTGCCTAGGGTTTGGAAATACTGCACTGCCCTTATTTTATAATTACACATAGATCAGCACACAAGTGAGGTAAAACTGATGCCTTGTCCACAGGACCTTGTTGGGAAATGAACTGCAAACACTACTTTATCTCAAAGAGCTTGTTCAAGGAAGTTACTGCCATGCTAAAGAGATAGATACTACTGAAATTTCACAATTGGAAAAATACAGCTGTTTCCAAACCCTATATTGCCATACAGGATAGAAGGCAGTGCAAATGGATTGCCCAGTAAAAGAAATGGTCCCAGAGGCTCAGCACTGTTCTCTATGTCTGGGATCTTATGAAGTAGTTAAAAACTGAGGAACTCTGAAGCCAAAGCACTTCAGTGAGGTCTGATAAATCTAATAATCCACAAAACCTATACCTAACACAGTAGCACAGAGCAGATAGTAAAGACTTGATACTCACCTGGCTATCCAAGAACAGAACCAAAAGATTGAGAAGACATCCGAGCATTTGTAATTCATAGCACAGCAGACACTGGTAACATACACCAAAGAGCTCTGGTCTCCACCTCGCTATGTCTTAAATCTATATGACAACTCACAGGCTACAACTCACTTAAATCTATATGACAACTCACAGGCTACGATTAGAAGAAATCATGTTATTTACCAGAGAATCTGGAGTACTGGAAAGATACCGTGAGTTCATGGTATGCACCTTGCAAGTTGTGAGGACACAAACCTTGAAATTTTGGTCACCAACAATCCTCCAAAATTATCTCAGTTTGCCTTTTGCCCTCCCACCAGCATAGGCAGACTGAACCCTTGGATGTGTGTGATATAGCAGTGCCCTTATTGCTTGGTTCTCTTCCTTTTGTCAGCTGACTCTTTAGGAATCTGAAAGCAGGAAGAGAAGTTGTAAGAGCAGAAGGGGCAAACCTGGTGCCCAAGGGAGCTCCCAGTCTCTCTCTGCAACACAAATGCAAAGTATTAACCTTGCCCGCTGTATGACAAACTATACAAAGTGCATGTGTCTGGGGAACCGTGACTGACAGTCCTTTATGAAGGGCTGTGTTTGAAAATTTGTTCTGGGTGGTGACCTCTGCATTTCTGTAGCTTCATACTTGAACAGACGTCAATTCACAGGACAGGATCAAGGTTCTTTATGTTCTTAAGCGTGTATTTGGTTTTTGTTAGGCTGAAGGGTATGCCTAAGTATTGATCAGGACTTGAAAAATTCCTTATCTAGTTTTAAAGTATGCATCCTAAGAAGCATACACAGGTGGAAATCAGCTGGGAAACATACAAAAATGATGACTTCTTTAATACAGTGGCAAGGTTAGCAATGAAGCCTTAGAGAAGCAAGGCATCCTGAAAACAGTGCATCTTCAACAGGAGTGAAACAGATGAGGTAGTGGAACATCTCACACTTATTCAATCCCACTGCAAGCACAAAAGGCTTCAAAATGGCAAAAAGCAGAAGAAAATGAGTGCAGGCTCTTGTCTTATGGAAAGATGAAATTAGACCCTCTCCCCCACAACCTGGTGCAGTGTCACAGCCATGCAGGCTGGACTCTCCCCCCAACCAAACGGCTGACCCCAGCTAATACACGTAAGGTTCTGACTTTGCTTGCACGGCCACTGCTAATTTTATAACTACAAGAATCAATTTTACAAATGCCTGACTCATTTCAGCTGACAGGTTATGTATGATTAATAAGCAACATCAGAAAAACATGTTTAATAGTTTAATGCCTTTAAGCACAATGCAAAACTGTTTAATGATACAAATTAAAACTGCTGTAAGATCTCTGTAACTATACATTTTAAAAATTTAAATTACCTTACTTTGATCATTTGAGATCTAATGCTGAAAGATACTGGACACCTCTTAAAAGTTCTGTGCTTGACTTCAACTTCTAAGTAATTAGGAGACTTTGAGGACAGTTTCATATTCTACAAGCACAGAGGCAGAACTTGGCAAACAGCAATGTTACAAAACAAACTCATTTGAAAAATAAACTCTACAGAAACCCAAAATATCATTAGCAAATCCAAGCATTAAAATAGAAGCCTGAATCTTAAAAAGAATATAAGGCTGAACCCTAAAATTTATGTGAACCATATTTAGCATTGCACCAGTAATAAAAATAACAGATTAGGCAAAATTCACTTCTTTTAAAATATTCTGAGGCTAGAGTGTACAAATAGAATTTGAAACTAAGTGAATTGACAACAACTTAGTTGCTTTTAGTGTGTTCAGGCATCCAGATTTGTTTACCTGTTTTGCTCCAAAATCCTAAATATAAATTAATTTGGAGACTCTTAATTTCCAAAGAACTCTTTTTCTTAGTCTGTGGAACGCGGCATTTAACATGTGATGCAAAGCAAGCAGCTGCCTTCTACTCACAAAATATAAAGTAAGCTGAGCACAACATTAAGAATTTGCTGATACTGTTCAAACGGTGCCAGATTACAAGTATTTTTACACAAGCACTTCACAAAATAGTAAGTCTAAACCTCTAACTCAAATGTATTTGTCACATTCCCAAAGGGTTAATATAGTCTTGCTTCATTTCTTACATGTAAGTAATTTAGCTCTGAACAAAAGCAGCTCCCTGCTGGTTACCTTGGCTAAAGGAAACACAATGAACTGGTAAAAACCAGTTTTATCTCACTGCCGTTGCCTAGGGCTACAGACAAAATGAAGTAAAAAAATTCACATGCAGAGTATTAGGTGCTTATGAAAGATCCAGCAGCGCTGTTGCCTAGTGATTCAACGAGGAATCAGCATAGGCCAATGAGGTGTACGGGTGCTGAATAACATCCCCGATGACTGCTTTACATCTCCTGCAATTCTGTCATACACCCCCATGATTTCCCAGTGGTAAGAATCACTTTCAAGGGAACCTGTCAGAGAAAAAAAAACATGAAAATTTAAACAAACACACACATCACATATAGCGAGATTACTATTTTTGCTTTTCCCTTTGGATGTTGATACTGCTCTAGATTACATGCCTATCAATATGCCCTTCATACCTATTACTACTTAATTATCACTACAATTTTGATTAAAATACCTTAACAATTCAGCCTAACTTTCTATTTTGAAGTTGCAGATACATGTTACTGAATTGCACGGAATATGTTAAAGCAAAATTCATCTTCTTAAGTTTCTCAAAAGAGCCACAGAACCAGAGTGTTTATAAACAGAGTTTTGTCAGTAATGCATAAACATACTAGGGTTTTTTTAACATCCACTTTCCCAATTCTGGGGTATTTTTGTTGTTGCTTTGGTTTCATTTCAGTTTGTTTTGCAGTTACTGGTGCTCTGCTACACAGTAGATTTTCTGACATGAAAGCTGCCTCATTAGCAAGGACTATATTTTGGTAAAGAAACTACTTCAAAGATAAAGCATCCTTTTCCTCAAAGAAGAAAAAGAAATCTCTCCCCATTAAGACTATGTGTGTGCTCTACTTTAGTGACATTTTCCCCGTGTATTAATAAGTAATATTCATATTAACAGAGCACATAATACATATTTAGTTGAAGCAAGTGCACTGAAGGAGAGCAGGAACATTTCATGAAAATCTTTTCATCTCCAACATCTCTAATCCTAGAAGACATTTTTGCTGTAAACAACATGAATAAAAATACATATTTTTTTAAGATCACTCTCAGTTTTTTTCTTTGAGGCCAAGCTGTTGGTGCTTTATAATTTCTATCTGACATCTGCCATTGATCCATTCATGATGCTTCAGAGGATGGTGGAAGTATCTTCATGATGCATTTAGTCTTAGGTGCAGTAGGAGCAAAAGTATGCCATTTGCATACAGTAATTTGCTCAGGAAAAGGAGACCAAAACACGGGTAATAAAACATGTATTTCCAAATACTTCTACTGCCTATTAAAAAGTCCTCGTCTTTGAAGAGCCTACTGTCCAAGAATGTATTTCTGTTCACCTAGTAAAATGTAGTTGTTGTTTAACAGAGAATGACATACTGAATACATTTACTATTAATTTTCAAGATGAATTTGTCAGTGTGTGATAGTAAACACCTTAGAAGTGAAAAAGACTGTATTCTGAGATGGTGTGTCCCATTTTGTTCATAGGACATTAAAACCTCCTGCCATTAATGGCTTGTCTGAAATATATAACACCGAAATTATATCCTGTCCATGTAACCATCAACACTCTCATCAACCGTGTAAATTATTTGTCTTTCATAGAAACCCACTAAATTGTTCATACTTTATTTCATGGCAATGAGTTCCTTAGGCAAAGTAGGAACAATGTTTTCTCTGGCAAAGTCACCAAAAAGAGTCTCCTAAAACTGTCAAGGAAGGGCTGTAGTGTTGCTGTTCACCTTGTATGCTGTCAGCAATACCGTATTTGATTATTTTAATGAACCTTATAGCAGCATGCATGTCACGTTACTAATACTGTCATTAAAAACATTCAAAGGTACACCTTGAAATACAGTCTTGCTTTGTTTTTCAAGGAATTTGTAACTGAAGAAGTTAGGTAAGCACAAATATACAATGTAAGCAACCCATAGAAATGCAGTTTATAAAGCTTGGGAGCGTCAGTGCAAGCAATGTATAATCCCAGAGTGGCCAGGTCTCACTTGACCAAATCTGGTGAACAGTAGTACAAGTTCTCACAAGGCTTTATGGAACACTGAGAAGGGGATTCCAGCATGGGAAGAGTAGTTGAGATCTCCCTGATCATGAGGAATACTACTCATGATTCTCTCACAGCTATTGTGGGAAAGATGAGCTCCACAAGAACCCAGGAAATGTAACTGCAAGACCTCCACAGAAAGCATCAGAGTGGCTGAGATGCTGAAACAAATAGAAGATACAGAAGATCTGGAGGAAGAAATAGGAGCTAGAACTCAACAAGCAGTTTTATTTTTCATCCATTTCCATTAGTGCGAGTCTGTACGTTGCAATCATTTCTGAAATAAATACTTTTTTGTCCCCAAATCCCGTTCAGTAATAACACTGAATGAGTGAGCTGTCAACACCAAGAACTCAGTTTCTCAGGAAACTGGAAACCCTTGCACTGTTGCTCATTTAATAAGTTTAGGGATCCCCAGGAACTATAATCCTTTATTAAACAACAAAAGCTGAGAGGTAGGCTAGGGTGAAGGGTACAGTCTTGTGAGAGAAAAATAGAATTCTTTTATAAAATAAATACAATTAGGTCCAATACCCAGATACAGTAGTGTATAGCTAGCTAAGTTTTTACAGACTTTTTTTGGTAGATATCCTTAAAACACTGGCCAGTGACTTTGTCTGCTTTGTATTTTAGGCATACACATGGAAATGGTAAAAAGACCAATTTTCTAAGTGAAAATTACTGAAGAAAGATCTTTTGCAATAGTTTTTCAGCAGTAATGAATGCCTGGCACATTTAGAAAGCCTATTAAAGGCACATATTTCTCACTCTACCACACCCAGCAGAAATTTCATGGCAATGAAGGAAATAGAGTTTGAAATTACCATACTGCATTGCTAAGACAAGAGTAGATGACAATCACACTTTCCAAAATGGAGCTTGAGTTTCCTTCAGTTATTTTCTTTCAGAATTTTTATAGCCATTTAAAAATGCAATTGCCTTCAAATATGAAAATGAAACTATTGAAGTGAAAGGCAAAATCGTTGTCTCTAGTTTCTCAGTAGGATGATGACAACATACAGAGCTAAGTATGCCTCAGATGCTAATGGGAATTCAGAATTGCCCTTACCTTTAGTGGCACTTCCAAGGCTGTGGTTTGCTGCAGGGACTCCATTGTTCTTTTTACCAGTGCTGTAAGGTAAATTTGAAAAGCCTACAGCTTTATTTTCCATGATAGAATTGTTATACAGAAAAACAAATAAATCACATGGCTTATATTCTGTTATATAATATCTGCATTTCTACATTAAAAAAATCATTAACTGTTTACCATTTTTTCAGGGGTTTGTGTTTTTCTTTAAGTTCTATTTTATCTCTCATGGAGGTTCAATTCCCTATTTTAAATAGAATTTTAGGGTGAAGTTTTGGCAGTTACTTAGCTTATATAACCCATAAACAGACAACTCCAGCACTACTGTATTTTATACAGAGGTACAGCATGTGCAAGTGCTGTATTTCTCAGCTTTCAAGTTCAGTACTCTCAACTGTGTGTTTGGTGACATTTTATACATTTTCATCTTCTTGTGCAGACGTAAAACTCAATCTGAAAAAACCAAGCAAGGAAAAAAAGACTGGAAGTCTGAACTGTTGGGAATATCTTATTCATCAAAGTAAAAGATCAGAGCTAAATTTAAGAAAGGTCTTCACTGTGGGATAGCGGAGTGATCAAGAATCTAAACAATTAAACTTCAGTATGATTTATGCAACTTAACAACTCATCGCATCATAACACTATGCTCACTATTACTGTGCAAATGCATCTATAATTGTTCCAAATCAATCAGCTGGGATCAGATTTGTCATCCTTGGTCATGCCAATTAGTGTTTTACGTGACAATGTTTGTTGCTGCAACAGAATATTGTTCTAATATAAATCAGTGAGAGATTCAATGGATAAAGAGCTTTTAAAAAAAGGAATAACTTTCAGCGACTGAAAGTGAAATAGGAATACCAGGGAGCCCCAGAACAAAAGTTATTGAGCAACCTCCATTGCTCTGACAGGATGTCACCATGTGCCTCACAGAATTGAGAAGTATCAGAGTATGCAATACATGGTGATATGCAATACTGCTGGACTGAAAACCACATGAGTACTTAGAAGCTTTTTGGAAATTATCCCTCGATGCACACCACATTGCTTTTGCAGCTCAGGGTAGATGCAAAGGAGCAACAAGAAGCTGCCTATGATTGTTGCTCTGGCTGCCACTGAAACCTTTTCTAGTGATGCCATTAGAAATCTCTTCTAATGAAGAACAGTATGGAATGTTCTGTGTCACATCTGTGACACTGTGGCTGGCTTGATAACAATGATAAGGTTCTGCCTGAACAGAAGTGGAGTGCTCAGTGTGTTGGCTCACTCAGACTTGCATGCTAATGAGCTGTCATAAGATTTTCCATGAAGTCCAAATTATGCAGTAGCTGAAAAGATCAATGCCTGAAATGCCAAAGCTGAGGAAACAGAGATATTTGTTGACACAACATTACACCTATATATTTGTTTCATGTTAGACCTGAGGTAGTTTACGGTCCTGTATAAGACATAACATTGTTTTTGGGGAGCAGAAGCAAATATTGCAACCCAGACTGTGAAAGGGGAAGTGCTGGCCTAAATAATTATCCATTTAAAATGAAGTCCAAGTCAACATGGCTGTTAATAGAGGAGTGATGGACTGCTTCCATCTTGAGAAGCCCACTCTGAACTTAAACAAGCTGCCAACTCCAGGAGGTCAGCCATACAGCCAACACCAGGGCATTCCAACCAGGCATCATGCCTTCAGAAGGCAAAGGGATTGCCAGTCAGTCCCTGTGCAAGCATTTTTTCCAGGCTATGGCTGCACAAGGCTTTTATGAGAACATAAAATCTGGATTCTCTTCTTTTCATACAGAATTACTCAGATCTGTATGTTCCACCAAAGCACTTATGAAGGGCACACAACTGTGCAACTTAATGTTATTTGACCTGTTAGACAGCAAAACAGCAATAGAGCATCAGGCAATGGAAGAATAGGTCTTTTTGACATAAAGAGCTCCAACGGGCAACAAAAGATGGAGCACAAGTCAGTGGCATCAATTCATGGTTTGAAAGATATGAGTGGTATGATAAAGGATGCTGGCTGCATATGCACTGAGTGAAACCAGTTTTCCCCTAGTTCTTTAGACCTCTGACTTTGACTAGTTCTCTCCTGTGTAACTGTTAGCCTCAGAAGGGGGCTCATGGTGTCATCGATGATTGCTCTGTTTGTTCACACAGCTTTTGCTTGAAGGCATTTGGCATGATCAAAATTCTTTGACATTCTTAACTGCTCTTAATTTTTAAAAGCACAAAGTGGCCACATCAGTGAACAAACCTAATGGTTCCTCATTCTCTTTGACTTCCCATTGTGACCTCTCTATGGGTTTGTTCCATTTTCTTTCTTTTTTTTTTTTTCTGTGTCAGTTTGGCTCCCCACTCTCTTTCCCATGTCACACTGACTTCTCCATCTACTCCCAGAGTTTAATGGGTGGCATAGTGAAACCATTAATTTCAAGCAATCAGAATGTTTTTTTTCTGGCATTTCAGCCTTTTGAAACCATACCTTTGCAAGTATCCAAAATATTTGCCTACATCTACTTTACAACAGAATTTGAATGAAATAATAAATACATAGGATCAGATATAGCAGCTGGATTACCATTCCCATTTAGTAGCCTGCTAATACAGTAAACAGTGAAGAAGGAAGCATTAAAACTAAATGACAGTCTTTGCACAGAAATAAGTAAACTAGCTGAATACATTTAGGCTGGAAACTTAAAGTCCTAGGTTTTGGAGAGATGAAATTCTGGAACAGTCCGCCAGTGGAGATGATCATTTATAAAAACTCCAGTGGAATGGTGGTATGTAATTCCAGGAGATGTCCCCTGTAGTCCTATGTATCTGATTCTCCTGCTACTCTCTCATATCTCCTTGAAAACTCTCCTCCTTTTCAAGACTCAAAATAACAACCCAAACATACACAACTGTATCTTCTTTATCTCATATACATCGTAGAGTGTGGTCACTAACAAAAGTGATCACAATGTTTAGATACATCTATCTCAATCACTCTTAGCTTTTCTTTTTCTTTTCTAAGATTTAGATGGAGGCTTTTGGTATAATAATTATTCCTGTTCAGTCAAAAATCTAGTATATCTAGGGCACATAAATTATTCATTTTAAAATGTTTCTTTGCAGCCAGCCATATACTGCAATGGCATCTGTAAAATGCTGTTCTCCCAACCTTTGCAACTTATCTCTCAAAAACTTCAGTCAGCAATTACGAGATTTGTTGATTATACTCATCCTGGAATGCTTTGTAAGTGTTAAGAGTGTCATGCTAAAAGATTATATATAAATGAAAATTGGTGACAGCAAACCAAAGAGGTCATAGAGGAACTGAAATTTTAACATATATTAAATTTTCTTGTTACTGACAAGAATAAATATGCTTATTGAAAGTGTTGTGAATAGGAACAAAGAAGAGACATGCATGCCTGCTGTGGAACAAAAGCTTATTTGTCCTTATCAAACTGAAGACATTTTTCAAGTTCGTTCACCTATGAAATTATGACTCCAGAAACATGTCAAAGCCGGCCAGCCACATGATCTATGGAATAGGGCTTTTTGCAAATTGAAAGCTATCTGGAGGCATCTTTAGTTTATGCACCAGTGTTTTTCAAGTTAGAAAAAGGCAGCTCAGGGGACAGAGAATGTCACTAACTTGTGATGACTAGTTCATTCTTTTGTTCTTCTGTTACTCGAGTCCACTTCTCATGTGCACTTTTCTATGCAGCTGCTTTGTTATCCATTGAGTGGGAAATTGTAGCAGAATAAAATTAAATTTCATGGAATTTGAACATGAGTCAAAAATCAGTATTGGAAGACTTAAAAAAATAACCTAAGATATGTTCTTTAGGTAGTAAAAATCTAACTGATCCAAATATCAAATTAAATAGCCTTAGTTTATTCTGATTTTTTTCTTAGACTGGTCCTTTTGCTGTTCTTACATTTAAAGTAGGTATTACTGCTATACCTGGTTAAATATCAGACAAAATGTTTAAAACTGTATTATTTTACGTGTACTAAATATAAGAACAGATGCAGAAGTGAACTTCTTTAATTCTATTAATAATGCATTACTATAAACGAGTTCTAAAAAATAAACCTTCAAAAATTGCCCTAATGCACTGTGATATTGAACTTACAGTACTGGAATACATATATTTCCACAAAAATACATTATTGCAAGTACCAAGTGTCTTTCCTTTAATTAGTCTTCTCACTAATGGATGCAATTAAGCAAGCATAGTGACAAGGAACCAACCATAGTGACAAGGAACTACTGGCAAAGTTCACCTTTCAAGTCCACCAGGAACATATGGAGCACACATCAGAAGCCAGATTTTACAGTTATTAACTATGGGTACCCCTATATGGCAAAAAAAAAATATTATTTTGCATTTCTTCACCCCAAAGTGCATTCCCCCTTTTAGCAGTAATGTATTCAGAATAATTCAAGGGCAAAGAGGCATTTCAAACAGCATGAAGAGGTAGTCTCAGAAATAGTCTCCATAAAATGAAAAATTGGGTTCTGTAATTCCTGAATAGCCTTCCAGAGTCCATAGAGAGACTCTCAGTTTGATATGGGGACAGTCTGCCTACCTGATTACACACACTTCAGAACTCAGAGATGCTGAGCTCTCTCAGATCCAAGAGCTCGGGGTTTGGCATTCCCAAAATATCATCTGCTTTTCTGCTTCCTGGGCTGCTGGAGAGCTCAGGATGTGAGGAAGAGAGTGGAGAGAGTCCAGCGCAGGGCAACTAAGATGATTAAGGGAGTGGAGCATCTCCCTTATGAGGAAAGACTGAGGGAGCTGGGTCTCTACAGTTTGGAGAAGAGGAGATTGAGGGGTGACCTTATTAGTGTATATAAATATATAAAGGGGGAGTGTCACGAGGATGGAGCCAGGCTCTTCTCAGTGGCAAACAATGAAAGGACAAGGGGTAATGGGTACAAATTGGAGCACAAGAGGTTCCACTTAAACCTGAGAAGAAACTTCTTCTCAGTGAGGGTGACGGAACACTGGAACAGGCTGCCCAGGGAGGTTGTGGAATCTCCTTCTTTGGAGACATTCAAGACCCGCCTGGACACGTTCCTGTGTAACCTTATCTAGGTGTTCCTGCTCCGGCAGGGGGATTGGACTAGATGATCTTTTGAGGTCCCTTCCAATCTCTAACCTACTGTGATACTGTGATACTGTGAAGCTAGGCAGGCAAGCTGGCTAGAAACCAGGCAGATTATTGATGGTAAAGCTGACAGCCTTCTGCCAAAACCAAACCAATTTCTGCCAAATGTTTTGATTTGATCTTTCCAGGCACCCTCTAATGGAAAAGGATGATTTTTTAAAAGCTCTTTTGCTGTCTTGTTCTTGCCCTAAACAGAGAATTGAGGGAAACAATACACCATATCTTTGCTGAAAATTACACAATTCAGAGTAGCATGTGCTTTATTGTATTTCAAACTGTGTCAAAGCTTGGACACTCAAAGCCTTGTTACAAATAAATGATATTTTGCTTTGTCCACAGAATGAACCATATGCATACTATAAAACTGTGAGTGATGGCTTCTGTTTGAAGAAGGTATTCTTCCAAAATACAGGGACTTATATATATAATATAATATATATATATATAATATATATATAATACCTAACTCAAGTTACATGTGGTATTCTGTGCAAAGTAGGTATTAGGGAAAAAGAACACCTTATTGCTTGCCCCTCATTTATGAAATTCAAAAGATTCAAAATCATTCGCTGGGCATAGATTATTAGACGAACTACAAATTGGGATTCTGTATACTGAAAAGTACTGAAAATTCTTATTGTGGACTATGAAGTCCTCAACAGGATTAGAGAAAGCATCAGCATTCTGACTGCCTTGTGGCAATGCTCAGCCTCCTCTCAGGAGAGTCTTAGAAGCAGACATTTTAATGTTGTAAAACTATACAAAAGAGACATTTCCATAGGGGAAATGCTGCTGCAAAGGCTTACATTCTGTGCTATGATCTAAATGAAATAATGCAGTTTACCTTTATGATGTTCATTTATAAATCTTAGATTTATTTTAAGATTTCATATCAATTCTGCAAATCAGAAAACTGAGACACATGCATTTGTTGTTGCTTTCCTGAAAAAGTAGATCAGAAGCATGACTGGAATTAGAACGCAAATATCCTGAATAGTAGGCCAGTGCTTCTTGGATCACAGTAAATGCAGAAGACTAACACAGCACTGAACAGTAGTCCATTAAAGCCATCAAACACTACTCTTTAGCTTTAAATCTACATCTTTCCCTTTACTGAGCTTTGTGACTGTACAACTGAGATTTCTCTCTGGATCATTAAACTGCAGGCTGGAAACTGCAAGTCAGCAGATTCTGTAATTTCAAGTTTCTGAATGGACAAAAGCTCATTAGATATGTAAAGACAAAGCTGACAGCTAAATAAATGTAAGAAGAGTAAGACCTTGAAAAAAAAAAAGGAGAAAGAACTTTGGGCAAAGAAAACCATATATGAACTTCCAAAACCCTGAAGTGAATTAGAAGCACACATCCTACTGACACTCCTTCTTTGGTTTGAAACTCACATATCTAATTCGTTACCTCAGTCAGCAGCTCCTGAATTGGAAAAGATTAGGAGAAAAGAGTCTTCCTATTTAGCTTCATCTGAAAGGAATCTAGGTCAACCACTCTCAGACTGCTTTGTGATGTGAACCAAACTGTTCACACCAAGGACTGGGGACAATAGGGAGATCTGCTTCATCGTCATACTTCCAACTGGAAGTTATGTGCTGGTGCAGATACACGCTTTCTCTACCTATTCAGATCAAGCAGAAGCCTCATTAATGACACTGAAGGAAGAACCAGCTTCAGTCACTTTGAAGACACCTTGCATTAGTTCTTTCATTAGTAGCAGATCTGTTTGTGTAACACGATCACAGAATAGTAGAGGCTTGGAAGGGACCTCTGAAAGGTTCCAGTCTTCATCTGGTCCAACCCTCCTGCTCAAGCAGTTGCTCACAACTGTGTCCAAGTGGTTTTTGCTTATCACCAAGGATGGAGACTCCACAGCCTCTCTGGGCATCCTGTGCACTGCTCAGTCACACTCATTGTAAAACAGTGTTTCCTAATGTTCAGAGGAACCACCTGTATTTCAGTTTGCATCCATTGCCTCTGGTCCTGTCACTGGGCACCACTGGGAAGAGCCTGGCTCCAGCCTCTATGTCCCCTCCCTTAAGGTATATATATACATTAATAAGATCCCTCCAAGCCTTCTCTTCTGCAGGCTGAACAGTGCCAGCTCTCTCAGCCTTTCTTCATGGGAGAAATGCTCAGTCCCTTCATCATCTTTGTGGCCCTTCACTGGACCTTTTCCAGCCCATGTCTCTCTTGTACTGGGGAGGCCAGAACTGGACGCTGCACTCTAGGTGTGGCCTCACCAATGATGAATATAGGGGAAGAAAATGAATGACTGAAGAAATGAAAAAAGTAAAATAATGTCTTAGGTTGGTCTTTATTGCTAAGGGAAAGGCATTTTATCACTCCTCTGTTCTGAGGTAAATGAGTATATCTGAAAGCTACCATAATGCAGAATTTTCTTCTTTGATTTGCCTCTTAGGGCAAAGTAGAGACAAACCTAAAAATCAATCTTCAAACAGCAGAATGAAACAAATTTACGCCATGAACACTCAAACCTGGCAGCCTGTATTAAGTGAAATGACAGTTTCCAAGGTACCTCAGACCTCTAGACTGCCCAAGTCCATTTACCAAAGGTCACCTTAGCAACTTCAATTACATGGTGATAGCTTTGAAGCAGAACAAGGAATTTCCAGGTACATTTGTTCAGCACGCTGCAGGTAGATGTGGAGATATGCAAACTAGGTACACTGTAGTGTGTAGATCAGACACATCTCGAGTATTTGAACTGGACTCTTTTCATGTTTCCAGAAAAAAGCCTCTAGTCATCATGTTTCTACAGTGGGATTATTTATTACTACTATTCATATGACAGCTAGAGGGGTTTTTTCCATTATACTGGAAAAGTATTAATTTTGCTGAATTTATTATAAATTATACTAGCAATGAAGATCAGAATTTGACCCAATGAGGACATAATCTGTGATTTTTATATATATAAGCAACCATGAATAATTCTTATCTTTTGGGTATATTAGCTCTATACTTAATGCAAATTGATGTAAAATAAGATATTAAAAATAATTCTATGCCATCTTACAGATCTCTTTCAGCACACTATGTTTTCTAACTCTGAAACTATGGCACTTTAAGACACCGTCTCTTTCTGGGTAGATACTGCAATCTCTCATAAATTGTATGGCGTTCTTGTAATTTAAACCAGATTTGAATTCCTGTATTTAGAGGTCAGATGTTACTATATTAGCCTAATTCATTACAATGCCTCTAATACATTGAACTTGAGTATTTCCCAGGTTCTTTGTTCTGCTTAGGTGAAGTTCTCATTATGAAGTAATATTCACAAGAGGGATCAGCAATGAAATGAGACTAACAGCAAACAGTACTGTTTGAATGAACACAACACAAGAAGGTGAAATTATTTTTTTTTAGATGCTTAGGTTATAATATATTTCTTGTACTGGATCATTTTAAATATTTGTGACATTATGCTAACTGTTTTAGCTAAAGGTATTCTTGAGCTTCAAACTAGACCAAAGCTTCCAAATAAATGTTTGGTGCCTACAGGAATAAATCCACTACTTACTGGAGAAGAGATTCAACAGCCTCCTGTGTGCCCCTGTTTTCTAAGTAAATTTGTACCAGATGATGAGACACCCTCTGGCTTAGCAAATAATGTCTGGAAGTAAGCCAGGTGAGAGGATAAAAATGTACACAGGAACTTTTACTAACCCTTAACCTTGAAAAATCCATCATAAAGTTATCTAAATATAAAAAAAGCAGCAAACTTAGAAATTACAGAACATTATATTCCTTCATTAAGAATTTCATATTTTTTTATGTAATGGGCTCCAATCATAAGTATTCATATACTTTCCAAGCCATTCTTTTTGAGCTGGTTTATTTCTTTATACCCCTTATAAACCCTGGCTAAAGCATTATTATTTAGCTTTACAGGATCCACACATTGGATGAGGGAGTCTTGATAAGAAAAGTAAATACAAGTAAGCACGTTGATGAACTCCAGATGAGGAGTGTATCACATTTTATCTACATAAGAGCCAGTGGTGGAAAACATCCAGAAAAATCAGCTCAGCTATAAATTTCCTTAATCATAAGAATCAACATGCTGCTTCTTGTTATATTAATTCTTTTATCCTCTGAGAAATCACAGGTTATAGGGAGAAAAAAAAGGTGGTGGGGGAGAAAGAGAGATTGTATTTACCTGAAAATTCCTGGATTTGAGAATCTTCTACCTCGAACAACAACTCGTCATGAATCTGGGCAATTAACCTGAAACATTTCAGAGACTTTAGATAATGTAGGCAAGAAATTTCTAACAGTGTTTCCTATCCGTATCATCAACTAACTGCCATATGCACAACTGATATCTTAAAGTGAGAATAAATGTCCTAAGGAAATGAAAAATTCACTAATGGATTTAGAAGGATTGCCACTGCACACATTCTGAAAACATAAAGGTTGTAACCCCAAACTCTGCTTGCTAGCTTATAAATGTCATTCAGGGATCTGATGATGTGATAAGTTATTACTTAAAACCAACGTAATTTGAAGAAAAATGCAAGCAATTATAGAGACAGGCTATGTTTTGTTAATATACCTTGTTTTTTCAAGTTGAGCTGGAATAAATGTGGTTGGAAATGGGTGGTTTTACTAATGCAAATTAGGTCAATAGTAAGAGTACTTGGCTCACTGGTATGGCAATATTAACTCTTAGTTGGCCAGTGACTTGAGTCTTTTTCAGGAAATTAACTTTTCACTTAAGTGCAACGTAGGTGCCCTCATGGTGACAAACAAGTGGGTTGAAGAGTGAAAATGTAGGCACACATACACAACAAGATCTGTTGCCTCTGCTGTCAGGACAGATGCCTTCATAAGGGTGGAGTGTATAGCTGAAAGCATTAACATCTTGAAAGTCATGCAACTACATGGACCTGAGCTCTTCAGCTAGGGCTGTTTTGTAATGAATTTATACTGCTTATTTGTTTTTCACTTTGTCTGTATTAGAACTGTATCATAGGTCTCTTGCATACGGACTCTGACTTAACTGTTCATGCTTACAGGAAGAGCACCCTAAATTGTTGGTTTGGGTGCAAAAGTACTTTCACAATAGAAATAATGAATATATTTGATTGAATCAAGTCCACAGCAGAACAGATACAATCTAGCACATATAATCCCTAAATTCTCACTCAGGAAGGAAAAGTACTGCATATATGATTAGACGGTATTCCTACTAGGTATATTTTAATCTTTAATTATTGTTGCGAGTCTAAGTCATGAAAGTGTACCACCTATTTCCAAATTGCTTTGTAATTTGAATATAACATTTAAATTAAATACCCTTTGTCAACTTTTCTTATTACCCAGTAGTGATTCAAGTAAATAATGCTTTACAAATGGCTGAAACATCAATATGGTTATTGCTTATAACTTTTCACAGCTTTCAGGAAAATATCCTGAGATAGTTTCACACTGCCTTAAATTACAATGTGACATTGACTAACAGTGTGGTGAGCTCTAATAATAGATCTTAAATTATTAGTCACTTACAACACAGTCAGAAGCAGAGTGAAACAGATTAACATATTTTTAATAGGAAATTGGGACACAGGATACAAAAAGAAATAGATTAAAAGATCATGATCATCTTTAGCAAGAGAACACAGTTACATGACAAGATATAATTTCCAATGCAAGTAAATTAATTAAAGTAAGAGATTTATTATAATCATTCAAGTGACATGTAAAAAGATATAAATCAGAAATAACTGTGAACATTAAATATTAATAAACTGTGAATCAATTGAATAAGTGAAAATAATTACATTGATTAAACCAGTGCAATAGAAATGTGACTGGTTATTATTTTTACCAGAGTAGTCTTATGCCTTCAGTCAGGATTAGAGCACCACATATTCTGAATATTTGATAAGAAGAACTTACAATATACCTTAAACTTTTTATCATAAATTCATCAGGATTTAGGAATGGAGAAAAAAGAACTGGATTTTCAAAACCACCCAGCACTGGATCATCTGATCACTTCATCTGTGCGCTAAAAGTAAAACTGAGTTCAGGAGGAGCAGGGCTGGACCAGAGGTTGGTGCTACATTATGCAAGCAGAAGCAATGTGAACTGAACTCAAAATTGTGTCTGGACAGCACAATAGATGTGACACAACTCTACATGCCCCAGTTCACCTACTGAAAGCAACACAGCTCTTTTAGCTTGGTTCTCTGTCTGGGCTAAAGGATCCTGTTTCTCAATGCTTGTCACCCTGAACAGCACAGCCTAGCAGCTCGAGTGTTTTGCCAGTGAACTGAAGAACTGCACAGAGCTGCAGAATTACAGCTACCCCATCTTAAACATCTAGTGATTAATTTGAAGTTCAGAACAACATTCTGTCTGCTAAAATACAGAACTAGAAGTTAGCATTGATGGTTCTCTGTATAGGTCTGCTAAGCAATGTATATTCAGTTGGAAAATAGGGATAAGATTTATCTCAGAGATCTGAGATCTAAGAAATAAGTATTTCTAATACACTTCTGGTTTTGAAAGATATTACATAATTTTTAATTAGTGCTAAACATGACTTCCTAGCTTGATGCCAAGAAGTGGAATAGCAGACACTATTTCCTCCTTAATGTTCATCAGACAAGTTAGATTTTTTTCATCTCTTATCTCTTTTTCTTATTCATCTCACATCAACTTAATCCATTCTACTCCTGCAGATCTACAGTACAAGGCCACCTGTATTTTTTCAGGGTTATTAAAGTAATAATTCTTGCATGCATTACGCTGCCGCACAGAAGGAAGCATTCAATCTGGTATCAAGGCAGATAAAAGAAAGAATCAAAGCAATTTATACATTCAAATTTCATAGCTTTCCCCATTCCAGTGCATGCACCCACCCACCCACTGCACACCTTGAGTGAAAGAACTTTGAAAAAACCCCTGTACTTTCGCTTAACAGCTTAATTGAATCAGCTTCACTTTGAAGGAATATTGAAATAGCAAGCTCCTCTCATTATCTCTTGCTAAAACGTATGGTAAACTAGATTAGAAATTGCAAATCAGGCAGAAACTAGTATCTTCTTTGTTCTACAGATAATAAAAATGCCTTTGATTTACAAACTAATATTTTATTAACTATTTTTTGATTGCCTGCAAGTTAGGCATAATTTTTGATGAGTACACACATGATTTCTTTTACTGAGAAATATGACCTGTGCCTGAGTATGGTGTGTAATAGAGACACTGCCACAACCTGCACCTTCAAATGAAGGAGTACTTCTGTGATTGTCACCCTGAACATGGCTTTTGACAACAGTTCAGTGTGTCCAGTAGACAATATCCTTCTTAAACCATTGTGCTGCACTAAACAATTGTAAAGAATTTTTTATTCTCTTCCATGCTACATTCATCATTCTTCCAGTTTCCTGTGAATCAACGCGAAGGCTAAAACTTCTCAGGCCTTCAACGGATCCACAAAGTTATATATTACTGACATGTACGCCAAAACAAACTAAACTATCATCAAGATATTTTTTTCTCAAAGTGGGCCATATTGCCTCCTTATGTATACTATTTTCTAGCACCAGGCTTTGTTACTGTAAAGCAATATATTCCAGATCTGGACCTCTCTATTCTAATGTACAGAATTACAAGTTTTCCCATGACTACTGCAAATGCATTGCTGAGAAATAAGTACTCTATTGAACTGACTTCCACAAAACAGCTATTACCTTATTGGTGAGCAACTGCATTTCTTTACCATTAAAGGAAACATTTTGTTTAAACTGCAAACAAGAATGCTGTGGCATGACATGATGCAGACTCTATTGCAGGAATATTCCTACAACAGAAGGATAGAAGAGGCCAGTGAAAGATAGGAGGAAAAAGAAAAACAAAACCAAGATTGCTATTGTAGTGTTTCTCAGAAGCTGTTTTTTAATGGCCATGTGCAGTGTTTCAGGACATTAAAATGTGCCAAGAGATGCTCAAACTAATTAAATTCATGCTCCTTCTGTAGTCAAGGGACCAAGGTAGGCTCTGACTTAGATGTTCTGAATTGATAATCTGGAAAGCCCCAGCTCTCGTCATTGACATTGCTGGGGTACCACCTCCTAAAACAGCCACGTACATTGGATACGTGCAGGTAGACAGAGAATAGCTCTCTGTACATTTTTGTGAGACAAAAAATCATCTGTTTCAAAACTTAGACTCTTTCCCACAACCAAAGCAAGATGAAAATCTGCAGACAGACTCTCCTACTATAAAATCTTACACCTTCCTCCTAAAGCATCTGCTACTGGCCACACTCAGCGGTAATGGAGCAGATGGATGTTGGATCTGACTCTTCTTAGAAATCTCCATGTTCCCTACACTAAAACTGTATTAATTTTTTTCTGATGCTACTAATACTACCTGTTAATTAATTGTGTCAGTTTCCCCACAGAAGCACATAAATTCCAGTGGAAAGAATTACTATTAAGGTGTCATGTAACTAAGGAACAAGGTTACAATAATTCTGTAGTAACTTCATAGATTTTCAGGGTCCTTTTGAAGCTGTATCTATAATGATTTCTAATGCAGTGGTATGAAAACTATAGCATAACATATAACATGCTTGCATAGATGTTACCTGCATTAACTTGAAGCTACACCTTTCAGTGTTTCCATAATAAAGACCCAGATATTTTGACTTTTTAACATGTTAATAATAAAAATTCAGCTAACTTGTGAAATCTGTTTTCTCAGCAGCTGCATCGTAAAGAGCAGGAATCTGAACAGATGGTTAATTAAAGAGAATAGAATTTCTGCATGTACCCAAAGTGTCTTAAAACATACCAGTTTAAAAGGTGATCCACAAAAGGCTTTTCTAAATAACATATATTTATTTGTGTTGCATGACCCATATAAAGGAACACTGTAAAACCTGCTACATCATGCATGTCTATTTGGCTGTGATATTTAAGCATATCAAATATATTTAGCTCTTTCTATAAAGAATAAATCATGCTGACTTGTTCTGGCTCACTGTGCATGAAGTGTTCAGGTAACAGCTCACCATCTTGTGGATGTATGCAAAATACTGTTTGAATGCTCAAGGAAAGTAATGATTTTGCTAAGTCACAGCACACCTAGAAATGCAATGTTATCTGGTCACTTTGGGAAGCAGAGAGCTACATACTGGAATGAGACAGCAGCTATGGAGAGCTCGTACTCATTTCTGACATACCAATATGATCTAGAATATTTCCTTCTGCTACTGAAACAAAAGCATATGCCTTTGAAACAAAAATTTTATTCATCTCTCAAGTAGAATCCAAAGTTTTTATCTTTTCCTTGTGATTCTGTTTCTCCAGTATTAGGCTAAGGAGAAAAGTTGGCAAGAGTTAATCCTTTAGAGAAGTTCTGCAGCCATATACTGGGAATTGTGGGTACAGTTCCAGAGCAATAAGCATTTACTTGAAAATTCTGGATAACTGCTATACAGGAAACATAAGTAAAACCAACTATTTAATTCTTGAAGAAACAACAGCCATAAGATTTATGCCCAGAATTAAAGAAAATCCTCATACAGTAGCAGCACTAAGCATTACTGATTGTGTTTGGCTGAAGCTATGACTTAATTAAGAACTTGGTTTTATTAGTATGTCCTTTTATGTGAATCTGAGAGAAGATAAGCAATAAAGTACTAATGCTTGAATCCCTACACACCTTACAAAAATGCCTCTCGGTTCTAGTGTCAAAAACTGAAGCCACTTCCAATAAATGAATCATTTGTGATTTATCACATGAATTGTATGTGAACCATTCCGGGTCACATAACACAATGCTTGCTCCTGGGATGATCAGGGCTGTTTCTAATTTAGCTGTCTATACAAGCGAGCTGCATTTACAGTTCACCAACCCAGAAAATCATTGGGTTGATCAACGTGTTTGTTCCCTGAGGAAGACATATATAACTTCCAATATCCACTGCTATTGAAAAGCACCTGGGACCAAGAAAATAAGATCCTGCCTTTTCTTTTATTTGCTGGTGGCTCCTCCTTTTCAGATCATTCATTTATATCTGCCCTGTTGCTGAACCTGTCTCTTTAACTAGGCTCCGGACATGCTGGGAAGTATAGCTGTGTGCTTGTGGCACAGGTCCAGTGCTGAAGGAACAATAAATCGGTGAGAAAGCAGAATTGCTGGATTCACACCAAATTACTCAATAGCTCCGCAGACTTGTTAAATTTAATTTGCATGTTATTGGGATATTAACATCTTCAATGACTTTTTGAGAAGCCAGTGTAGCACCAGGTAGACTTTGGGTAACATCAGTGCAATTTCAGCTTACAAAGTGATATTTTTTACAGGAATTTCTTCAGGCAACAATTCTTTCACAATCTGCAAGCATCCTTTTCTCTTACCAAGTTTCTATGCATCTGTCACTGCAATGTTGTTTTAAACACTGAAAATAGCTACAACTGTCCACCTGAGTACACCAAGTACCTTTCCACTCTTGTCAATTCCATAAATCCTTCTTTCAGTTGCTACTGTATGCCTTGATCTTACTTCAGAAGTTTCTTTGCTATCATCTGTCTGCAGGAAACATGATGTGGAGGTTCTGAGAGTTGTATCAGACAGGTAAAAGCTGGCACTTGAATAATTTATGCCAGCAGCACATTTTCAGTAAGCAACCTGGCCATCAGCAGCAGAACAGCATCTTAATGAAAAGACCTAGGTAAAGTGGAAGATGTCTGAAGAAATCATTTTGATTACTCATCAGTGCTGCACAAAATGCAGAGATGTTAACACTGATGCCAACAGATAGCCCACACTAACATCAGTTCTTTATCATATGTATTGCTTAATGCAAATTATTTCCAAGTAACTGATTGACTTTTCCTTGTCAGCAGCATAAGTTGCTAGGCTGGCATTTGAATTAAAAGGTGAAGAAACATGAAGAGAAAAATGAGACTGCTATTTGATGAAACAGCCATTGACCAGTTGTAGTAGAATATGCTGCTTTGCCAAGAGGGCCTCTGCGATCAAATATCGTGAAAATGCAAATTGATTTCCTTCCCCTGACTTCCAAATGCAATAGCAAATGCACAAACCATACCTGAACAATCTACTGATGACTACTCATACAAAAACAAAGCTTCATATCGTTGGCTCAGAGCTTGCTCACAGCTGAACAGCTTACAGTGAATGAAAACTGAATGCTGTGCTGTCAGTGGAGAAGACTGCAAACATACCTGCAAGCTAACACTATAAGCTGTAAGGCTTTATGTAGAATTTACTTTATTATTTTCATTTAATTCCAAGTTAAGAAAGACAGAATGCTAAGTGTTAGCCACTGCTTGGCCACACCTAATAGGATACTGTCTCCCACTGTATGGTTCATAATAACTTCTAAAGCATATATAAAAGATATTTCTCTTTGATATGCTGTTCAAAGTGAAAACCCTGTTTCCAAAATTAGAACTTTTTATGGGAAAAAAGCCCCCAAACCTACAAGGGTGCAAAGACAGAAGAAAAGATAGCAATGTGCTATCTTTGGAATTAATATGATCTGATGTGATGATAATAGGAGATTGATTACATTTCTCATTTTGGAAGAGCTACCATGCATTCCTACAGTTACAACAGCAGCAATTATGCATTCACTTCCTTTTAGCAATATTTTTCAAAGCACTTTACAAAGGATGTTAGGATCATTACCCTGGCTTGACTGAAAAGAAAATCAAGAAACAGAACACTGGAAAAATAACTGACTGCGTGTCACCTGGCACACAACTGGAAACACAAATTTTTTCAAGTTTCAGTCTCTTGGCAAGACCACAGTGGTGCTTTCAAATGCCACTGTCCAACCAGGTGAGTGTTTGTGGAATTTATAGAGGCATTGACTGCGCTTTTCTGTCAAGCCTGGCTTGTAAGTACCTACTAAATATTACAGCAAGGAGCCATAAGTAACTATTAAAAGGCTGTCCTTTAGCAGAGCTATCCAGTTGTTAATGGCTGTCAGGAGTTCAAAACTCCAGATTAAAACAGTCTGTCTCTTTTAGATGACCTTGCAGTCTTGGTCTTTCCCAGGTGTGACATTCATAATAGGAATAAGAAGGACAGGCAGTGATACTTTTCTGATGTGTGGTGTAGCCAGTCCCCTATGCTTTCACAACACAAGAAAGTGCCTCCTTAGCCATTTGGTGACACTATATCTTTAAAAGAAATAGTTTTGAGAAAGAAAAACCCAAGTAAAATTTTCTGATGAGAGTAGAAAAAATTCAAAGGCTTTATCAGATGCAGCGCTAGTCATAAAAAACTTTGGCTTTCTCAGAATTACAACAAGCAGCTAGTTCTTGAACCTAAAGGTCTGGGTGCAAGGTAGGAACTAGAGAAGGGAGTATATTCTTTGCCCTCTCACCACCTCCACTAGCCTCCTTCACTAAAGACTTGCTTACTTGTCCCAGAAGGCGGCTACTCTATGACTAATCGAACTCAAAGTTACACCAGGCTACAGGTACCAGGTTCTGGTCTCTTCATTCAACTCAGGCACCAGAAAGAATTATAATCAGTGCAGAGAATCTCCCCCAAAAGGTACAGTGCCATATACTAGTACATCATCCAAAACTGAATGTATAAATGTATCATTGTCTGATATATATATGCAGTATCTCCAGCAAAGAACCACTTCCCAGATCAGATTTATACCAGTGGGCTACTTAACTTCTTTCTTTTCTTGGTTATAGTTCAACTGTATTTTGCTCAAAAAGCTGCATGAACATTTACGAGTGTTATTCAGAACAAGTTTTATTTTTGGCAAAGGAGTGACTCTACCTTCGAATTCAATGCATGCATTTTATATTTGTAATTAGAAATTCCATTTTGAAACATTGATCAAATAAGACAATGTTGTGCGCAAACGATAGACACACAAACACACACAGTGGGCTTATAGGGTTACATATTACACAAAATTGGAGAGTATGTTTGGAAGGCCAAACCCAGTTACTTTGTACTGACCTAAACTCCCACTGAAGTCTTGCATACATAACTGCTAAAGCTAAGTTTATGGGTGACAACAGAAACACTGATTCTCTGCACTACCTGCTATCTCTGCTTTCATCTGAACTTGTACTGCAAAAATCATGTTCTGCTAGACTGTTTACTGCAGCATTACAAAAGATGAGAAACCATTTGTTCAGGGTTTTTTATGCATGTTTAACTTCAAAGTTTCTTTCTATTGCAGCAAATAATAGTGCTCACTGACTTTCTGCACCATCCTCTCCATCCTTTGTAACGGGAAAAGTAGACTTCATTATTTCTGCTAGCGATACAAAAATCTTGAGGACATTCTGTGATCTTCAACTATGTGCAGTCACAACAGAAGGGAATGATGATGACCTAGCTTTTCTTTAGCAAAAGAAAACCATCTACAGAAGAATAAAACATGTTCATTTATTTTGCTTGAGCACTGGCTTCCTGATTCCTGTTTTTTTTCCCAGCCCATTGAATGTTCAATTCCCATTGTACAATGCACTCAAAATAGAGGAAGGATATGATCAGTGGGCTCGATTTCAAAGATGTAGAACTACCACTGAACTAGATCTGACTGAGTTTAAATGGCCCCAGGGCATTTCATCATCTTGGGATGGATTTACAGATCCAACCATTTAAGCACAAAGATATCTTTGAATGTATGAAACTATCCCACGAGTCCTTGCTTGTTAAAAGATTCAGAGGCACACGTGATATTTCTACAGCTGCTTAAAATGCCAGAAACATATCATTTCAACTAATTTTGTTTTAAAATCAAACAGTTTTGCAGTCATTCATTACTAACCTGGCAGTTAAAGTTGGAGAAATAACAACGGCGGTAAAAATCTCCACCATAGCCATTTTACAAAGATCAGCTGCAGATCCTAAGAAAGAAAGTGATCTGTTTTTAATTTAAAGCATGATAAAGGAAAATGTTCTTCTTGCAACTATGGCACAAGAATGAAAAACATCTGAAAATTCTGAATTATGAGAATCTGCAAATCTAGCAGACTCAACTAATGTAATATGTGAAATACCATAAGAGTAATAAATTAATTACATGTTAATTAAAACCAGAAAGAACAATACAAAATTATGTGTTAATTAAAGGTGACTTTGTCAGTGATGGCCAGGAGTTGAAAAATTGCTTTTCATAAGAAATGTCTGAAACTATTTAACTCTAGATTGCAATGAAAGTTTACCTACAAATCAATTAAAATTTAATGTCATAAAAGGTTAGAACATTGATTCAACACCACATTTCCATTTGGAAATTTAATTTTATGCTTTTTCGTATTTCCATGTGTATGCA
This sequence comes from Neopsephotus bourkii, assembly GCF_033783945.1. Classification (NCBI taxonomy): domain Eukaryota; kingdom Metazoa; phylum Chordata; class Aves; order Psittaciformes; family Psittacidae; genus Neopsephotus; species Neopsephotus bourkii. Next base: position 3,867,367 of record NW_026901486.1, read on the forward strand.
ATGTATATTCATTACATTACAGTGTTAAGAGCAGCGGTGCATAAAACAGTGTCATGTTATATAACAGATTACATATTTCTGGTGATCAAGAGGCAGAATGACTCTCCAGGCCTGCAGTTTGGTGAAGGCTCCTGTTCTGAGCCATGCAACAGGCATCCAATACATTTTACATAAAGATTTATCAGACAAAATACAGAAACAAGCCTTTAAGTAAGGATTGGAAGCCATAATTCTCCTTGTCCTATCAGATATCCTAAATGTACAAGACTACAGACACCTTTTTCACACACCGGATGGATTTTGTGTTCTTTCTTCCAAATGGTTCAACTTCCAGAGTAGGGATAAAGAACAGCCATGTGGGCAGATGATAAGGGCACTCTGCTGGGAGACAATTATAGAATAACAGAATATCTCAAGTTGGAAGGGACCCATAAACATCATCCACTCCAACTCCCTGCTCTTTGCAGGACTACCTGCAACTAAACCATATGACTAAGAGGGCTGTCAAGGTTCTCCTTGAACTCTGACAGGTTTCGTGCTGTGACCACGTGCTGTTTCCTGGGAAACCTCTTCCATTGACCAACCACCCTCCCAGTGAAGAACCTTTTCCTAATGTCCAATCTGAACTTCCCCTGATGTAGCTTCCCGACATTTCCTCATGCCCTATCGCTGGCCACCAGACGGACGACATCAGCACCTCTTCCTCTTCTTCCCTCCTTGAGGAATCATAGAATCACAGAATAGTTAGGGTTGGAAAGGGCCTTAAGATCATCTAGTTCCAACCCCCCTACCATGGGCAGGGACACCTCACACTAAACCATGTCATCCAAGGCTTTGTCCAACCTGGCTTTGAACACCACCATGGATGGAGTGTTCACACCTTCCTTGGGCAGCCTGTTCCAGTGCCTCGCCAGCCTTACAGTAAAGAACTTTCTCCTTACATCCAATCTAAACTTCCCCTGTTTAAGTTTTAAGCCATTACCCCTTGTCCTATCACTACAGTCCCTAATGAAGAGTCCCTCCCCAGCATCCTTATATGCCCCCTTATAGGAAGTTGTAGACTGCCATGAGGGGACCCCTTAAGTCTTCTCCAAGCTGATCAAACCAAGTGACCTCAGCCACTCCATTTAAGTCTTGCTCTCAAGACCTTTCCGCATTTTGGTGGCTCTCTTCTGGACGCACTCCAATAATTTGATGTCCTTCTTATGTTGAGGTGCACACAAAATTTAAGAGGGGGCCTGCACCAATGCAGTATCGGGTGGGGAAATCACCTCCCTTGACCGCCTATGCTGTACTTGATGTACCTCAAGACACAGCTGCCCTTTTGTCTAAGAGAGAGTATGTAAGAGATTGAGGAGATAGACTTAACACCGCTTCTTCATGGTTTTCTGTGACAAACTGCCTCCTCTAAATCTCATACTGAGACTGTTTTACTCATTAACTATATCAAGTGCAGATCCAGAACTGGTCATTGAGATGGCTGCATTTAGCTTCAAATACTTCTTTTGTTTTCCTGTTCAAATATGCAGTTAGGTAGAGCTGAATTATAAATGAAGAATATTATGCTGTATATTGGTAAAAACTATTGAACTGGGAAATATTAAAAAACATTAAGAAGCTATGAAAGAACTGTGGGAAACCCAGCTGTAGTAAGTTAAAATACAGACCTCTCAATATTGTCATGTACTGGAAGTTTTCTGCTATCAGTTGGCTGCTACTATAACCGCATGCAAACTGCTTAAAATAATTATACTATTTAATATAATTATAACCCACGTGTGATAAGTGCAGTTTAGTCATTGTGATAAAATGTTTTAACATAATTAAGAAAGTTTTTACAGTCTTAAAATATTATCCCATAGCTGAAATCCTGAAATTAAAAAGATTGTAGTCTTGAATGAAATTTTTAATAAAATTTGGGAATACTGAATAGTTTTTATTCCTTCCTTCATCACACCTTCTCACATTACATGTTTTGAATAACAGTTACAATGCTTTTCATCAGATTTGTCCTCCAGTATTGCTGGAACCAACACTGGAATAAGATAATCTTATTATTGTAGGTACTTGTGTTTCATAGACAGCCCTGTGACAGCTTTGCCTGAGCTCCAAGCTCTTTGGACAGATGGACATAAGCAAGTGCTGCTCAGAGGCCATGCAGCTTTATTAATGCTACACTGTGCACTCAGCAGGACTTGCTGTATTAGGTCCAGCATCATGCCTCTAACTGGAGAGGGCTGCTGGCCAGTTGGATGGAAACCCAGCTAGATGGAACACAAGTCTCTGGAGAAGGTGGGACAGGCATGCCCACTGTTACAAACATGTAAGCACTGCTGCAGATTTTATGAGGTTATTGTAAAATTTGACAGTAGGGTGGCTACTACAGCAAGTCAGCCTTCACTTGAGCACAGTGATTATTTAAGCAACAGGGTATCTACAAGAATTCTAGATCTGTACATATCCTTGCACGGTCAGTACTTAAATTCAATTACTAATTATAAAGAGATCAAACATGACAAATACTTAAGTCATTTTTTAAATGAAACATTAAAATGAATAGTATTGGGACAGGAAAAAAACAAACAATCCACATGATCCTCTCAAAAAGAAAATTCAAATCACTTTTTAAAAAGCACACCACCACCATGTCTAGAAATCACTTTTTACTTGCCTGTAAAATGTGCACTTCCAATATAAATTAATAAAAACCCTGTCAGCATCATCCAACTGAAGAAGTAATTCTTCCAAGCAGTGGCTTAGTAGGGATCTAAGTCTGACAGCTCAGTTTCTATATTTTTCTTTAGGTGGGTAAATGCTGTACAGGCATGAGGTCCAAGCTATTTAAAGAGCGTGTTAATGCGTTAGATCAACTAAAAGTTGAGCACTTTATGCTGACTTTCACATTTCCAACCTATACAGCAAATTTGCAATGTTTTCTGTGAAAAAAAAAACCCACCTTTTTTTCTTGTCCTCTACAAAACTAAGTTTGAATGGTCCTTAGAAAGAATGAGTTGGGTTTCAAAACTAATAATAACAATGTACAATTTTTGTAATGTTGATCATCTCTTAAACTAAAACTATCTGGCACAGTAGAAATTAGAACCTGTAGACAGCATAATCACAGAAACACTTTTGGAGTAACAATCAAAACGAGAAAGGAAAAAGTGTTAAGACAGCAATACATCTGAAACACTGAATTCCCGATATTCTCTCTATACATAGTATGTATATATACCTGTATTTACCTACCACAGAGCACTGTAGTGTATTAGAGCACTGATACTGTTATTATGACACTGTTTACTGGCAAATTCCAAGGTAAACAGAATATATCATTTAAACTTCTTTTTCCTAATAAAGCTCATGTCTCAATAGTTGAGTTTCATAGACTAGAGAGTATTCATTCTTTTGCGAGGATCACAGGAGTTGTCCACTAAAGGCAAGCACAGACAAAGAGGGACATAGGTGAGCAGGATTTTACCTTGAACGACAAAATTGACCGCCTGCCTCTCCGCTTGTGTGCGTAGCTTGTAATCCTGTGCATTGATATTAGCCAGTGGTCTTTTACGTCCCATGATGGAAACCACATAACCTTGTAGGATTTAAATAGAAATTACTATTCTTAGAGTGATTAAAATTAAATTTCATAAACTCATTTTAGAGATAATATCAATTTTTGTAATTATGTGCTGCCTGAGTCAATTTCATATTTTGCCCTCTGAAAATAAGCAGAACTTCTCTTATTTAAACTTTAAATGCTTATTGTATTTTTGGTCTAAGAATTACTTCATTCAGAGAATTGGTCCATGTTATACAGGGAAAACTCCTGTTCATTAAAGCTCTATTTTCATTAGGAACATCTACTGACATACCAGCAAACTCTCTCTGTGGGAGAAGAAACTATAAATACCTAGCAGAATTAGCTATCTATTAACAGCCATAATTAGAGCTTTCTATACAATGAATATTTTACTTGGGAATAGCGAAGAAGAATCAATTTGTAGAATAATTAAATCATTAATGAATATTTCCCAAAATTATCAAATAGGTTTTTGGGGAAAAAAAGAGTTACAACTTTTTCTTTATGTGGTGATTTCACATCCCTTTCACAGCCAAACTCCCTTAACTTTAGTGTTCTGGGGTTTTTAGTTTAAAAGAAATACATGAAAACACAGTTAAAGCTTCATGTTAGGCCTAGTGACCTATTTTGCCAAAACAACTATTTTGGAGGCAAGTGAAGGGAGTTCAGAGAGGAAATGAACTGGGAAGATCCTCATGTCAAAATCACAGAAAACTTTATCTCAGCTTATCTTCAAAACTAAATTTATTATTCTAAGAAAAATGAAAAAACATCCACATTAAAAATATATCTTTAAAAGATCTTTTGTTATACTACTATATACTATATACTACTACTACTATATAGTATATACTACTATATACTATATACTACTGTTTGCCTTGACTGTCCATGAATTGTGAATAGCTATCATGGAAGTTCAGACTGCCACCATCTCCTCTTTGTCAACCAAGGTATGAAGCACATATGGTAAGAAGACCTCTCCAAACTTCTCCATAACTGTTTGGAGACAATACTATGTGTTGTCTGGGTAGGGACAACACATACTCAGACTTATGTGCAGAGGATGAAGACGGTTCTGCTGAATTAATGCAGCTTTCTGTGAATTACTGTACTTCCAGGAGCACTGACACCAAAAGTACCAGTTTTGGAACAAAGAGATGAATTATCTGGAGGTTAGGACACTCTTTGGCAAATCAGTCTTCTCAATTCAACTAAGATTCGCCATGAAGAAGAGTATCTAAAGATGGAATTCTTGAAACATTGGATTCTCAGTAAAAAATAGATCTACTGTGATATCCTTATTCCTGTGTGGTGTGTCTGCACAACAGGATCACCCTCACAATACTCATCACTGACAAGCATCCCCAAATACCATCTTTCATATAATAGTGGCAAAGTATGGGCCTCTGGACAAAGATTAATCTGCAGATACATATTTCAATAAGGTCTTAATGTAGCCTTTTTTCAATATGTTGATAGTTACATAAAAAACAACTATAGTAACATATAAACTCTATATACACTAATAAAAATATCTTAATCACAAATAATATTATTCATACGCTTATCATGTCTACACAGAGCATCAAACATTCATAACATCTAAATAACATCAGTCAAGTGGGTGCTGGTCACCTTTGAACTGCAAATAAGTAAATATGTACCCTACAATGAGCTCACTAGGCTGGAATGTTTTTGTTGGGAAGTTGGAATCTGAGGTGGATTAACAAGAAAAATACTAAATAATGTCAACATGCTGCATGATCTTTTGAGCTTGTACAGCCAAACCAGTTTGTTCTTTTACATTCATAGGTAAGAAAATGGTTGATAGAAGGGGACAAGAGGAGCAGTAAGTACTAATTACGCAAGTGTGGTTTGATGTCAGTCAAGGACATTCGTTACGACACTCTTGTCTACTAAGCTCATAAACCACATTCTTTATCACAGGAGTATGGTTACTGAAATTCATCCACCTTTAAGAAAATAATGCTCTGTTATTTTAACTAGATCAGAATATATAATAAATGGATAATATTTTACTATATATGTTATGGTATCTATTTTCATGACTAGAAGCCTGTTATGTTTTTATCATGACATTCATCCATACAATGATGCAGTATTATAAAGCAAAGGTAGTATTTATTTCTACAAAATGTCTTAATACTGTATACCCTATTAGGAAACAAAAGAAACACATTTTGAGAGTTCTGCTAAGTAGCTTTTAAAAGACAGTATTTCAAGCATCTCTATTTTTCTCACCTCAAATTACCACATTCTTAGGATTCACTAAATATAAATGAATGTGTAGACTAACAATAGATAGGATGCAAGAAGAGTTTGCAGCTGCTGGCTCCAAGTAGCACTCTGCACACATCTGTCATCACAGATACCACCTGAACTTCAACAACATAATTCCGAATGATGGAAATAAAAAATATGTAAAAAAAAGAAAAAAGGATTTGTAAATTGGCTCTTTGACTAAATGGCTGAACTTCCGTGGTCCAGCAGCCATGTACAGAATTCATTAAGTAAAGGATTCTTTGGGCTTTTTTGTCTTGGAGTACATTATGTGTCAAAATGATGCAGCATAACTTGACATTAAGGAGAGTTCATTCTGAGAACAGATGTCTTATTCTGTTAGCATTTTTCTGAGAAAAGGCAGACAGGCTTAACCAGTTCTTTTATTCACCAAGAATCGACATTTCATCTTTTTTCTTGTCCTGTAACTGTCTAATTTGGGTCAAGCTGAATCTTTATTTTCACTGCTGTCAGACAGTACTGATCTGTAAACAAAAATACGTTTACAGGTTTTGGACTACCTTTATTTCGGCATTGTTCAATGGTTCTCTTTGTAAATTCATGTACTTTCCTGTATTTTTGCATAAAACTCTCTATAAATTGACTGGCTTGAAGAGGAGTAATTCCCAGGCAGTCAGCAAGACGTTCTTTACCTGGTGGTGAAGAAATGACCTTTATTATGCAATAAAGCAGAATGGAAATACACTAAATACAATAGCACTACTACATTCACAATTACTGGAATTAGTTAACTTTATTTACCTCTGTAAAAGGGGACAGATTTGATACACTACAATCACATTTTAACAAATAAATATTTAACTTTGAGCTTGAATGTTTTACTGCAGTTACTGGATTAAGAACATACCCCATAAGAAGTATATAAGAAGTATGTAATTAAGAAATTCCTAATTATAATTTATACCTACAATGTAGTTGAAATATCTTTTTTCATAGAATAACTGTTGCTTTAAGTATCATTTTATTAGTTCAGTGTTGAAATCTGCAAACTTTGAGGAGTAGAACAAAGAATTTTAAAACCATCTTAAACACAAATGTGAATGAAGATCTAAAAAAGAATGGAGATGTGGCTGGTTCAGTTTAGCTAGAACCTTTGAATTTGTTGTAAAAGCCACAGGAAACTTAACTGCTGAAGCAATTATAACCTGATACTAGAAAGGCCATTAGAAGTCTTGAGTCCCACAGATTTCAAATAGTCATGAGCTCCTCAATGTCTGTAAAAATCTGAGTCCAAGTTGTGAAATAAAAGGGTTGGAAAAATAAAAGAAAAAAACAAAACTAAAACAAAACAGAAAAAGCATTTCAACAGAGAGAAAAAGGATATAGGTGCAAAATATATATTATGCTGGATCTAAGAGCATTTACAAGATAAGGTGGAAGAAAGCTTTCCAGAGTGTGAAAATATAAACTAAGAGCTACAGTTCAAATACATTTATAAACCAAACAGTTCCAGTAAAAATAAACCATACATCAACATTTGTCAGATGATGGTTGAAAGACAGATATATCCATGTCAGCTGCACAGCAATGCAAACCCAGCACTGTGCTTGCGAATAACCTAAGTGGAAAAGCAATGTCTCAAGGCACCAAAGGCACAGAATAGCTATTGTCACAGTAATACTGTCAAGCAAAATTATCTCGTGTTTTTTTAGAGAGAAGATTTCAGCCACCTAAATACCATCACTGTCAGTCTGATGTGCATTTTGGAACAATTCTGTAGCATTTTGTTCTCAGTCATGCCAGGATCTGCACTAAGCTGCAGGAACACCAGTCAAGGTGCTAGAAGAAGAAATTCATTAGACATCCACAATGACTCTTGCTGAGTTATTATAGGTCTGTAATTTTATTTGACATCTAATTAATTTGGGTTTTCTTCCTGGGCCAACAGAGGACAAATCTACCTGCTAAAGCACATGTTAACAGTGAGGAGACTGCTACAGCTTCCTTAGGGAACTGTAACATCTAAGTTTGCTCATGTTAGCCATTTAAAGAACTATCGATATATAGAACAAGGTACTGCATAATATAGTAGGAAAATTAAGCTACAATATCAGTAAGGAAGTCTGAACTATTCCAAGGAAATGCAGACGCTGGGAAGAAAAAAAAGGAGAGGCAAGTGTGTCAGATCCTGTTTCACAATGCAGGAGCACAGGCAGGCCATGCGAAGCAATGCTCAGGGGAGGACTGCAGCTTCCCTCAGCACTCTCTTAGAGTTATCTGTGCCAGGGGAATTGTTAGCGGCAGCTTACGAGTTTTAGTGTTCTCCATTCTGTAACATCATCTTTCAAAACTGAAAATACCATTAGCTTTCCATTTAAACACGATGATATCCCTCTGTGTCGATTCAGGGCTCAAACATACTGCCATTGAATTGAATTAATTCCTTATTTTACAGGTGTTTAAGTGCTCTGTGCTTTAGTTCTACATGATGACTGTGGCAGAAGCAGGCAAACTGAATTGCTTCAAATCCAGCAAAAGACAGTAATACTGTCATCCCTCTCAAAAGCTGGTGCTTTATTAAAGTACCAACTCCTAGACATAATGAGACTCTTCTTCCTTTATTATACTACTTTCTATCCCCCAGGATTATAGAAAAGACCTTGAATATATAAACCAAGTATAACCTAAAGCTAAGAAAAGAAAAAGAAAAAAAAAAAGATCCCTATTTACTACATGAAAGGTTTTCATTAACTCCTGTAAGCATAATACATATATACAGGCAAGCTCCTCAAGGAATGTGTCTGTTTTTTGCAACCCCAAAAGAAGTGAAATAAATATTATTCACACTCTTCAGTTGCATCAAAATGGCTTCTTAATGAAAAGTTAGCCATCTTTGAAAGGAGACAAATTGTGGGTGGAATTCAGCCCATCAGCTTCAGGTATCTAACAAGAAATAGTTTAATGATATCACTCCATGTTTTGTCTTAACTAGGATCAAATCACACTGCTAATGAGCTGAAGCATTGAGGGGCTTTACCTGCCCTCACTTGAGAGGGAGACAAAGCACAAACAAGTAAATGGATACTTAAATGAAGCACTGCTGCACTGAAATGTTTAGTGCCTGGTGCAGAGCAATTGAGGGACTGCTAATACTCTGCTTAATCTAATCATCTAAATTCTCCATAGTATAAGTAAACAGACACAGTCTCTATTGAGGAGGGCTCTAGACCCAGTAACTGAGGCATTGCCTTTTCTCCACTGAAAATTCAGCTGGTGGAGATTCAGTCTGATAAATTCAGGTGTCTGCCTGTTCCAACCACAGTGAAAGGAACAGATAGGAAATGTGTAGCATCTGCATGGACCAAGGGCCAGGGTTGTACTGCCTTGCATTTTGTGAAGTACTTTAGTGAATAAAAAATTCAGGCTGGAAATGGGAGACTTGATTCCAGTCTCAGCATGGGAAGGTCTGAATTTACATTGCAGGAAGCCAGCAATGGGCTTTTGAAATCTAGATGTTAAACACAGATGTTTAAAATGCCATACAGTATAATGTAAAAATGCAAGTGTGTGTATAAATATTTTTATTCTAATATGCAAGTATATAGTCTACACACACATTTCACATAAAACAGATATTCTGGAGAACTGAAATTGAAGTGTTTTTCTCCTTTTTCCAGCTGAATGTCCTAAACAATAAATTGAATGCTCTTGGCCAGCTCTGCCTTTGGTTCAAGCACTATTGATGACTCACTGCAAAGAGACAGTTTAGAAAGCATTCTCACTCAGGAACCCAAATGTAGTTTTAAGTGCTTCCAAGTTAAATAAGCCTGCATCCTAGGGCTCTCATTTCCTAAACGAGTTTTCCAAATACGCATCTTCTTTAGGGCTTTTGGATTTCTCCAGAAGACCTACATAAAAGTTTAGTTAGCTGCTCACTAGAACAACTTCACAAGTGCATGTAGGCTGATGAGACACATACAGCTGTGTTCCCAGAAAAGGTATGAAGCACAGGGAGAGCCGGGCATCATTTAAGAAATGGCAGGTAGTTTTGGAAAGTACGCAGAATGTCCTGACTTATCTAGGACCTGGGCAGGACTTAGGCACAATGGGTAACTACGGACTTTTGCAGCTTTTTTGCAGTTGTGAAGAAATGGCAGCAAACATTCAGATCTAAAGTGAGAAAACACTTTCATATTTTGAGAGTCATAGAGTACTCTCACAGTTGCCCAGGGAGGTTGTCGAGTCTCCATACTTGAAGACAATTCAAAAGCTCTCAATACACGGTGCTGGGCTCTAGATGTCCCTGCTTGAGCAGGGGGCTGGATTTGATGACCTCCAGTGATCTCTTCCAACCTCAGCCATCTGTGATTCTATAGATGTGTTTTTAGACAATATTAGAGTACTTCTAATTTCACTGCAGTCATTCTCATCTCTGTCTATACACTGACAGAAAGCAAAGTCCACTCAAACTCATCTTTGAGAAAGACAAATGCTTCAGTTACATCAGCAGCAAATCAATGCAACATCAGAGCAATCTTTGCATATGGCAATGTGGCTGTATTAATTTGATAATTTTGATAGTGGCTAGATCATTTAATTGATTAATTATTAATTTTATCAATTATTTAATCCTTGGTAAACATAAAAATTTAATACTTGTCAAACTTCTATTCACCTTTAGAAATTCAGTCTACTTATATAAATTATGTATGATGTACAAATCTACTGTAGCAGCTTACCTGCTCCATACACCACTGAGTAAACTGTACGCTTTGCTTGCTCTCTATCAGCGTGTTGCACTTGGTCACTTGGAATCCCCTTCCTAAACAAAGAAACAAACAAACAAACCCTATACATTTTCAGTTAAAACTAATTTCTTATCCCCACAGAAAATATATTTAAAGTCAATAACTACTTAATAACTACAGACTTGTAAGATATGATCAGAAGCACTTAAGGACTGTTTCCTTCAGCCAGGAATGCACAATTTCTCCACAAATTTTGGTGATGATAGTCCACAGTAAATGAAGCTATTCTAATCTTAATCTTCTTTTCTTCTAAATCAAATTCTGGGCTGGGAAAATCCTACTGCTATATTATTAGTTCTTTAGGATGAAAAGGATTCACTATTGACCCATGAAAAAAATTAAATCTTTCCAGGAACAGCATTTCTTCTCTTTCCAGCAACAGCATTTCTTCAAGACATGATGTATATAGAGAATCAAAGTGTATGTCTGACCCAAAGCTTATTTAAACAAATGTTTCACTAACAGGAATATCTAACCTTTTATCAAGAATAATGATTGACAAAAGCATGCACTGAATCTCTCCAGATACCTTACAGAGCTCCACAATAAGGATGCTTCATAAAACAGCAACAAAAATCAACTTCATAAAACAACTGCTTTTTAACTAAAGAGTGTAGCTAGTTTACTCCCACCAAAGTATTAACCTTCCTGGTTCCCATTCACAACTAACTGATGTAAACAGTCCTACAAAATGGGTGATGGATTTAGCAATTTGCAAATAAAAAGCTAAGACTCTGCAATCATCAAGTATGTGCCATCTATGCTTTTCTTTATCCAAACGTAGCTTCAGAAAGAATGACAACATTATTGTGACAATTCAAACACATTTGGTTTAAATGGAAGTGCACTGGGGGAAATCTCAATCACCTACTCATACTCTGAAAATAACTACCCACATAAATTGTATTTAGAACTTAGAGATCAATTGCTGTAAGAGATACTTGAGGATATACACACAATTTGCGAGTAAGCCTGTTCATGATTATTTGACTGCATTTTTAAAAGCAAAGTTTGCTATGCTTTGTTATGAGAGTGTTTGGCTATGAAAGATGTTTTATCATGTAAGTCTGGATGACAAGCTTTGAGAAAATGGCACATTTCTGTCTGTCTTCTTGCAGAAGAGCCTTGCACCATTACTATGCTATTCAAGCACCTAGAATATCAAGAACCACAAATTTTTGCTTGCCTGGCCCATACTGGAATTTTAGCCAAACCTATGCACAGTGCCAGTAAAACTAGGCACTCTGAATTATAAACAGGTAGACCTTGAGTGCAATCAGATCTGAGCAACTCCTTATTGCAGAACAGATTTTTTTTTAAGGGAAAAATAAAATTTAATGTTATTTCAAACCTTCATTGGGCAAAAGGTTTTTGGCTAAAGATAAAATAGACTTTGCATTGCTCATTTTAGGCTGAGAAACATGAAGAACTGGATAATCTAATACATAGTGTTTTCTATCTGCAATGAAGACTTTTCACACTGAAGTCAATCATTCTGATGGCTGGAGACTCTTATAATTTTTCTTCTTAGTTATGGTAGGTCAAAAATTCATGGGTCTTTTGAATAAAGCAGGTTGAGATTCCCAAATGCATCTGAATAAGAGGACAAAGTGGCAATTGGAGCTAATAAGTGCAGCATTAGGAAACTAGACATCATTAAGGATTTCCTGAAGCAACCTCTGGCAGAAAGTCCACAGGAGTTTCCTGAAGAACCCAGCTTTAAGCTACACACACACTTGAGAAAGCATCTATCTAGAACCAGGAGGGAAAACAGACTCGAATAAGACAGCAGATCTTACCTGAGACCGTCTCTGTGATTAATAACCAAGACTAAAGAATGATGAAACTAGGGAGACAGTACAAAATGTAATACTGCTTTCATAATACTGCATAATTTGAAGTAGAGGCCTGGAGAAAGCAAGAGGTAGCAGGACAGCAATAGTCAGTGAAGTAAGATTCAAACTGTGAGGCTAGAGACAACTGATAGCCAAGGGATCAGCAGGAGGATGAACTGCTGCTCACATCTCTCCGAAAGAAGAGCTACAATGGAAAGAACATAGTGGGTAAGAAGTCATATAGATCTTTAGAGGAATATACATTCTTACCATGTCATGTTACTGAGGAAGAAGCAAGATGGGAGTCTTTCTGGGAGGGACCAGTGGTTCTAGAGAAGCTTTAACAGTGAAAGAAGACACTAGAACTTGGTTATGTGTACAGCGAGACTCATGGCTATGATATTAAGGATGAACTTGCATTATCCAACCTTCCACTTGACAGGGCTGACTTGGATAAACAGAAATAGACTTCTTGCTGCAATCACGATAGGCAGCGTCAGGAGAGGATCTTATGTTTCCATAGGAAGCAATCACAAGAAAACTTTGACTAACACAATTATCAGTGCAGATGCACACACATCATGAGATCATGGCAATCACATCAGTCACTCAGCATTTCCTGACCTTTGGTAGTCATGAAATACATCAGAAGCAATTAAAAGTTCAGATCTTTATGTCAAATAATTCTTCTAATATAACACTTAAAACAAAATGGTCAGCCAACACGTCCCAGTGTGTCAGAGTGGGAAATATGAGCACTTGGCAGAAAGGCATTACATCTAGCACTCTATATTGGTAAATTTATGTACCACATTCAAGAATCTGGAATAATAAGGTATGAAATTGCCATATAAATCACAAATGCTTGAGCAAAGAGAAGTCATTAATCAAAACTATTGCTTTTTGTTTCCAATGATGAAAATGATTTTTCAGTTTCTATTGACAATGATTGTTTTCTACCTAGGATGCTTGACGCCTTCTGTAATACAGAGTGGCATCCCTGCAGTTTGAGATGAAGACTACTTATTCCTTTGAATAACAAAATGGGGGAAGTGGGGAGGGGGGGCAATTTCCCAGAAATGCAGCAGCCATTTTAGAAACCCTCAGTGAGGCTTCTTGTTCAGCCTGTTTTCTCTACAAACAAAGCTGTATTTGTGATAATTAACTTGTTTTAATGTGTACCATAAGAACCTATATAAATTAAAAACCTTTAGTCTGGCTTTGGACTCATCATGAAATACCATGATACTGAAAAGGAGACGGTGTTATCTGCCTACTTGTGTAAGAAATTTCTGAGGTACAGTCACTAAGCAAGCTATGAAAGGCATGAAAATACTTACTGCTGAATTCTGGTATGATGTAAAATAGATCTATAGTACAGATGCACTGTTTCCAAATAAACTTGAACCTGAAAAAGGAAGCCTTAGCTGCTGGGCCCAGACAGTGACACCTAGGCAGATTTCATCTCACCCAATACTGTATGCACATCTGGACGGAACTGGATGAAAGCTTATATGGTGCAATAGAAATTGATGCAAAAAAAGGGTTCAAGGGAAGAAAGAATTTGCTGTGGTTCTGCTGTGGAAATAGCATGATTTCTGAAGTCCTGCAGGAAATACATATGCAGTTATTAGTTCTAACATGAAAAGTATTTTTCCACTTTCTGATATCCTTCTCATTAGTTTTTCAAATACACTGTTCAAGTTTGTAATCAATATAATCATCATCCTCAAATCCCTCCTGACTTGCCATCTCTAAATGTGCAATATTTCACCTCCTACATTCTTGCCCTTGCCTGCCTACTTGTCTCAGTCTACTTCCACATCTCTAATTTGTTTTCCCTTTACCTTTCTTCATTTAGTATTGCTTTGCAGGTACTTTGCTTTATAGTACTTTACTCGATACACATCTATTAGGTGGAATAAAGAACGGACTTCAGAGCTGGAAGTCATGTTAAAATTAAGAAATCTCATTACTCCTGGAAGGAATTAGCAGAGCTAAACAATCTGGAAAGGCCTGTGAGGAAAGCAAAACAACTTAGAGCCAAAAACTGCAGAGAATCTGACTAAGACAGTGAGAGTAGAGATATATAAAATCTTTAAAAAGGTGGTTCTACTAAGAACTGGGATGGATGCCTAAAAGGGAACAGCTGCCTAATTCTTAGAGTGAAAAAAAAGGGAAAAAACATTTGTAGCAAAACAGCGATGAAAGATGAAATTCTTAGTAAAACCATACAGTGCGGTATGAAACCTAAGAACAAGCATATGGAGCTTGTAACTTTTTCAGAGGTAATATCTTGATTTTTTTCCACAATTTCTCCAAAATAAACTATACATTTTCATATAGTAATGAGGTCTAATGGACATCTCAAAGATGTTTCTGTTTAAGTCTTAAGTCTTTAAAACATATGAATACCAAAATTCTTTACACCCAAGAAATACAGCAATCATATCTGTAATTGAAAAGCTTACTCTAAACTGGAATAACACATTTAATAGAGTTCTTGGTGGATTTGTTTTAAACTGCACAGAATATAAAAAAGAAAGAAAGAACACAAATTGTAGGACACAGAAATGAGCACACGCAGCATAAAGTACAAAAACTATTAAAAAAAAAGGAAAAGGCTGTAAGAGCCGCATAAGGTTTGAGCAATGCCAAACTAAAGCTTTGAGAACAGGTAGAAATGGAAGGAAATCAGTCTTGAAAGAGTGCGATAAGACATTTCAGCATTTCTGGGAAATGTTGTATGGTGACGGAAGTCCTCTGTTTATGTACAGGAAGAGGCAGAACAAACTTCTCAAACACAATATCTGGCAGTCTTGCATTGCCTTGATCTGCACTACATCTCAGCCAAGCTAAGCTCAGTCATAATAGCCACAAAGCTCTTGGCTGTTCTCCTGCATATGCCAATTAATCCAGGTCCTAGCTGTGAATTGTTGCTGTGGGAAATGAGATGGACTGCCGTTAAACTCACTTTAAACATGGTCATTAATGTCCAATAAATGAGTGGATATATGAGTGAATACACATTTGTTCACCCAATTGCTTTTACAGCTTTTTTTAATTTCATCAGTGAACTATATAAATCTCTCACTTTTAATCACTTGTTACTATTTAAGGGCTGATGAGGGTTGTATATTTTCTAACTTTGTGTCTGGAACTTTGTGTTGGCATATGAAACTGGTACAGACAATTGATGTAATAAGTGACAACCGCAAGCTTTAGCAAACCTCAGTTTACAGTGGTATAACTATTGGATAGATCACATAGGAGGTAAATTCTGAAAGCTTACTTTTTTACTTATATTGGCCTTGCTATAACTAAAGCAAGCAGCATATATACCAGAGTGTATGTGAGCATCCTAAACATATGGAAATGATTAACTACACATAACATAGTCTGTTCACTGTTAATGCAATGCATAAGAATAAGCAATTTTTTGGACAGCTGCTATTCCATGACTAATGGAAAATGCTGACAAGGCTCAGGCATAAGTTGTCTCTGATATTTTTAGGTAATATGAGAAAGCAGTCTTGGAACAACTTTTGCCTGGCTGATCTGCTATAAAATACAGAAAAGGAATGCCATCCAGAGGGACCTTGACACGCTTGTGAGGTGGGCTGATGCCAACCTCATGAAGTTTAACCATGCCAAGTGCAAGGTCCTACACCTGGGTCGGAGCAATCCCAGGCACAGCTACAGAATCCCAGAATCCCAAGGGTTGGAAGGGACCTCAAGAGATCATCTGGTCCAACCCCCCTGCAAGAGCAGGGTAACCTAGAGTACATCACACAGGAACTTGTCCAGGCGGGCCTTGAATATCTCCAATGTGGGAGACTCCACAACCCCCCTGGGCAACCTGTTCCAGTGCTCTGTCACTCTCACAGTAAAGAAGTTCTTCCTGATGTTAACGTGGAACCTTCTATGCTCCAGTTTACACCCATTGCCCCTTGTCCTATCACTGGATATCACTGAAAAAAGCCTAGCTCCATCACCCTGACACCCACCCGTTACATATTTGTAAACACTGATGAGGTCACCCCTCAGTCTCCTCTTCTCCAAGCTGAAGAGACCCAGCTCTTTCAGCCTCTCCTCATAAGGGAGATGTTCCACTCCCTTAATCATCTTTGTGGCTCTGTGCTGGACTCTTTCAAGCAGTTCCCTGTCCTTCTTGAACTGAGGGGACCAGAACTGGACGCAATATTCCAGATGCGGCCTAACCAAGGCAGAATAGAGGGGGAGGAGAACCTCTCTCGACCTACTAACCACACCCTTTCTAATGCACCCCAGGATGCCATTTGCCTTCTTGGCCACAAGGGCACATTGCTGGCTCATGATCATCCTCCTGTCCACCAGGACCCCCAGGTCCCTTTCCCCTTAGCTACTTTCCAGCAGGTCAGTCCCCAGCCTGTACTGGTACATGGGGTTGTTCTTCCCCAGATGCAAGACTCTACACTTGCCCTTGTTGAATTTCATCAAATTTCTCCCCGCCCAACTCTCCAGCCTGTCCAGGTCTCGCTGAATGGCAGCACAGCCTTCTGGTGTGTCAGCCATTCCTCCCAGTTTAGTGTCATGCTGGGCAGAGAAGAGATTCAGAGCAGCCCCGCAGAGAAGGACTTGGGGGTGCTGGTCGATGAGAAAATGAACGTGAGCCGGCTTCAGTGTGTGCTTGCAGCCCAGAAGGCCAACCGTATCCTGGGCTGCATCAAAAGGAATGTGAGCAGCAGGTCGAAGGAGGTGATCCTGCCCCTCTGCTCTGCTCTTGTGAGACCTCACTTGGAGTATTGTGTGCACTTCTGGTGTCCTCAACATGAAAACGACATGGAACTGTTGGAACAAGTCCAGAGGAGGGCCACGAGGATGATCAGGGGACTGGAGCACCTCCCGTATGAAGATCGGCTGAGAAAGTTGGGGCTGTTCAGCCTGGAGAAGAGAAGGCTGCGTGGAGACCTCATAGCAACCTTCCAGTATCTGAAGGGGGCATATAAGGATGCTGGGGATGGGCTCTTCATTAGGGACTGTAGTGGCAGGACAAGGGGTAACGGGTTGAAACTTAAACAGGGGAAGTTTAGATTGGATATAAGGAGGAAATTCTTTCCTGTGAGGGGGGTGAGGCACTGGAATGGGTTGTCCAGGGAGGTTGTGAATGCTCCATCCCTGGCGGTGTTCAAGGCCAGGTTGGACGAGGCCTTGGGTGATATGGTTTAGAGCGAGGTGTCCCTGCCCATGGCAGGGGGGTTGGAACTTGATGATCTTAAGGTCCTTTCCAACCCTAACTATTCTATGATTCTAAGAGGCTGGTTAACAGTTTCTCTGAAGTCACTGTCATTACTCTGCCTCACATGTCAAACAACAGCCAGGCATAAGGTACGTACAATTAGACCATCTAGATATTTTTATAATATGCAGTTTTAATATACGTTTGAATAAGGATGTAAAAACCACATGCATAACCATATATATATATGTCTTCTATAAATATGAGGTATTTACAAAACTATGTTCTGAACAAAAAGTAGCTACATTGTCTTCCTAATAAGGGCTTAGTGACATCAGGAGGAAAAATGAGATTTGTCTGGACTGCCCAGAGGAGTGGAAATAAAGAAAAAAGAAAGAAGCATCTACAAGACTGAAATGCAGACTAATATCTTGTCAGAAGGGAAACAGCAGGTAAATAGTTACTGGAGACAGACCTTTCTAATGCAATATTAAGCTGGTTTTTATTTTGTTTTTTTTATGTCACTTCTAAATACTTCTCATATCTGATTCAGATTTTATGTCAAATGGTTGTATTCACATTTTTATTGTAACCTGGTTTGTATAAGTGAGATATAAGGTTACAGAATAGCATGAAGGAGATCTTTACCCAAGGATAGATACCAATAAATGAGCCAACAAACTAGGGCATTGAGATACCTTAAGTAGTACATCAGATTCCTCACATCTCCTTCTCTTTTGGGGTCCCCATCTCATATTGTGTTTATTTCCACCCTGGCACCAGGAGAGGCAGAAATGTCTTCCAGTGGCTACTGAGCTTGCTGGAGAATGTCTAGCTTGGATCTCTCATGTAAATATAGGGTTTTCATGTACTTAAGCACAAATGGTACAGGGCCACAACCTTGCACTCAGGGAGCTTAAATCAGTGGTTTGTTTATTTAGAGGTTTTTGTAAAAGCTTTTAGTCGTGCTCAACTTCCTTGAATTAAGAACTATGGCACTGTCAGCTTGATGTCATCCTTCCTATATCACAGCTAACATTTTTGTCATCACGTCTCTTTCCCCTTTTCATATGCCACCCTACCAAACTGCACTTTAATTTGGTTTATATCTATTTAGCACCACAGAAAGCTTTATAACCCCTATGAAACTCTTTTGCAAGACTCCAAAAGCACTTTAGGATTTTAAAAGTCCTATCAGCAGTTAATCATAAAATAATTTATTTTGTCTGAGTTGCCTCCACAGGCCATTGCATGAAGATTTATTTCATTACTCCTCAGCCTTCTTTTAAAGAGCATGATATATAGCTTTCACGTATTTTACAGAAGATAAAGATACGTCTTTGCAGATTGCTCTGTGGGCCAGAAGTCTCCTGTTGCTCTATTTTAAAATAGCAGGGAAACAGATAAAGAAATTGCAACAAGGTCATGTCATAAATTACAGCTATCATCAGTATCAATTTGTTGAAGGATTCATTTGAGAGTGAAGTGATCCATTATCTTTATTAAGATATTTACCTGCATATTGAAATCCCAGCAAATGGATACTGAAGAGGTAAATTAGATACACTTATTTTCAGTGCTCTTGACAAAAAAGGTCACTTAGAGGTCTTTCTTTAAAAATGCACAATCCTGGATATCTGTCAGTTAGAACAGAAAGTCCCCAACATTGATGGAAGTGCTTAAAAGAGCACATCCTACCCTGCAACCTTCACCTTTTCTCTCCTTCAGTCCTGTAGGAACAAACAAGAAGGGCTTTCTTCTCACATCTGCAGCCTCTCTTACATAGTGAATTACATGGCCAAGTGATATTTATTCTGAGTCATGTGATTGTTGAAGGAATTAATTAAATAGAGGGCATTCTTATTTTAGGGTCTTTGGGTCTACAAGCACAGGATAAAAGGAAGTCAGGGTAAGTGACTCCCAGCTTCAGATGCCAATGTGAACATCAGCAGTGATGAGCCCCATCACTGAAGGAATAAAAGTAAACAGATTAAGGGGTCTGTACAAATTGGGATGACAAAATTTATCAGAGGCCATTTGTATAAGACAATGGCAGGGATTAAATGCAAATCAATGCTCTTAAGGGTTCTTTCTTCACTTATCATATATACTTTTCAAGCTTCTCTGTAAGAGGCTACAAATAGTTAAGAAGGAACAGAAGCCATTTTGGGACATGATACAAGTAGCTGTAGCAAAGTATCAAATAATTACTTATTTGGGCCTGTTAGAAGTCTCATAATTTTATAAACAGATAGAGAGACCATCTTTTACCAGAAAAGTGAATCAGAAGGAGACAGACTTCTTAATATATATTTAAAAGATGATGTAACTGCCATCTTGGATACTACATGGAACAAAATATGGACCTATAATGTTGTTAGAACAATGTACAGATTGCTCAGGAGAAAAAAAAAGCAGGGGAAGAAGGGAGAAGATGTCACATTACATAAAACTGCATCTACAGAGTTCAGAAAAAAATAAGCAGCATACTTTTAAATATCTTTCCAAGGCAATCAAAAGAGGAAGAAATCAGTCATGCTACATATGAGGGTCTTGAATAAATGAGTTCTGCAGAGAGGGATGTGAGACTTCATATCCCATCTCTTCAATCTTCACTAAAAACACCTCTTGCAGCTTAAATTTCTATTATGCTTGTAATCACACAGAATTAAAGGCAGAGTAAAAGTGAAGATTGAATTGCCATTGCATTCTTGATTTCATCAAGATCTGGCTTGACACTAAAGTTAATTGAGTAAATGAAATAAATGGAAACATATTATTAAGCTCTGGAGTGTGCTCATAAAATGTAGCATTTTATCAAAGTCACGCTAGAAGGAGATGACTATTTGGAGATAGCTTTTCACACACAAAAAAGTCTCCCCATGGAATTAGCAAAGGCAAATGTTATCAGATAGCACAAAACAAGGGAGGATTGTCCAACCTCCTCAGAGTCTGCTTTTTCCACCAGCTTGTGCGTTAGCTGTGCTGGTGACAATTCTAAAACTTGATTTTTCATTTATCTTAGAATGCCAAAAAGCATTTAATGTGCAATAATAATAAACTTCCAATGTGGCATAAAATTAAGCTGTCTGTTTAAACTTGTAGTTAACAACCTGGTTTATTTAAAGCTATTGTTTAGCTCTTCTAAAAACAAAAGCCATTATGCTTCTTGAAGGCTTCATTCCCTCCGCCTTATTATCCGCAAGTCTAAACAAACGCTACAGCTGCAATTCTCCAAGGGACTGTAAGCTATAAGGTGGAATTTCCATAAGCTGACATATAGACAGTCTGTCAGAGTGCAAAACAAGTGTTAAGTTTGATTACTATCAACTATTGCAAGTGAGCTTTCAAAACAGATAGAAATTGCTTTGCTACAGAAGTAAAACTGTTAAAATATCCCCCACCAACACCCATGAGGTCTTGAACTCGGAGCTTAAAAGGTTTTAAGACTCTGATTCTGAGGAGGCAAACTGAACATCCTCCCTTTCATTACATTTCAGCATTTACAGTCCAAGAGCATTTGCGGTCATTTGGGGTGGGGGGATAGGACAAGGGAGTAGAAGAGAGTACACAGAGAGAGAAGTAACTTAATTAAACCACTACATGAAAGCTCCTTGAAAAAACCTATTGCAATAATTGACCATCAGAAGCCAACCCCTAGATCTGTCTCCTATATTTCAACAGAAATATTCAAATATATATATATATTTAAACCCTCATTTGCAGAAGCAGAACTACCTAACATAGGTATTACAAAAGCAAGACAAAAATTATTACAGCTATCATGCACATTATATTTCCAGATGCCATCATTTCCCAGTGTTTCCTTTCAGAATCTTTTGAGGAGTATGCTTTAGTACGATTCTTTTATTATGCAAAATTGTAACAGTGCAATCATTCATTAAGAAACAGACATATTTCACAAGTGATGCTTATTGAGAGAGGGATGAAAATCTCACTAGAATGGGTGGGTTTTGCCTAATAAAAAAAAGTCTGATTTAAATAATGATGCTTCTGCAGAATGAAGATTTAATCTGTCAGCCTTATAGAAATTTAAGTAAAAGTCATGAACTTCACCATTAATGACATACCAGGCCAAACACTCCTAGGCCAAAACCGGAGACATAACTCAAAGATACAATTACAGCTGATTTCACAATATTTTCAAGCAGATATAAGCTGCTGCCTAATCCCAAAGTGAGTATAATAATAGGGCAGAAAAGAGAAACAGAAGTACAATATCCAGAGATCCTGAACGTTGTCTTCCAAGCTCTTTCACAGCCTCTTCTCCAACAGAGCAGAGAGGAACAAAATTAGATAGTACCCTCACACCATTTCTCCCCTCCAGACTGTAGTAATTGTGAACCTACCCCTACATGCTGCAGAGCTTGGGAAATAAACCCTTTCACAGAGTCTAGAGAACAGAAGATCGCTTTTCTGCAAGCTATTTTATCTGCAAATAAGATTTTTTAAAGTATGGAATTTTTGGATGAAATAAAGGATGGGGAATTAGAAAAGCAGAGAAGTTGTAATAATTGATCACGGAACAAGTAGGAAGCAGCATGGTTTGGTTGTGAAAAAAACAAATGCAATTTCAGGATGTGTCAGGTCAGCTATTTGCAGTGACAGGACAATATTAGTACAGCTGTACAATATACTGGTGAGATTTTGCCTGGTGTAGCTAACCAGGTATTTTATCTGGTTTGGTTACCATGCTCAAGAAACATGAATTTGGTGGGGATAGGCTACGAGAATACTGAATGGGGTGGGGAGGAAATAAATCATGTGAAAAGAAGCAACAAGTATGTCAGTGGCAAGAAATTAAACTGCCATTAATATTCTGCAGCACTGTGGGTAACCGGAAAATAACACCACATATCCGTACTTTAAAACTGTCTTACCATCCAAACATGGTGCTGCATCCAGCCGCCTGGTGGAAATAATCCCTGGCCCATCCTAATTCTGGAACTGTGTCCAGGAATTGTTTGGTCCAGAGCCATGGCCATGACAGGGACCAACTTACTAACTCAGATTCCGAGTGCCAGCAACCAGGAACATGCCTGGCACAAAATTTATTATAATAAAGTTAGCCTCTCAAGTAGCTTATTTATTTGCTTCATCCATCATTCCGCTTGCCCAGTTTTGTGGCTGTTCCAAAATTATGTTACTGGACCATGATACAAGTATTCCCGAGACTGCTCTGGTGCAGGGATTTCAGAGCTAGCTAAAAAGCTGGCTTTGGTAACTGAACGAGCTTAGTCAAACAGTAATTCAGTGCCACAGAGGCTCACTCTCTTACCAAGATAGAATACAGATGAACATACGTGGAGTTCCATGTCATCATAACTAGCTGACCCTGATACTAGCCCATTAAGGTATTTTGATGACAAATAGCCAAAGAGCTTGTCTTGTTTCTTAAAGAATGAGGGCTGAGAACACAGTTCATTGCCTTCCTGAAGTATTATACAAAACAAACACTGGGGGGGCAAGGAGAGCTAATAAGGTTAATGGGCAACACTGGCAAGAATAATTTGGGTATATAAACTGTAGGAATACATATAAAAGAGAAAGCAAGAGGAGGTTTCTAGCCAGAAGAAGAATGGGGAATTCAACAGCTCTTCAATGGCATTATGTAGATTAAAACCAGTTCTAAGTTAAGACCCTGCCAATCTATAAAACGGAGTTTATGACATTGTCACCTGCAACAATTTCATGACCAAAAAGTTACTTCTAGTCTTACACCCCTCTGTAAGACCAGGCATACACTTACCAAGCATAAAGCACCCACCAGCAGTGTGAGATATTCTTACTTTTTCTTAGTGTGCCTCTTTTGAATGTTCCTGTTTCTTAACCACTGCTGTCACTGCATCTTTTCCTACCACAAGAGACCACACTTAGTCTCAAAGGAATACAAGTTTATACCATAGTACCTCATCAAGCCCAAGAAACCTACAACAATCTGGCTGCAGGAGCTGCAAGTGGTTCACCCTCACTCAGATATTTTACCAAATCAATTATTATTAAACACCAGATTCATAATGAGAAGTATCTCCATAATTAGACCTTCTGCCCCAGAATATGATATGATTTGATTTGAAAGAGCTGCCTTCCCATTCTAATTTAAATTGTGTCTCTCTCTAAACTGCAGATAGGAAACAAATTCTCACTTTTTATCAGTAATACTCTGAATTAAAAAAAAAAAAAGATACAAGATAAACAATGAGAGGTATTTTAGATATTGAACAGAATAGAAATGATACATAATCAATGGGGTGATGGATAAGGACTAATAACTATTCCATTAAAAATACCGCAATAATTGTTTCTTCAGAATCTATTTCACAAAAGAAGAATAAGCAGAAGCTTTGAAACAAATTAAAAATAACAGTATTACAAAAGCAGGTAGTGCAATGAAAATTAAGGGAATGTTATGTTAACCCTTACCGAGACTCCTAGCAGGTGACACTGAGTTTAAGACATCCAGAGTTAGTGAATCAATACTGGCTGAATTACACAGCCAAATGTCAGACCTGAAAGATCACAGCAGTCATATATTTCTAAATAGAGACTCCAGCAAGGATATTCAGCTACATGTATTTAAGAGGACTGCCATATTACACACATGAAAACTCCATGCTTTTCAAAGGCAGGATTCTAGAAGTAACCCCAAATACTCAAGGTGCAGAGCAGGCATGCTTGTAGTTTGTCTTAATACTGCAGAATGTAGCTTCATGATCTTGTATGTGCTCAATGGCACAGACTGTCTCTTCTTCACTGCAACTCCCAATCAAAAAAAAAAAATTATTTTGTAATGTATGAAGTGAAATGAATTAACTCAAATTAATTTTACACCTTATATTAAGTTCATAAAATTGGAGAAATTAATCCAAGAGACAACATGTTTTAATGCCTCTTTGGAAGTGTATGAAATAGCCTGGACTACCTAAAAAGTCTTTAGACAACGGTGGAGTTCTAAGAGTCCTGATCTGGTATCTCTCATTATTTAGACAATGAATAAAACTGAGATTTCTAACTGGGGAAAAGGGAGCTGTGTAACTCTGGGGCTGCATCTTGTGACCACGTCTGCCAACAGGATGGGAGGAGAGATAAAGTTCTTCTTATCTTCTTGGTAGAAGTCCACCTGGGTGAGCATGATTATTTCATTATTCCCTAATCACCTAACAAACACCCAGGTGGCAGCTCCTGATTAATAATGACTCTTTCTAGAGCGAATTGATAATATTTTCCTAAAATTAATACAGAAGCACAAATATTCATAGCCTTTTAAAACCCAGTTAGCTACAGATCTATTTATCTCATTCTTGATTAACTGGCCTTTGCTCTTGCTATTTAAGGGAGTAAGCAGCTTTATTGAATTGAATGTCTCCAATACCGTACATTTATATGAAATGACGTAAAAGAAGACAGTGTTTTACTGAGGATGAATCTCTGATCTATTTGAGACAAAGAATGCATTTGAGACAAGGTTGTATAAAAATGGTATGGGCAAGTGAATGTATATTTAGTCAGCCTACCGCTAAGCATTTGTGCATACTTGACCTTATCTTTTTCAAACATAGGCAGTACACTACCTTTTTGTGTAATTTATCCCATGAGGACTTATTTTTGAGGACTTATTTTGATTTATTTCAGGAATATCCAAAATACCTCTGCTTATTTCCTGTGCTCTTCAGAACTCGGCAGGACAACAACAGATAGAGCCACTATCAGGAAGTATCCTGAACTGCCAAGTGGCTGGAAAAACAAGAGTCCCTATTTTGCCATAGTTCCCACTATATCAATTGCCAGTGTACAACAGTTCCGCTCACCTTGCCATTATTAGCTATAATCAGTTCACTTGGCAAGTGCTGAAGAAATAAGATATCACCCCTTCCTGGAGGAAGACCATTTGTGAAGAACAAACCAAACCTTTCTGCACTGTGGTCTTTTCATTTAACTTATTATTATTTTTATACTCAAAAAAAAACCAAAAAACAACAAAAAAAAACCCCACCAAACTTCTGTACTTCTGTTATGGCAATCTCAGGTACTCCTGAGCTTTGCACTTTGTTTCCCTCTAGGCCTTTTCTCAAGCAATTTCCAAAATTAGCATGTCTGTCTCATAGAATCATAGAATCATAGAATAGTTAGGGTTGGAAAGGACCTTAAGATCATCAAGTTCTAACCCCCCTGCCATGGGCAGGGACACCTCGCTCTAAACCATATCACCCAAGGCCTTGTCCAACCTGGCCTTGAACACTGCCAGGGATGGAGCATTCTCAACCTCCCTGGGCAACCTATTCCAGTGCCTCACCACCCTAACAGGAAAGAATTTCCTCCTTATATCCAATCTAAACTTCCCCTGTTTAAGTTTCAACCCGTTACCCCTTGTCCTACCACTACAGTCCCTAATGAAGAGTCCATCCCCAGCATCCCTATATGCCCCCTTCAGATACTGGAAGGCTGCTATGAGGTCTCCACACAGCCTTCTCTTCTCCAGGCTGAACAGCCCCAACTTTCTCAGCCTATCTTCATAGGGGAGGTGCTCCAGTCCCCTGATCATCCTCATGGCCTCCTCTGGACTTGTTCCAACAGATCCATGTCCTTTTTATGTTGAGGACACCAGAACTGTACACAATACTCCAAGTGAGGTCTCATGAGAGCAGAATAAAGGGGCAGGATCACCTCCTTCGACCTGCTGGTCTCTTACCAAAATGGTTCACAACAAGTATTACCATGATCCTAGCTGAGGCGAGATGGACTTCTGTGTTCAGTACATTTTATAAACAGCCTGCAGTTCTGAAAATTACTGGAAATTAAGTGAACGAGCTACTCTGATTCTGGCAAGGATACCGTCAGCTGAAGACCCTTTCATGTCCTACCTAAAGTGTCAGCCAACCAAGCCCATACTAAAAACACGGAAAGGAATGATTTTCAAAAAAGTTAGTGTTAAAGTATTTACAAATCCCATTATAGCTACAAACTATTTTAGATAGTAACAGCCATTGCTACAAAGATTGTCCTCTTACTTTGCAGCCATTTGTTTAAACTCTCTGAAAGCCACACAGACTCAGAACCTACTAGAAAGTAAATTCAGTACCTGGAGGACCATGTATTCATCCTGTTCTCCATTATCACACAAAAAAAAAGAACACTAAAAGCATGAACATGAGGAATGAGATGAGAGGGAAAGGAATATTTTGTGGTTCGGATTTTACCAAACTCAGACCTCAAAGCGAAACAGGAGCAACTAGACCACTATCAAATTCCCCAGCCTTCTTTCAACCATAGCCTTGAGTGCAAGCATTGTACACAACTATCACAAATCATCTTTTCACAGGTATAATCAGAGTAAGTATCGCCCTTAGAGGACCCACTAATTACTTTGTTACCCTAATTCACCATCAGCAGTTACTGTGTACAGGTTAAATTATACCTTTTAGGTAGTAATTGATAGTTTGAAGAGAATGACTATTTTCATATGGCAATGGTGGCAGTTACTAGATTATTCATGTAATTATCTTTTAATACTGCATATTGAGCAGCATTATAGATATTTCTCTACTATGTAGCACTACTATCAGTATTAGAGGTATTCCTCTACTATGTAATATTACATAAGTATTTTTAATAGAGAGTATTAAAATTTCTCTACTGATTCTTTAGCTGCAGAATATAAGGAAACCTGCATAAAGGTAAACTTCTTGTGTGTTCTCTGACTCATGTGCTATGATTCCCAAACTGAAAAGAGTTGCAGAGTATAAAAACTAAAATACGAAGTCACAACTGTCTAACTGTCTTACCTATAAAGGGATTTTTCTGAGGCACAGACCAACAGATTTCATGACACTGGATCTACACTGGCTCAACAGACAGCCTATGACACACAATATATGACAGAAAATGCCCAAGTAATTTACCACTGCATGAAAAAGTTTGTGCACAGGAGCAATTATCTTTCTGCTCTCACAGAAATGAAGATACATAGTTTACAGTAGTAATAGATTTATGCTCACAATTAGATCACATTGTAAATTAAAGACCCTTTTGAATTTTTCCCCTTCTCAAATAGTGAATATCAGCTATAGAACAAGTATTTTTACCTTGAAAAGACATAATTTAACAAATGTTTCTAGATTAAGATTGCATTGATTTAATCTCACAGAGAAATGTGGTCCCTTAATCCTGGATGTCCTTGAATTCTCTAGGTACCTCAGAGAACTCTTCCCTCCTCCTGACAGTTCAATAGGCTCCCAAAACTACATTATGCACATGATCATCACAGACCCCCTCTGAGGCTCCCTGAGCTCCTCTGTGATTCCTGTAGGGCCCAATCTAGGAAATGTGAACTGATTGCATCATTATTCATATTGACAGTTTCTGGCTACCAGGTTTGGAGTTTCTGGCTTTTTCTTAGTATAAGATGGAAGAGGTACCACTCTGGAACAGTTGCCCAGCTACTGAGGGACAGCAACTCAGTTGTCTCTTCATCTGATAAGATTCATATCCACAACTCTGCCTCCCAGTGGCATGTAATTAAAGCATGCTCTAATTGCAAGGCCACAGTTCTGTTTAGCGTCCTCCAAGATCACACGGAAATGGGACTATTGTGCAAAAAAACCCCAAGCATTCAAACACAAAACACAGGCCACCCCAAAACATCAAAAAGCATAATTCATGAGTTCAGAAGGAAAGCAAACATGAAAGTACTCACTATTTTGAGTACTCAGGTGAGAGCCATAAATCTTTGACTTTTGTCCCTGTAGCTACCACTAAGAAAAAGAACTAAAGAATCACTAAGCAAAAAACAAGTAAGTCCACCAGATGGGACTGAAATAGAGAAAACCCTTTCCAACTGAATGTATCTGCAATAAGATCATGGTGTCATAAAAATACAGTTGTGAGAGAGTCTGAGAAATGCTCTCAGCTATCCTTGGAAATATTTGTCTAATTGTCCCATTCCTTCCAGCAATGGAAATTCTACAGCCTTCATAGGTAACCCATCTCCATATTTATCTACTTTTAATATCAAAAGATACTTTTGATCTACTTAATAGCAAAAGATTTCTTTAACTGAAACATCTCTTACAACAGGGTAAGTCCACTCATTATTCTTAGTTCACACTCTATCCAATACTTTAAAATAACCTTTTATATATTTGTACACTTTTTTTATGTTTTTACTAAATCATCTCTTAACAAATCCAACTATTTCAACTTTACAATATTTGCTGAACAGAATCTCAGATGCAACATACAAAGTCTAACATTTCTTTATATTCTTCTGGCAGAAGAGAGATGTTGAGTTGAATAAGATTTAAAAAGTTGAGGTGAGGTCCCCAATGATGTAGCTCTTATATAAAAGCTGGGCATCACAGCCACTTCAAAAGAGTGAATCCTGCTCACTTATTTCAAAGAACACTGTTTATCTAGCAGGTAACTTCAGGTATGGACTTTGGACCACTGGCTGTCATTGTCATTCTTTTCCAGCTTTCTAAGAGGAGTTCAAATGCAAACGTCTGGGATTAGAATTTCTCTTAACTTCTATTAGATGGTTCTGTGGTCAAGATAGCCTTTTTCACCCTCTGAGGTACATACTTTGACACTGTAATGGAGTTTGGCAACCCAACATTAGGGTTTGTATCCTATTTTAGGTTTAGGAACCTATTTTAGGGTTAGGAACCTATTTTAGGTTTAGGAACCTAAAATATAGGGAATAAACATAATTTGCAGATAGCAGAGATGTTTATATTACATTGGAACATGCTGATAACATCTTCAAGGTAAAAATGGTTAAGATAGTTCCAAACTCATACATAATACAACTGCATTTGTATGGCTAGGCTGCCCTCGACACCCTTGATGGAAAGCATCACTATGCTCTCCTGGATACAGTTAATTTACCACTATGAAGGATCTCCAATTCTCAAAGGCAGATTCTAAAGAAGCAGAAGAAAGGACATAATCCAAAAATGTTAAGTAGAGTCTAATGCTTGAGTCATACAAACTCTGAAGCAGTACTACCTCAATCCAAGAAAGCAACTCACGCAGAAAAGCAAGTATCAGGTAGGAGGGAATCACGTATTTATGGTGTACTTATGTGCTTAGTTAAATCAGGATACTTTTCTTGGATTTTGACCTAATATGGTCAATATGAGTATATACTATGACAGAGGAACAACAGCCTACTGAGAAGGGTGACAAACGAACAGTTTGAAAGAGATTGTCACTGCACCTCTAATTAAGAAAGAAATTGCAGCTACCTAAAAGACTGTGGACTTATCTTGCAGCCTCTTTCTTTCGAACTGGTTTTAAGATATGCCCATCAACTGCATTTTAAATACAATTACTTAACTGCTTTTTTTTCCTTTATTGTGTAAAAGCTAGATTATAGAAGTGAGAGCAATTTCAGTCTGAGATCTCTTGTCATTTGGATGTCTTATGGCAGTTAGGTCTCTTGGCAGGTCAGACAGCTGCCAAGACAGCTCTCATCAGTTCAGCATCAGGCTGATGATTTAGCTTTCAAAGGACTACAACTGTCATAGGACATCAAGAAAATATTACACAAGGTGGTCTTTCAGGTAGCTGGAATTCATTATATTACAAATTTTAAAATGTTTAGGTAGAGCCTTGTAATTTTTCTATGTGTTCAGTGGCAAGTAGGTCATTAATGTAATGCACTTCTGGTGTTCTTGTAATAGCAGGTGTTGACCTGCCTTTTAAGGCTTACTTTTCATAGCACACAACACGGTACTGGCTGTAATATAATGTTGGTAATGGCTTATGATCATTTCAGACAGGATAAGAGTAAGAATAGTACTAAGCATATACAAGTGAACATTAAAGTGTATTTATACCATCTTAAGTTTTAGTCAGTGTTGTGCTAGACGACCAGAAAATATGTTGGATGTAGATGGCAGAGATGGCTTTGGACTTTCCACTGACAAAAATAGCTGATAAATGCAAATCTATTGCAGAGTGGCCAACAGACACATTCAATGAACTTTATTTCCATGTGAAAAAAAAAAAAAAAGGGCACTTTAAAGATAAAACATGAGACCAAGAATAACATTACTCAGAAACTCACATTGAGTGACCGGTTAACACCAGCTTCTGAGAGTTTTATCTGAATAGCAATTTCATGACAGTTCTGTCAAACGGTACACAAATAACTATTTACAGCACCTACAGCAAACAGTTGAGCATAGTACAAGGAAGCCCAGACCAGTGACATCTGAAATGAGCTCTCCCTGTAAGCTAGCCCCAGGAGTACCAGATTATAGCTGAGTTGCAGAGAGGATTGCCCCTCAGCTAGAATTATTGGGTTGGGTATGGTGTTACACATGACACCGAATTTCAGAATGAAAGTCAATACTGCCATTCAGCCCTTTGCTGTAATGTACATATTTTGGGTTGACAAGGGGAGAGAATATAAAGCTAAAAAGGGAAGGGAAAAAAAAACCAACAATAAACACAAGTGTTGCTCAATACAATTGCTCACCACCTGCTAACCAATACAATTGCTCACCACCTGCTAACCAATACCCAGCCTGACCTGAGCATGTATACCTGTGCGATCAATCTTATTATACAGGGAGCATCAACGACAGGTCAAATGAATCTCCACGTATATAAGTTGTCCAGGGTTAGATGAGATTAAACACTGCCTTTGTGTTTCTGAAATTAGTAACAGTCATATAAGAGGTTCGATAGAAAGTTACTTCCAAGCATTAGATTTCCTGAAGCTTAAAAGAAGAGTCAGCAGAATCATTATGTAATGATTTTGTAGACACACCACGACACTTCTGACTGATAAAAATATTTCCCTGTAATATTTCATTAAATTTAAAGTTACTGTGTAGCAACTCTAAGAGGTTGACGGCTGCCAAGAGCTGTGAGGTAGCTGAATAGAATGGTGTTTCTGGAGCCCTGCCCAGAGTTGAAACAAAATTTGACTCATCTTCATGCATACATTTGCAATATACCTACAAACTAAAATAAGGATTTAACTCCATCACGAGGTTCTAGTGATATCTTGTTACAGCCAAGACTTGATTATAATACTAAAAGAAGTTTTAAAGTGGCTCTGGAGAGAAAAGTGATCTTTACATAGCTATATTCGTTGGGATGTTTGTGACCTTGAATTGTGTTCTCCCAGAATACACACGCCCTAAGCACTGATTCAGTTGTTGGTAGCAGGATAAATCTAATTTGAGCCCCATTTTGTGTCTTTGTACTACTTCACAGTATACTAGCAAATATCGCAGTGAGTAGGAAATACTGTGCTTGGGAAGCTTATGCATGCAAGGATTTAGAAACCGTAGGATAGGAGCTGAACTAGATCAAGACTGATGGAATTCATCATGCCTATTTTTGCTTTAATTTTCAGCTAACAGTCTTCCAACAAAAAACAGAGATAAAAGATTAGAAGAGAGAGAGAGAGAGGAAGGACATCTGATGGAACTGTTTGAGCAAGTCTAGAGGAGGCCACAAGGATGATAAGGGTGCTGGAGCACCTCCCATATGAAGACAGGCTGAGAAAGTTGTGATTATTCAGCCTGGAGAAGAGAAGGCTGAGTAGAGACCTCAGAGCAGCCTTCCAGTATCTGAATGGGGCTTATAACAATGCTGGAGAGGGACTCTTCATTAGGGACTGCAGTGATAGGACAAGGGGTAGTGGATTTAAACTTAAGCAGGGGAAGTTTAGATTGGATATAAGGAAGAAGTTCTTTACCATAAGGGTGTTGAGGCACTGGAATGGGTTGCCCAAAGAAGTGGTAAATGCTCCATCCCTGACAGTGCTCAAGGCCAGGTTGGACAGGGCCTTGGGTGACATGGTTTGGTGGAAGGTGCCCCTGCCCATAGCAGGGGGTTGGAACTAGTTGATCTGAAGGTCCTTTCCAACCCAAACCATTCTATGATTCTAAAATATTAAAATTGCATGACATTTACTTGACAGGATCCTCTTCAATCTGCTTATATGCTATAGCATTTTATTCAGTCTTTTTCTGACTTATCTGTTCAAACTGTAAGCTTCTTGACATCTATCCTGTCACTTATTGAATGCTCATGTACTTTTGAGCACAAGGGGAGTCCCAGTCTCAAGTAAGATTTTTAGACATCACCATTATATAAATAGTAATAAGAAATACCTTCAGACAACTAAGCAACTAATACCCCATCTTTTTTGATAGTCAATCCTTTGATCTGCAAGCTGAAGAGATCAGACAATAATAATCTGGGAATGGAGATAAGAAATATTTTCTTTTAATTACTGAAGTGCCGCTTTTTCCAACTATCACATCATCCATGAGAAGATGGAAGCACTAAACCCTATGAGTTCAAAGGAATCCCATGAGCTCTAGTCCCTCTATTTCTTGCACACACATAATTTGATTCCACTACTTCTACTGGATACCCAAGCAGGTTTCAAAAATTCTTGTACTTTTACTGAGAAAAGTTTTTCTGCAATTTTCCAGATGGAAAATTTTTTATTTATATTTGACTGCTGCTCTCAATTTTTCAAAAGAATTGGTGAACAATAATACAGTGAGAAAGTTATCAGCATGCACTGTTCAAAATACATTATTGCACCAACTTTACTCCCAAGGCTTATACTGGTCAGTTGGATTGCACCATTTTAACATATGGTAATTACCACCATGGAGAAGAAAAGGCTTAGAAAGACAGTATGGAATTATAAGTCCTGCTGTGTTAACAATAGATACTGTAGTAAAATACTGTCTTTTATTATCAGTAAACAGTAATACCAGAGTTCAGGTTATTCTTACAATTTTGCCTAATTGCTATTAAAATAATGCAACATTTCTTCTTACCACTGAGAAGCCAGTGTGGAAAAGATATCAGTGGTTTCAGGTACTTGGAACAGTTTCAAAAGTTCTGGTTCAGATGATAAGTCAGCAAGGATCCTTAACTCAATATGGGAAAAATCTAGAAAGCAATGTTAAAATAAATCTCTTGCTCTAAAACAAAATTGTACCTGCAATTTAACCAAACTATGACAAATTAAAACACAAGTCTAGGCTGTTCAGTCATTTCCTCATGCTCAGAAAAAACATGTAAAAAGCTCATTCTGAAATAACTTCAGCTAAAGATCACTAGGTGTCTGATCACTTTGTTATCTTCAGGTGTCAATCTTATTAGCTCTTTGTTTCTACTGACAAGGCTTACATATCATCTACTTCTGAAGCACGCTAAGGAGTATAGATCATACAACAATATTCATTGATAGTAAGAGATGTGACAGCCTTGTAAAATATAATACCATCCAAAGGAGACGGAAAGAAGAGATGACAGAACTACGAACATTAATATGTATGAGAATAATAATACATACTATCTTACCTGCTGCTAAAAATGTATATCCTTTCCTTGACACAAACAATGTTCTTGGGGAAAAAGTTATTATTTCCTCTTCTTTTCCTAGAAAGGGGATAGACATATGAGTCCCAAATCCCAGTTCAAAAATACTATGCTGCAAACCATAGGAGGTTGTAAACAACATACCAAGGACACAACTAAAACTACACAAAGAGCAATGTAAGCAACCTAGCAGAGCACCAACTGCCAGCTTCACAACTATTTTATTCTATCAGTCATGTACAACATCTTTGTCATTCTTGCAGTACTGCTTACTTCTCCTCCTTTTTCAAAACCAAACCCTTCCCAAAACATTAGCTAACAAATATCTACAAAACTAACATTATTCACAGATCATCTAAGGAGGCATTCAGATAAGGAAGGGTCTAGAGATGAGCTAAAAAAATAGATTTTTGTACCTTTGAACATGCTGCAGTGATATGTTAATAACCAAATTCTGATTTACAGGTGGTAGGGGGACTGCAGTTGACATTGGCATCCAAATTCTAACTATAGAAATCTACAATAATATCACAAAGCAACAATGTACCTTGACAAAGTATTAGAAACAATGCATCCTGGGAGTACCACTTGTCTTGGTGTAGAAAGGAATGGTGGTTAGAAATACAACAGAATTAATCTGATCAGCATGAAAATGGAAAAACTAAGTGTGCCTTGATATAGGAATGAAACACATCAAAACACATTTGTGAGAATAACATATTACATTGATTGGACTGTTTCCAGAAAGGCCTGTGTGCCATAATTGCTCACAGCAGCTCAGGTTTGCACAGGCACTGCTCACACATTTTTTGGTAACAACGTCAACAATTTACTTACAAAAATGAATCGGGTAGATAAAATAAAAAACTGCTGTAGAAATCTTACAGTGTCTTCAACAGACTTCTGTATTATGATCTGTATTATTTCAAACACATGGAGTGAATAGCAGCGAAAAGGCTGAGAACCAAGTGCAATAAATGAGCACCATTTCCCAGCTATGGATATAGGTGTTCAAGGAGAGTTTGTGCTGGCAAATCTTTCTCTTTTATTTGAGTCTACTATTGTGGGTTTCTCTCTTTATCACCTGGGTCATGCTTTTCTGCACTTTACTGTGACTCTCTCTGAATCATCTGCCTTAGATCCACTTCTGTTACTACAAACAATACATGTAACTATTGGTGTTTACTTGTGAGGTTGATTAAAATGACCCATCTAGAACACCACCTCAGGCAAAGCCTTACAAGCTGAATTCACACAAAATCATCGCTAGGATATTTAATGGAGTCAAGATTTGTAATTTCACCTGGTAAAAGAACAGTGACATAGTTGAACGGAACAAAAATATCTCAAAGTTCATGGGTATGAAATCAGTGCTGAAACAGCAATTTCTTTCTTGCAGGAACATTCAGCAAAAAGTACTTGGTTTAAATGCTAATGTATAACTAAGTACTAATAATCTATTCTGCTCTTTAATGGTGGAGGTACCACTCTGTTTTAAAATATAGCTTAGTAAAATAATTAGATAAAATTGCCTTTTCA
Organism: Neopsephotus bourkii; assembly: GCF_033783945.1. Classification (NCBI taxonomy): domain Eukaryota; kingdom Metazoa; phylum Chordata; class Aves; order Psittaciformes; family Psittacidae; genus Neopsephotus; species Neopsephotus bourkii. Next base: position 3,902,995 of record NW_026901486.1, read on the forward strand.
TGTTAGTAAAAACAGAGTTTACCTTTTATGTACTGCTTCTTTGTGATTCTAACTGGATGCTTAGAGATACCTTGAATGTTCTACAAGTAAGAAGAATAAAAATGCTTAGCAAAGTTAACATTTATGAAAACATGTTTATAAACAGTTCATAAGCAGCATAAGAACATCAGTGATACTAATGCCAACAAGTTTTCTCTGCATAATAAATAATATTAACCCTTTGCCTTTCAAAGGCATCTTCACACTTCCGTAACTATTGATACTTTTAAATAGATGCTCTTCCTTGAAAACAGGAAATGTAAGAACATTTTCCCACCAGCAGCCTTTCCAATCCTAATCTCTGGATGCACCACAGAACATAATTAAAAACCCAATAAAAATAATTTCCTCTTTATTTTAACCTGTATTTTTTTTAAGATACGGTGTGTTACTTTCAGACAAGAGTATATGCAAACCCTGCCTTAAGCTAATGGAACAGATTCTTCTTCAGCCTCCAGAAATTTTTCTAATATCTATTCCCACTTTTTGGAAATGCATGATAAAATAAAGGAGCTCATTGCTAACTGCAACACATCAGGCAAGGTTAAAAGTCAGAACTAAGTTTATCAATAAACATGCAGGACTAGGAATAACAGATTTCTCTTTAAAGATCTGCATTCATAGACCTCGAGTAAAGCATTGAAGATGACACACAACAGTTTCCTTCTGTTACTTTAAGTCATTATGTCTCATCATCTAGAAAGGTAACATGATATGAGCCAATGTGTATCAAGCTCAATTTTCAACACAATCAATTTGCAAGCGGTTCAGGAATCAGGTGAACCTGCTAGCATTATGTAATACTATTAATTCAGGAGATGTGAATGGTGCTATATAATTTCCAAATCAGAATGATCATTTTCTACATAATTTTGAACTCAGATTTGTTATTTTAAACTTGAGGGATTTAATCAGTCTGCAAAATCTATTGAAATATAAAGCAGAAGTAAAAGAACTAAACCCCCAAAACAGAACTGCTTTCATTTCTAGCTTTAGTATCACACTTAAAGATCTATAATTTAATGTATTAAAGTTGAACACCCACCACAGCACTATACACACAGAGACAGAAAACTGTTACATAAAATACATAATATTTCCACAGCTTGCATAAACTAGGAACACTGCTCTCAATCCATCAATACCAAATTTGACCCAGAAGAAACACTTGCTATCTTTAATATTTTATTCTTCGGTTTCTAGAAACAACATAAAAAGGACACGGAGCTGTTGAAGCAAGTCCAGAGGAGGGCCATAAGGATGATCGGGGCTGGAACACCTCCCATATGAAGACAGGCTGAGAAAGTTGGGGCTGTTCAGCCTGGAGAAGAGAAGCTGCATGGAGACCTCAGAGAAGCCTTCCAGTATCTGAAGGGGGCCTATAGGAATGCTGGGGAGGGACTCTTCATTAGGGACTGTAGCAACAGGACAAGGGGTAATGGGTTAAAACTTAAACAGGGGAAGTTCAAGTTAGATAAAAGGAAAAAGTTCTTTACTGTGAGGGTGGTGAGGCACTGGAACAGGTTGCCCAGAGAAGTAGTAAATGCTCCAACCCCAGCAGTGTTCAAGGCCAGGTTTGACAGAGACTTGGGCAAGACAGTCTAGTGTGAGGGTTGGAACTAGATGATCTTAAGGTCCTTTCCAACCCTAACCATTCTATGATTCTATAATTTTTAAAGTTGTGGGAATGGTTATTGTAATGCTATTAACCTTATTTTAAAATTGGTGGTTATTTAATCCACACACAAAACTAACATTTCTATTGATAACTATTGATTTTTATCAATAACAAGTTGGGGACAATGATTGCTTGCTCATATGAATATGCAGTTTAAGTGGGCATGGAAGGTAGTAGATCCTCAGAAGTTCTGAAAATTACGTCCTTTATTACGTATCTGGATATGAATGTGGGAGCCTCATTTTATATATTAAAAAAAAACCAAACAAAATCACAACATTTTAATTCTGACTTAAATCACTGCAGTGGTAAAGATCATTGTATGGACTTTTCACTGGGCTCTACACTGGTATTGACATGTACCTCCAGCACAGGTTAAAGAGTGGTTTATAGTTCCACTCACTGATTATCATTGCTTAACTCATTAGCTTCAAAATCCTGGACAAAGTGAAATAAATAAAAATTCATTCCAAAACGTATCTATAATGGTAAAAATAAATCACTATATTGCCTTCTTGCTTTCACTGACAGCATATGCAGAAAGTCTGCTTTCAGTGCAATTTTAGAAGTGTTACTAATACTTCTGAAAAACACTAGTAAGTAATTGCAAGTGCAAAATGTACTGTCACTTGTAAATTAGTTAACAACTCATGATTTGAAAAGTTTTCCAAAAAGAAGTAACTCAAGAAACATGACAGCGGTGATGCACATCTTTAAGCTATTGGAATAGCCTAATAGAATCCTTTCATCTAATTTTAGATGTCTTTAGGCTGGTCGTTGGTCTAAACTAGCTGCCTGGAATCCCTCTAGTCAGTAGACAAAGACAGGAATCTCCAGTGGATGCTTCGAACTGTGTGTATATGAGACATACTTACAAATTGACCTAAGATTCCCCTGGAGATGATGTTTACTAAGACTTGGATTATGATATTTGGTGAGATAAATTTACCTTAAGTATTTAAAAAGATGGAGAAGGACACTCAGAAGTCTTCCAAATGGAAAACGTTCCTCTGCTTCAGTTGAAAATTAGGTGACAGTTTTATTGTATCAAAAGTAGAAGTTTGATGTGGCTTTGGTAAATGACTATTACCACCTGTACTACATAATAAAGCCTATATTTTTGCTTTTATGTATTTATTTCAAGTATATTTCTGCAAAACCTTCAGAGATCCAATCTGAGATGTGACTCTAATCCCTTACTGTTAGAAGAGGCATCTACATCATTAGAAGTTAGAGAAACAAAATTGAACTCTCTGAACAATTATGCTCCACCAGACAGAAAGGAATATACTTGAAATGGTCAATGGAAAAGCTGGTTCTGAAAGTTAACCATTAATATGTCTCTTTATTGTTTCTGAGGGGAGAAAAATGTCAAGCTATTCTAGTAGATGATTAACAAGAAAACCCTAGCATTGGTTAAAAAAATATAAGTAAATAAAACCCAACACTATAATCCAAAATTCATCTCCAGAGGTTCCAGAAGGATAGAGGAAGCCAAGGCCCAGTTTCAACTATGTTTGAAACATTGTAAAGATCAGGGGAAGTTCTAGAGAGCTGGAAGAGACCAAGTGTCACTCCTGTCTTGGAGGAGCATGCAGAAAATTACAGGCCAGTCAGCCTCTCCTCAATTCCTGGGAAGGTGACGGAGCAAATAATCCTGGAAAACATTTGCAAACATATTAAAGTCAAGATGATGATCTGTGGTAGTCAGCATGGATTTACAAAGGAGAAATCATGCTTAAGCAGCAATAGCCTTCTGCAATGGAGTAACTAGCTCAGTGGAAGAAGGGAGAGCAGCAGATGTTGTTTACTTTGACTTTAGCAAGGCTTTCAAAACAGTCTCTCATAAAAGCCTCATAGACAAACTGACGAAGTACAAGATAGATAAGTGAACAGTGAGGGGGACTAAAAACTGGCCAAACTGCTAGGTCTGGAGGGTTTTGAAGAGTGGCACTTAGACCACCTGTAGGCCAGGTGTTAGAGGAGTACCCCAGTAGCCAATACTGCTCAACACCTCCATTAATGACCTGGATAACAGGACTGAGGTGCAACCTCAGCAAGATGGCAGACAATCCAAAATCTGGAGGAGTGACTGATGCATTAGATAGCTGCTCTGTGATTCAGAAGGACCTCAAGAATAGAGAAATGGGTTAACAGGATCTCAGAGTTCACAGTCTGCTTTGCAGAAAAGTAGCTGTGGATCCTCATGAGGAACAATTTGAACATGAACCAGCAATGACCCTTTGTACCTAGGAAGGCTACCACCACCCTGGGCTGCGTCAGGAAGAGTGTCTCCAACATGCCAAAAGAGGTGATCCTACCCCTCTGCTCAGAATGCCAGATGGAAAGTATAAAGATGGAGCCAGATTCTTCTCACTGGTGCCCAATGACAGTGCAAGAGGCAGTGGTCAGAATTACAGGAAATTCCATTTAAACATAAGAAATAACTTATCTACTGTGCCAATCACTGGATCAGATTGCACAGAGAGGTTGTGAAGCCTCCATCCTTGGAGACAGGCAAACCCCAACCAGACACAGTTCTGAGAAACTTGCTGTAGTGGATGCTGCTTTGGGCAGTGGGGTTGGACTACACGATCTCTAGTGGTCCTGTCCAAACACAACTACCTTGTGGTTCTATAATTCTGTTTTCATAACATGACTGTAAGTGATTAATGAATGTATCCCAGTGCTAACCACCTGCCTTGTCTCTACTTCACCTGATTTCTGACTGAGATAGAACTGAAGCCTTCATAGTTTGAGGCAGCGGAAAGCCACAGGACCCTGGTTGCATTGCCAAGCAATTAAAAAAAATGAAATTCTATATTATATAAAGTACACTTGTAGTATAACATTAAAATTCAAAGATTAAAGACTGAAACAAATGGTAGTCAGCTGGTGTATCATGTCTTAAAATGCAAGCTCTTAGAAAAAGTCATATTATCTTCATTATGGAAATGTATGGAAAAGTGTACAACTAAGTTTCATGAATCACTTTGGTAAAACTGCAACAAAATTGATAAGAACTACTTGAGTGTAAAAATGGAAATCTCTGTTTTTAAGGTTTTCACAGAATTGTAGAATCATTTAGGTTGGAAAAGACCTTTTAGATCACTGAGTCTAAACAGTAAACTAACACTGCCAAGTCCATCACTAAACCGTGTCCCTAAATACCACTCTGCACATCTTTTAAATACTTCCAGGGATGATAATTCCACTGCTGCCCTGGGCAACCTCTTTCAATGCTTGACAACCCTTTCTGTGAAGAAATTTTTTGCAATATCCAATCTAAACCTCCCCTGGCACAGCTTGAGCCTGTTTCCTTTTGTCCTGTCGCTTGTTACTTGGGAAAAGAGACTGACCCCCACCTCACTACAACCTCCTTTCAGGCAGCTGTAGAGAGCTATAATGTCCCCTCTGAGCCTTCTCTTCTCCAGACTAAATCTGCCCAGGTGCCTCAGCCGTTCCTCATCACACCTGTGCTTCAGACCCTGCACCAGCTCCATTGCCCTTCTCTGGCCCAGCTCCAGCATCAAAATGTCTTTCTTGCAGTGAGGGGTTCAGAGGTGAACACAGGATTCAAGGTGCAGCCTCACCAGTGCCCAGTACAGGGGATGATCACTGCCCTTTTGCTGACAGAGGCCAGGATGCTGTTGGCCTTCTTGGCCACCCAGACCCAAGTTGGCTCATAATCAGCCAGTTGTCAACATACCCAACAACCCCAGGTCCTTTTCCACCGGCATCTTTCCAGACACTCTTCCCCAAGCCTGTAGCATTGCACGGGGTTATTGTGACCCAAGTGCAGGACCTGGTACTGAACCTCACTGAATTTCAGGTCATGACAGTTAGAAAGCTTAAAACCCTCACATCCTTAGACCTGCACCCTTTTCTTTTTCACTCTTTTGTTGTCACGAAACAGTCTTCCTTCCCCAACTACAAGCATTAAATTATTAAAGATTAAATTTTATAATATAATAAGCAAACTTAAAAGAGCACCAAATCTGACCTGCGCTAAGGTAAGTTGAGGTATGATAAACACAGACTGGCTGTCTTTTTCCTGGATCTCCAAAGCTGACACCTTTCTTCAGCAGTGGACCTGCCACATAGGGATCTAGCACTCCACCAATTCATCGTCTCTTTTACTATTTCACTTACTTGACACATTTTCCAGCATCTAGCTGGTTGCTGGATCATTGGTTTTCAGTTAAACTCTTCATAAAACATCATACTGGAAAATAAGGGGGCATAGGCATGGCAGAAAAAGAAAAAAGTCTCACCAGGAACACTAGATTAAAACTGTGCTGAAAAATAGATGGCTGATTTCTTTCCTCCTTCCTCCATAATCTGATTTCTTGCCACTGTAATCCATCCTGACTGATGATCCTTACTCCAGTGTTTAAGCACAGGTGAGAAATTTTTTTTCTTCATTCTAAAAATACGTCTATTAAAAGTCGTTCTACCTTTGTCTGTGGTTTCAGGTGAAGGGAGTGCAGATCCTTCCTACGCTGTTAGCTGCTGCATACAGAGCCATTCAGAAACAATGACAGACTTCACTGTTACAAGACAACTCAGAACCTTGATGTCTCTTGGAGCCTCACAAACACATCTTTCTCATAAAGCATTCAAGCCTAGCAAAAAAGGATGCTCTAATCCATAAGGAAAGCCACTGCATAAGTGAAGAGTGGAATTATCAATGAAAATAAAATTTAATCAAAATCCAGCAAATGCCACACAGTTCCCAGTTTGATGAGTTCATGCTCAATCTGTTACACTTTCTGCGGAGTTTTCCATTTTTGGTATCCAAAATTCTACATCTACATTTGCAACTGAGTTTTGATTCCTTCCTAGGTTAAAAACTAGTTACTCTGGTTCTTTCAAAGAATAACAGTATACAGCTATATACAGGATAAATCACATCTGAAGTCAGTATAGTTATACCTAAATCACAGAACCTGGTGGTGCTAAAAACAGCAGGGAGGGGAGCAAAAGAAACACCAAACAAACCGACATCAGCAAGCTACTGAAATAAATGGGAATATCTGGACTGTAGAGAATTCTGTGGACATTTGATTCTGATTAATTCCTGATCTAAGGACTTACTTAAGGATAAGAACAGAGACAAAACTTACTACTGAGATAAGAGCAATCTTTCATGAATGTATAGTGTGGATGTGTCACAAGGGAAGATCAAAGACAGCCAAGGATTTAGACTGAACAGATATAAGGAAGCAGCTAGACCAGGTAAAGTTGTAATGTAGATCTCCTTTGATGTGGCAACTAATCCACTTGCTGTTACAGTGAGGCACGGTGCCAAACACTAGAGCAAAATAAAGACAAATAGAGGAATTAAATATTTTTTTTACTGTGTCTACTAATGGCAGCAAATAGCAAAAGCTAGTTGCATTTGTTATGAGCAAGAAAACTTACTGGGAATGTGATCTTTTTAGATTTCATTACTCTAATAGCTGTTGCTTCAATTATTTCCTAATATTTGAGAAAAACACTGATTTTTCTGATCTGTATGAATAAAGTTCAGAGCAGTAAAATTCCAGTGTATCCCATCAAATGGAGCACTCCAGAAAAAACTGAAGCATTTTAAATCCAAAAGTTTCTCAAGTTTCTCTTAGTATCTTCTTCACAAGAAAGATTATGAAAATAATTAGGCTGCCACTGTTCTCTTTGAACAAGAATTCAGCTTTACACAATGCAGCATAAAGTAAGCTTTTACATTCATGGCTTCTGTTTAAAGACTGGCATTGTATTACTTTTGGAGCAGAAGTAATACTTGGTCTGCAAGACCAGACTTCATTACAATGATAATGGATAGGTAGATGACAACTCTTTTGAGCTTCAAATTCTCTCTAATTACTTTTCATTCCTGTAGTGGATTTTTTCCCCTTTTTATCTGCTGCTTCAGAATTTTCTCACTCCTTTTCCTTCTTTTTCAGTTGTCTGTCCTAGCACTAGGTGAGCCTGCACCTATTGACAAACTGTGCTTTCATGGCCCAGTCATTAATTTGAGAACTGTAAGCAGAGGTTCAGTGAGCTACTTCCTTAATGGTCACACTGCCCAAAGCAGTATTCTGGCAAGCCAGAACAAGACGACTCACTCACAACAAATGAACTCAATTTGTCTGGCACCTCCAAAGCTGGTGACAACTTACCCATGAGAAATTACACAGCACAGTGAAAAAATAAAAATGCACACCCCCAACCCACAAAATAAACCTTCATGATTTCTCTTTTAGAAACTTGCCATATTCAATTACTGCCCATTGCAGCATCTGTGTATTATTGTGAAGGAATACACAGTTATTTTCTGTGACTTCTATATGAGACACAATTTCAAGACAGTCTGAAGATCTGATTTTTCAGTCATGGCATGTAGCTCAATAAATAGAGAAAATATGAAGATGCACAAGGTCACCATAGCAATGTCAGCCTGGTATGAATGTGTACCCTGCATTCCTAAGCACATCTTGATTTGTCTACAATTGCCACCTAGTGGCTAGTTACAAATTGAAGCCATTCATTTCCCTTGTCAAAAGAGATTCATACAGTCTTGGGGTAAAGGATTTCTTCTTTTTTTTTTTGGTACTAGTTACTGTTTTTCAGCAGTTTTTCATCATTCAAAGGTAATGCATTCCCCTCTGCCTCAACCAGCAGCACAGAATTATTCAAGTTTTAGGTGTCAAGTGGGATACCCAAAAGTAATTCATCACGTTCCCATAAGCTTTAGAAGCTTTCAAAGTGATTACAAGGGAAGAAGAAAAGCACAGCCAAAAATACTGGACTTCCAGTTTTAGAGAGCTGGCCATAAGAATAAAGTATTGTTATGTTAAAACATAAACCCACTGAAATCAGAATTATACTGCATTCTTGACTTGCAGAAAGGAATTAGAGGAACATGGTGACACCTCTCACTTTGGAGAGCTTGTAAGAAAATTTCTGTGCCTAAGGTTTTTTTAACTGTCCTCTCAGAACACAAATCTCTGAGTTTTGAGTATTTCCTAAAAATATGTATTTAAAAATCCCACTAATGGAACACTTCATATGAAGAATAAAATTATAAAAAACCCTACCTTCAAGCAGACTTTCTAAACTCTGAATCAACAACTCACAAGAGGTACTAACAGACAACTGCAGAGCAAACAGGCACACAAGATCATACATGTATTTCTGAACATTGCTGAAGATTCAATCTGAGTACCAGCCTTATGGATGAGGATATAAAATTAACTCAGCAGGACATGAGCTCTATGAAATCCCTCTGTACAGAAATACAATGATTGTGACCACACAGAGACTTAAGGGGATGTGAGCATATGTCAATACGTCAACACGTCAACCTCAAGTGTGAGAAAAGTGCTCAGCCAGGAACTGAAATTTGTCTGGATAAACACTGGAATAACAAAGATTGTGATAAACTACAAATGAGCAGCACTACTTGTCTTTCATAGCCATGCTAACATTGCTCTTAGACTATCCTAAAATTGAATGGAATCAAATTTAGTACAATCCCAGGAGACACAACATAGTGTATAGATTAACATCTGTAACAGAATACTCTAAGTAACAGATATTACTATAATTTCTGCACTTTAAAACACCTTTTAATTTGTAAGGCAGTGAAAGTCACATAGCTAAAGCCCTGCCTGTTCTGACCAAAGATGACCTTAGTTTTGGTTTTGGCAGCTATGTGCTCCAGTCACATTCATATTACAGAAAAATAACCTGGCAGTTATATTACAGCACGGATTTCTAAAACACGATCAGCATACTTTTGGCTTCTACCTCCCAAAAAAATAACACTGGCAAAGGCCATTCAAAGGATAAAATGAATCAGCATATAAGCAGCTACCTTAACAAAGCCCACACAACAGCAGTAGGCACTCTAGTGCTGACAATTTAATTTATACATAGTGTATTGAAATGCAGCATCTTTGAATTTTAATGAAACAAGTGCAAATATGCAGTGCCATCATCTCTCCAGCACAGGAAAATTTTACAGCAACTTTTTTTTTCCTCCCTTTTCTACAATTCTAATCTTCTCTGAGGAGCTTTTTGCCAGAATCTAAAAGAGAGTGAAGGAGGAATTCAGCCCCCACAGTCAGTATTTCATAATGTGCTAAAAATACTTTAGCCGGTATCATTCTGAGTTGTATAGAATCTTTCCTTTTTGAGCTGTTACATTTAATTGCTCTCTGTATTTACATGCTTATGTTTGGTTTGTAGAAAAAATAATGGCAGACTCCCAACTTGCATAAATAAAATGCAAGAATTCTGTATGCTGATTGCTGCATCGAAGCAGATTTATACTGGCTACACATCATCTTTCTTTAAATAACAGAGAACAATTATAGATACAAAGACAATTCCAAATAGAACAGTTATATACATGATTGCACTGCTCTTGTTACTACAGAATCACAGCCCAGATGATGCTCCAAGCCTTACTGAGCCAAATGGAAAACATTATGCTATAAAAAGTAGTCCATGTATTGGCTACAGCACACTCACCATGAGATCAATGAATTTATACAATTCAGGAGCATTTCTACAGAGAACGCCAAAGACATGCACATATCACAGGAAAGGATATTATGTGTACTTGAGATGATAAGAGAACAAAGGTTTATGATGCAGAAACCTTGTTTCTGCATTTGGATATTAAGCCAACATGGTGATGTTCTGGAGCATCAGACATGAGTGTTATCATATGGCTAACAGTGACTTTTCGTACTGTAGCTGTCAAACGAGTAACTAAGAGTATCCTGTTGTAATGTTAATGTGTAAACTTTCACCATGAACACAACTGAACTAAAGTCTTGTCAAAATGCTCATCCTTAAGTAAAATTTCTATGATTCTATAATTTCCCATCATAAAATACTGTGATGAGTGAGAAAGAAAGAGAGGAGATAGATAACTTCTGTCTCCCAACATTGTAAATATGTTTTCTTTAAATGCTAAAGCCTTCTAAATATCCTTAAAAAAAAAAAAAAAATAAAGCAACAACAAAAGAGATTGAAAAACCACCAAAACTCTAAATACTCATAAAATGAGATACTATTTTAGTGCTATTAGTGCAGTTACAATCAGCATATGAATCAAGAATACTGGAATAAACATACTGAGAAAATAGATTCTGAAGCAAGAGATACTCAAGGAACACAAACCAACCATAACAGCATGCGTGCTCTGATTCTCTAATAGCGTATCAGCTCATCTGAGTGATAGTTGTTTGTACTGACTAGGAAAGGTGACCCTAAATTGCTTTGATTCAAAGGTTCAAGAAAACCCAGAGGTAGCCTCTAAGACAACCTACTGTTATTTTAGTGAAGCCCACACAGAATTATAGAATAGTTAGGGTTGGAAAGGACCTTAAGATTATCAAGTTCCAACCACTCCTGCCATGGGCAGGGACACCTCACACTAAACCTGGCCTTGAACACTACCAGGGATGGAGCATTCACAACCTGCCTGGGCAACCTATTCCAGTGCCTCACCACCCTAACAGGAAAGAATTTCCTCCTTATATCCAATCTAAACTTCCCCTGTTTCAGTTTTAACCCGTTACCCCTTGTCCTATCACTACAGTCCCTAATGAAGAGCCCCTCCCCAGCATCCCTATAGGTCCCTTCAGATACTGGAAGGCTGCTATGAGGTCTCCACGCGGCCTTCTCTTCTCCAGGCTGAACAGCCCCAACTTTCTCAGCCTGTCTTCACACGGGAGGTGCTCCAGTCCTCTGATCAGCCTCGTGGCCCTCCTCTGGATTTGTTCCAACAGTTCCATGTCCTTTTTATATTGAGGACACTAGAACTGCACACAATACTCCAAGTGAGCTCTCACGAGAGCAGAGTAGAGGGGCAGGATCACCTCCTTTAACCTGCTGGTCACGCTCCTCTTGATGCAGCCCAGGATACGGTTGGCTTTCTGGGCTGCAAGCGCACACTGAAGGCGGCTCATGTTCATTTTCTCATCAAAAGCATACTCATATACATCAGAGCGTACTTACATAAAAATTATTTCAGAAACCTAGAGGTCCTCATAGAAGACTTTTGACTTGATGCTTTATATGCACTTGTAAAATGTCTGACTTGTCTCTGTCCCCTGTGTTCAACTTTGGGGCCCTCAGCCTAAGAAGGACTTGGACCTGCTGGAGTGAGTCCAGAGGAAGCCACAAAGATGCTCGCAGGGGTGAAGCACCTCTTCTATGAAGACAGGCTGACAGAACTGGGATTGCTCAGTCTGGAGAAGTGAAATCTCTGGGGAGACGTTAGCGCAGCTTCCAGTGCCTAAAGGGGCCAACAAGAAAATTGGAGAGGGACTTTTTAAAAGAGGGAGTTGGGACAGGACAAGTGGAGAAGACTTTAGCCTGACAGAGGGGAGATTTAGATTAGATATTAGGGAAAAATTCTTCACTGTGAGGGTGCTTAGACACTGGCACAGGTTGCCCCATCCCTGGAAGTGTTCAAGGTCAGGCTGGATGGGGCTTGGAGCAACTGGTCTAGCGGAAGGTGTCCCTGCCCCTGGCACGGGGTTGGAACTGAATGAGCTTTAGGATCATTTGAAAAAAAGATTTGATCACATCCCTTCACCCAGACTTGCTGTTTAGCTCCTTACATTGCGTCAGCTCTGCCAAAGCTTTCTAAAAGCTGTGAAGGAAAAGGACAAGGGAAAACCAGGACACTTCCAATTTGTACAGCAACTCACCACTACTGAAATACCTTGTAGAACTAGGAATCCAATTGTGACTATAGACCATAAGCTTTCAGAAAGAGCATTGGTAGTATCACAGAGCAGCCTGTAGCCTTAATGAGGGGACAAAATGCCTGAAATTTAAGAGCTGCCACAATAGTTTTGAGAGCACAATTCTGGCAGTCCACGCTGCTTGGTGTGTGTGAATGCTAAGGATGTAAAACCTACCAGGATAGTGTGATGAAAGGGAGATAAACAAGCAGCATCTCATCCACACTGTCCAGAAAAGACCCTCAATCTATTCAAAAAGTACATTTGAGTTTTATCTTGGGGAGAATTAGTCCATTCAATCCAGAATACAGCCCAGAAGGAAGTAAAACAGTATGGATAAAATAAATAAAAAAAAAAGGTTTGCTAAGTTAAAGAAGAGAACAGACCTGGTTTTGATTGCTCAGAAGGGTCTCTATGTCAAGAGACTGTCTCCCCCATTAGAATGAAAACCAGATGAGTAATTCATTATTCATATTCCAAATGCTATTAGTAACACATATTATCTAATAAACAAGCATGAGATCCTCTATATGCATGACTATCAGAAAATATTTATAGCTGTTGGAGAGACTGAGGTATTGTCAGTATTTCAGGTTCTTGTCAATATTTCATGGTTCTTCTTTGAGCACATTAACATTTAACACCCCCTAACTAGTTTCCCTTTCAAACTACATTCCTGCTTTCCCAATTAGAGGATAACATCCTTCTTTAATTGACAGGTTAAATTATTTTACTTCTTTGCTTTTTTAGGGCAAGCTGGTAAAAACTTTTTTCCTGGGGAGAAATAGAAATGCTTTTATTCCATTTTCACTTGGTCTGAAAAGGTAAAAAAAACCTTATTTATCTTCAGAATAATTTGTTGTTACTAAAAGGAAGGAAGCTCTCCCTGAAGCCCACCACTTTGTGCTTTTTAGTTTAACGATAAAAACATCTTCTGAAGTATAGAACAGTAAGCTCATTAGTAGCATTTCAGTTTTCTCTGCTGCAGAAGCCTGGAGGAAAGAAATATTAATAAAAAATATCTGATTCTAGCACTGAAGTTTACATCATAAACCAAATTATAGCATGCAATTATATGCAATCTTTATATCTGGAGTGAGGCTTTCTCTGTGTTCATTCTGAAAGAGACTTGATCTTAATTGGCTTTATTGCTTTTATTCTTTTCCACCTCTGTCATGATTTATTCTTGCTGTAAACAGTGAGAGGCTGAGAAGTGGTATTTCAAGGTAGATTTGGAGAACATAAACAAGACTTTATGAATGTCATGAATCTCTTTAGTAAAGGTTATCTCTGAGCAACATAATGAAGGAGCCGCTTACTGTAGACAAGACTAATATATTTTTACAAAAATAATTAAAAATAACGTTTAAATTAACCAATAAGCTTCCCCTAAGACCCATAAGCAATCCATAGTGGAAAGCATAACTAGTGTATGTCTACATTTCCAATTAAGTTGAGTGAAGAATTTTAGGGTTTATATTTACTTTTAGGTTTCAGATTTGCAGGTTCTCATGGAGTAGTGAACAGTTACACTGCTATAGCAGGAGACTACAATATTCAATGTGTTCCTGTTTAATGATATACTATACCAGTATACAACACTTATTTGTGAGGAACACATTGATTATGCACCACACATACTGTAAAAGAAACCAAATTGGAAGAAATGGAGTGCACACTTAAATTGGATGTATACATGGAGAGCCACTGAAGCAAATTTCTACCAAGAAACCCCTTCTAAGTTCCTGGAACACAGAATTCATAAAAATTCATGTGAGTAAGTTTATCTTATGAGAGAAACCCATGTAAAGCAAAAAATATGCATCATCCATACATCAGATGTGGATTTGTCAAAAAGACGATCGCAGAAGAGTTAACCTATCTGAAAAAGAAATTCTGCTCTGTACCTCATATCTGGTCATTTTCCCTTAAACCTATGAGTAAATCCTCATGAATGCCATTTAAAAGAGTTCAATTTCTTAAAGGCAAGAGGACAGATAGAGCCATTACATTTATAAAACAAATGAAAGAAAGAAACCTTTGTTTGGGACCCCATCTCCCACAACCAGTGCAGCAAATGGGATGTTTTTTTTCTATTTGAATTCTCACTTCATCTGATTTACACTTATCTGTTGCTTTAATCAATCCTTAAAGCATTTTAAAACACAATTAAAAATAAATACTTCAGCAAATATTCAGCTAAAATTTCATATAGCATCATTGTAACTGCAAAAATATCTACAATATTTATGATCTCTGGCAAGACTCTTCCTAATCCTTTAAAACTCAGTAGAGTGACTGGGCACTGCAGTATATCTTCTATATCAATAAATGATTCAAGAAACAGATGGTATAAGTTCCATAAACATTTCACACACAAAAAAAGACATGCCAATGTTTTTCCTTATAAGGAAAAGCCAGCCTTAGGCAACCCTGGATGCTAACTTTAGCAGCATTATTTTGGAGAAAAACAACCTTTAAGAAAAGTAGATTTTGTGTCATTTTTAGCTTGATGAGCCAAAGGTCACCTTGTGTTGGATGTGGTTGTTCAAGGCAGCTGTCACTTCAGCTCTGACTTCCAGATGCCTATGCATCATGTCAGAATATTTAGCAAACTGTGACCTTCATGGTCATCTTTTCCATTCTCTCCCATCATTTCCCCCCATCTGGGCACATGAGAAGCAGGAACAGCAGTAACACAGTATTCCCTTGTTAACTCAGAACCCTAGACACTGTTTTTACTCAGCAAAAAGCACAAAATACCACTTTCTATAAAGTGGATGTTTTGCTATCTCTTTGTTTGATGACAAATTGTATGGAAATAGGTACTATGAGAGTAGGAATGAATGAAACCTGAACTGTGAAGATAGATAAAGGGGATAAGGAAATCACCAGTATTGTGAGGATGAGAACTTCCCAGGACAGGTTTCTGCTGCAACACCAAGCATCACCATAGCGGCCAGGACTTGCGTGGAGCCACATGAACCCACCCAGCAAAATGGTCACAACATAAGCATTATATCCAACATCTCTACTCCTAGACAGAGCTGAGGAAGACTGGCCTTTCTCCCAACACTGCAGGAAGATTCTAATGCCATTTGTACCCATTAAGCTCATGGCTAGCACCTGCAGAGACAGATAAGTAGTACTCCAACCTGCATGGCTAAGAACTGACAATACTTTTGGGCACAAGTAAAAGGACAACAGCTTTGTGGATTCCTTCCAGCCTTCATGAGCCAAGTCCCACTTTTGCATCTATTCCTCCTCTCCCACAGGGCTAGAGTTAGGTCTTTGCTAGGACAGGCCATGATTAAACCAAACACTACTTTTTTACTGCTATTCCCCCACCTAATGCCTTGACTCAAGCTCCTGAAGCAATCTGCAACCCTGTCTCCTCCCACACCAGCCCCTGCACATTCATCCATGCAGCTATGACTTTGATAGAATTGGAACTCAAAGGCTCCACTGTTGGAACTCAAAGGCTCCACCAGTCCCTACAGTCAAAGGTCAGTATGCTTCCTAAATCCAAGTAAAAATGATATAATAAAATATATTCAAATGTGCCTTTAAAAATGCCACTTTGGAAAAACAAAAACTCACCCAAGACTCTAGCAGTGCAGATAGTCAAATAAAACACATTCCAGCTACAAGTATGCACTTGGAGATCATTATAGCCAATGACAGGGGAGGAAGCACAAAAAGCCCAGGTGTCACAGATGTATAAGCATCCCCAAGACTTCCAGAGCAACAGCATAGCCAGCTTAGACCTTCACTGCTATGAGACCTGAAGGCAAATTCCAGAAGGCCTCTTTTCCCCCACTTTTGCAGTCCCCAGGATACCTTCCAAGGCTCACTGATCCTTTAAAAGGAATAGTTCATGAACACCAGGTTCGAAAGGAGGATTCAGAGGAAATACAGAGGCTGCATGTACCCCTCACAATTCTACCCCTCTGCCTCAATAAATAGTATTAGATTCTGATCCACAGGTAACAGAAAATACGTGTAAGAATAAATGTTCTAGAGTAAAACATATATTTAATAATCTTTTCCTGTCCACTATTTGCATACAATAGAGCAACTGCTAGACTAAGATGAAAATGAAAATTTCATGTGCAAAAAAAATTATGTATTTTATAAAAATAATTTTTAATTCTAATTAAAATATAAGTCTTCTAATGGGCTCACTTACTGGATGTTTGGCTGAAAGTCTGCCAGTTGCAGTCCCTGTCTGATTCCATGTAGAGGAAATAAATCCCTGTAGTCAAGTAGAATAAAAATCCCCAAAAAGAAAAGGGTGAAGACATACATCTAAATTGTATTTAATGTAAGTATCAGTAATAAAAACACACTGCAATCAGGACTAAATAAATCAAAAAGAAATATTCACAATTTTCTGTATTTAAAAGTTCTGAAACTGTAACCACCACACTCATTTCACATCCTTTTACGATTTATTTGAAATACCATATTTTACAAGCTAAATTTTCTGTTTCTACCTTTCTCATGCACGTTTGGAGTCCATCCACATAAGCTGATTTCATCTTATGAACCTAAATTATTACACAAAAGTTCAGATAAATGCTAATTTATAAAAATAAGAGATTTTTCAAGTTTAAGATCTTAATTTCAAAATGCATATTAACTTGTTTAGTAAACTTTTGTAAAATGATAGTTTTATCTTAGTAAGTAATGGATGTATACTCACTAATAGCTTAACCTATCACTGTAACTTAGGTAAGTGCTTGGTCATACCTTAAAGCCAGGTTTTTGCAATACTAAATGAATTACTGGAATTTATTGCTTTACATCTTATATCACCAGGTCAATAAACTACATAAAAAAGGGCACTCATACATGCAAAAGTACCACCCACACCTTTCTGGGGGTTGGTTTTGGTTTTTAGTCTTAGAAACATACCCACTGAAAGCAAAACATGAAGTGTGAGAGCAGGCTAACCATGTTACTTTGAATTTTTACTGAAAATTCCCCCCACAACTAGTTCTCCCCTTCACTGTCAGTGGAGGATTTTCTCAGAACTCAAAAAGTAAATGTTTTGCACTAAGAATGTGTTCTATAGCACTACACAAATTTAGCAGTGAAGTTTTGTGATTGTTTTTGCAACAGTTGTTTGCTGGCTACAATCTAATATCTTGCAAGCCAGAAATATAATCATTAAATTTGAAAACCCTTAAGAATACCAGAAATTCAAAATTTAAACGAACACTTGACTGAACTTACATTAGAGCCAACTTTTTTGTATGTATTTAGCCGTGAATATGTTCTCTTTCTTGCTAATTTCGCCTCAGCGCAACTAAATTATATGACAAATATCAGCTCACCTGACGGTATTCTAAAATTATCTTAGGCAAAGGATGAAGATCTTGCAACTGCTTTAGCTGCAAAATAAAGCATGTAAATTATTAGCATACTTTTCAGTGAAGTTATGTTATTTAACAATCTTAACAAAATAAGTTTTGGAGGAATAAATATTCTCACCAAGCTGAAATAAAAACTGGCTAAAGAATAATGTCTTTAAAGCAATCTCAGTCTAGGCCCAGGAAGCCTCCATTCTCCCCTGCCTTCAGCAGGAGGGCTGGAGCTTACTCGTTCCCATTCATTCCATTCAGCTTCGTGTCCCAGACAGAGACAAAAAGACATAAAAACTACTCCACAACATATTTTAAAACACTGGAGCATTGGTGAGGGTGAGGTGGGGTGCTCCTTATGGTCCTTGGTTTATTGTTTGTGCTAGACAACATCAATGCAAGAGAGGATACAATAAAAGTATACAAAATAATACATATATAGCCACATACATATTTACACGCACACAAAATCCAACAGAACTTCTCCTTTTTATTTCCTAATATAAGTTCTAGAAAAACTTCAAGAAAAACTGAAATTGTCAAACCCAAAAGCAATGAGATAGAGCATATTTCTGACATTACTTTGATTGTAAAATGCTACAGAATTTTGAGAACAAAAAGAAAGAAATTATTAAAATAGAGACTGGATATTAATAAGTACATCAAAAATATCTGGAACTACAACAGTTTGGGGTGAAAAATAAACAGAACCATACCAGAATGGAGATTTAAAGGTGATTTTTTTCCTTGCTCCCAGGGAGAGACAACATATTAATTCTCTAGTAATTTTCTATTGGAAGGTTTCAGCCTACCTTTATCTGAATAACTCAGTCTTAGCAGCTGTTGTAAAGAGTACTGAGCTAGATAAAAGTCTTGCTTTGATAACTGCAACACATATTCCCAGAAAAACACGACATGCATTGTATTTCATTGATCCCTCCCATCTCACCTCCCAAGGCTCTCTGTCACCCTCCAAAATTACATTTGATCTATGCAACCTCCTTCCCTTGAGCAACATGTCAACAGTTATACTGTTGACATTATCTCAGAGATTGTATATGGCAGTTCAGACACTTTTGACCCAAAAGTTGAATTATTTCTTTCACACACAAGAACAAATACTACCTTTGTACCTTCTCCAGAGGTGTCCATTCTCAGCAATGAGTTGAGTACTTTTATTTGACTCCCATGTAAACTAGAATTATACAACCGCAGCACCAAATCAGGAACAGGTACAGCTGCATAAAGGCTCCACTTGCCTCAGGTTACCAAGAAGTCTGCAGTTTGGCCTTGACTTCATTTTCAGACAAATGTTTTACCAGGTTTCTGCACTTGTGTGGAATCACACATGAATATCTGCATTGCTGAGCATTATCTGCTCCAGCACTAACAGAACAGGAAAAGCTTCATGTGGGCAATTTCTTGCACTGAATTTCTTGTACAGGCATATCAAAATATCTAAACCGTTTAGTCATTATTGCTCAAAGGGAGCAAGATTCTATCAATGCCCTGCAGATTTAACTCCAAATGCAACCATTCTTCCTGAAGACAAGCAACTCCATGGAGGAAAACAAAGCTTGAGGAAGATCTACGCAGACAAGAAGAATAACACTGGACTATACAAAGAAGGTGACAACTCTGGATTCAAGCCACAGGTATCAAATAATTTCCTACAGAGCTTTTTACCTAATATGAACAAGTGAGATAAGGCTCCATAAGAAGATGACAACATAGTTTTAGCCCAAATCTCCTGACAGGAAACAGGAAGTCTGGGGTGGTAGTTTTTTCACCAGCAGGTTTCACATTAATGTTCTTTTCTTTCACCAGTAGTCTTTTTCACCCAACCAGTCAGTTATACCAAGCTACCAAAACCTGGCCAGCCACAAAGTCTCCCTCCTTTGAGGAAGATGGTCACGATGGTACTAAAGTTTTTAGCTCCAGTTTATAGCTAACGTTTAATATCAGTAGCTAGTTTGGTTTTCCCCATCATAGAATGCAACTTTCATTTCTGGCATGAGTAAATGAAGTGTGATTAGTACAATACAAAAATACATCACGACTGCTAGGAAAATCTCAGACAAATGACATTTTCACTGGAATAGAACTTAGAAGTCTGGCTAAATCATGCAGGTGGTTTTAAAATCCCTCCCCATCTCACCACAACTTCTGAGGTGGACACAAGTTGTTGTATTTCAGTTCTGTGAACTTTCTCACACAGTGTATGCAGTTTTAACTTTTCGAATAGTACCTACAGTGAGAAAAACACAGAAGAGAAATGTTTCAGTGTTTCCAGTGCTGAAACAGGAAAATTATTTTATTATGGAGTTTAAGCCTCAAAAACAGTTTTCAGGGAATATAAAGCATACTGTAGCAACAAGAGCTGTCACAGAATTGAAAAAACCCAAATCTTTATTTTTGAGCTATGAAAAAGTAGCATATTTACTAAATGCACACACATAATTGATGTAAATACATTCATATACAGGTTATCCAACACTAACAGATTTCTGACAAGCTGATACCATTCATTAAAATCAGAAAATCATAATTAATAACAAAGAAAGAATTCTGAAGTTGTGAGGACAATTTTATATGCTTTATAATACTTCTGCATTTACAAGCTACAAAATAACAGTAGTATAAATATTACCTCTCTGAGCTGACTACTGCTGGTCACAAGGAAACGTTCTCCAGCAACTTGATAAGCTTCCTGTTCAAGTTCTTTGAGTCGCAACTACAAATTAGTACATCAGAATTATTCTGTTCACATTCTTACTTTCTTACGCTACTTCCTAGATTGAGTAGATCAGACTTCTGTTTACAAATAGGGCACTTGGTAATGTGTAATCATTGCTGGCTATCAACATTTAGCTTGATTTCTTAAACCCTCTTTAATCTGTGTGTCTTCATGATCTGGGAGAGGGATTTATCATAGTAAAAAGTACCAACACTTGTGGGAAAACAAAGACTATAGTAATCTCTGAGAAACAGAGCTATGGGAATTATTCTGGTAAATTAATTATCTGTCAGACCACTATGATTACCTAGTCAGATTTTATGCTACAAAATAGGATTCTCTTGTAGCTACTCTTAATCAATGGGGAAATGGCAAACTTAAATCTCTCAGAATACCTAAGCTGTAAAGAGTGCTTTATTTACAAAGATGGAAATATTTATTACTTCTGAAGAAGATATTTACTGAAAACTGTGGGATCAGAAAAAGTCATTACAATTTTTACTCTACAACACATAACCCAAAAGGAACTAGTCATTTTGCAAAGCAATCTCAGTTCTGGGGCAAGGCTAATGAAGCAAGTATCTCTTGGAATTACCCTAAAGTGCAAATATAATTAGTTATACTTACAATAATAAGAGTATAATAAAAACACTAGAAACCCTAAACTGCTATATAAAATGTGACAAAACAGACTCCTCTTTTTAATCAGTTATCTTCAGTAAAAGCAGCAAGATGATGCTATACAATTTGTAAATGAAGAAATAAAGGCAAAATTTACCCCCAGAATCTCTGATGTTTTTTTCAGTTCATGTTTGTTCACGTGTATTTTGTGTGTTTCCATCACTGTAAATACAATTATATATATACTGAGAACATTTACAATTGACAATTTTGATTTTACATGCTTCTTAGACTGTAAAATGGGAAGTCAAACACACACAGGTGCCATGAAGCTGACATACCGTTTAGTACCCTGAGGTATAACATCCTACTTGAGCATAGTCAGCAGCTGTGTGAAAACAGTGGAGATTTGTATTTTGAATTGAACTTTCATACCTGCCAGAATTTTGAGAAGTGGAAGCTCTAATGTGCAAAATAATTGCCACAAACCTTGAACCTGTAAAGCAAGATACAAATAAAATCTTCAGTAACAGCCAATTTTAGTCTTAAAACGTACAGTCGTGTCATTTTGTGGCTCTATTTTCCAGTAAGCAGTATTTCACTTTCTGTATAATCCCTTTATATATGGCAAAACTATTTATGCAATTAAATACTACTTAGTGTGAACCAAAGCCTAAATACTGTAGCCCATTATCACTTCAGTTTAGCGGCAACACATTTGGTAATAGTAATCATTTTGTACAGGAACAGTAATAAGAAAAAAATAATAAGAGGAAAAGTTTCTTCTGAGATTAACCTTGAGACTTAAGCATTTCCTCCTTCTGGAAAAGATGGCAGATTTGATGGGAAACTTTATTTTTAATGTTGACCAGCAGTGTAAACCAATAAGGATTGAAAGCTCCTACTTAATTCTAGTAAGTAGAATTCATTCATTCTGATTTGAACGAGAAGCACGTCAGTAACTCTCTTTACTTCATGACAGTGCCTCTGAAGTTATACCTGAATAACTACTTTTTATATCTTACCTGTAAGTCACGAGCAAGGTCCATCATCACATTATAAAGCTTCTGCAAGTTCACACCTAAGTTTTGATACTGATAAAAAATAAATCAACAGTTTTAATGCTAACATAAATATTTTGAAGACTATTTTGAACATAATTAAACTATATATTTTTCTGTATGTCTCCTCTTATATTTAATATTTTATTAATGTTCTTAGACCTCTGACAAACACAATTTATGAACAGAGTAGAACAGAACATGAATATTCAAGATTTTACCTGTTCCTTGATTTACATTTTGCACAGACTGTGTATGGAGAAATAGTGTCGTTACATTGCCTTTGACATTGAAGGCAGAATTCTATTGCTATGAAATGAAAATAAATTTTATTATTATTAAATGAGGAAAACTTCTTTGCAAATTTCTTCTCGCAATTCTCATCATCTTCAGGATGACTCTCAGAACCTTGTGGCTGTGTTCCTAGGGTGCAAAAGTCGGCATGGACTGAGACACCAGTACATCTAATCACTTGATCCCATGCCCTCTGGTGAAGAGTTAGCTGACATCAAGAGATAAACATAATCCATCCTCCAAACAGTGTGTGAAAATCTGCCTCGTACACAAACCTCACAATTTTGGCCTGGTGTCTGCAAAACTGCCCCATTATTGGAAGAAAGACAAAAGTCTGGAAACAAAGCATTACAGCAGATGCAGAATGACAAGAGCAATGCTTCCTCCATTATTTGATCCAAACAAAATGCAGAAGGAATCCAAATTACTTGTTGATGCACAAACACAACAGAACCAGAACTGACTGAAAATTAGTTTATTTTAGGGCAAATTATAACACATTACTGTAACAGAGCTGTGCATTCCAGTGCACAGCTGGGGAAGAGCCATCACAAGAACTCTATCACATTGGTTCAACTGATTTTTAGAAGTGCCAATTGTAACAAAAGAGTGGGAGATAACGACTAATTACAAGAACTTATATTTCATGCTAAAATGAGAATTACCCAAGTTCTGGAGTAATCTTTGCTACAGACATTTTCCTTCCACATATAATATAACAAAGGGGCACTAGTGTTGCAGTCATTTAGAATGTGCTCAAGCCTGTGTGTTTTTATCTTTTATAATGACCATATAACTCAAGATAACAGCAGATAAAACTAAACAGATGTCTGTTAGTGGGAAGCATGTCCCAGCAGAGCCCCAGCAGCAGGAAAGGGTTAAAAAAGGATCATGAATTCCCCTGACAGTCCCTGCAGGCTCCCCATCTGCTCAAGGGCTATTAGTCTATGCAACTTCAGCACTGGTTGTGTTGGTCATTTGTGAGTAGACAATATAGACACCTACTGGTACAGGCTTCCCTTCAGCCTACTGCAGGCTTGAACACTGCAAGACTGAGAAAAAGTAGACCCTTGAAGGTAGGATGCAGAGAGAGCTCTCTCCAAAGATGAAATATAGACATCCAGTGGTGGTCATCCTTGTTTTATAACAGTCTAGTCCTGTCCTACCAGTAAGGACTTCTCTCCACTTCAGACAGATTAACATAAGCAGGCCTATACTGCAGTGAAAAGCCATCAAGCTGTCTCCAAGAAACCTTGTCCATACCCACTGGTTCTGGAACAAAAGAGCTGCCTGTGAAATATTATGGTCTGAGCAACAGCTTGTTTGATCCATTCTGGAGGTGGAAGTAAGACCAATGACAGGCTTCAGTGACAGCAAGATTCGTTATCCGCAAATGCAGTAATGACACGAGCAGTATGATGCATAGCACCTGTTTCAGCAAAAGTTTCAAGGTATATAGACTATGACCCCTTTAACTGAGCCTTTGGCACAGCAGCAAATATAAGGACAAGCAGCAAGTAGCACATATTCTATGTTGCAGAGGTGTGTGGGTGAGTAGTAGGCTACAGAATAAAATAGCAGCCATTTCAAATACTTACTCGGGTGGACAGGATTAGCACAATACAGAGGGAGCTTAACTGAAAGAGTGGTGCGCAAGACATGATACATCACCTGACACAGATCCCTCCTGGAGTACAACCAACCATCAGGAACATACCAGTAAAGTCAGAGCAAGAAGGGTGAAGAGAAAAATCTGGCAAAGAGTTAGCATTCATGGAAGAACTGGGACTCACTGAGCAAACAGAGAAGCCAAACAGAAAGTGGGAGAGTTCAGGGAACAAATTAATTGCATAAGGACTGGGCAGGGAATAATCACAGGATGCTAGAGGGAGGCATTAACTGGGACTTGGGTAAACAAGTCAGCATAAGGCACTGGAGATGGTTGGGGAAAGGAAACGATCTAGACCTGAAGTGGGACAGGAAGGAAATAACAACTCAATATTTAACTCAGAGCTGGGAATCAGCATGACAAAGTTGAGAAATTATAACTAAGAATAGATGTGATATACTGAGAACAAGAGACTGAGTCAAACAATGAAAGAGACAAGATTAAGGATGCTGACTCTCAGAAGGGGACATCACATACAGAAATAACCAACAAATTCATAGCTTCTGCCAGTTTGCCTGTCCATTCCCTGCACTAATAGCTTAGCCCACAAACTTCTAAACAACTGCAGTTTACAGCTATTGTTTTAAAGTAAATAGCTCTGGTCTCTCAGAATTATCTATACTGATGGGTATATGCCAATACAACTGACCTCTGTGCATGCTGTAAGTCCACTTGACATCTGGATTTGTGACCTAGAAGCCTTATGATCACATTTAAATACCCGAGTCTGAACAAGCAAGGCCTCTGAAGTGACCAGTTTCAAAAACCACCACTGAGGCATTGCACATCTATTTTTATCATTCAAATGACATCTGAAGGCCAATGTGGTCAGAGTAGATATGAAATACAAAACACAAACACCAAAATTTTACACTCTCAACAGACAGTAAGATATCTTCACAATGCTGAGAATAACCTCCCAAAAAAGCACATTCTATCTTGTTGAGAATAAAAATACAGTTTTTTCATACACATGCTTGAAGGTTCACATTTGACTCCCTACTGTTCCTCAGCCTATGATGTGGTGCCTTTACCAGCTGTGAAATTCAGCAAAATTGTTAATAACAAGTAACTATGTACAGGCTACAAGTTCACAGGAATTACAGAACAAGGCATTAGACAGACATTTTGGAAAGGAAAACTGGAAATCAGTTTGGAGGGAGGTAGAAAGCAAAAGGATGAGATTACATATTAATTCACATTGGTACTGAACTTTCAGGTTTTGAAGAATTTTACAGCTGTTCTGGAAAATATGATGCCATCTTGGCAGAATGAAGTGAACCTTCCTTCCCTTCTCCCCTTTCTTTAAAATTAAATTTCCAACAAGTAGTATTAATATAGTAATTTTCTTTCGTCAGAAGAAAAGCATTATGTGACTTTCTTTCTCCAGTATTTTGTAAGAAAAAGGCAATTCTTTCATCATTTCCTTCCCCTTTTTACCCAACTACAAGCAATTGAAACAAACTACTTACTGATGCATTTCTCAAAGTGCCTGTATCTGTATTTACTGTTCCCATAGAACAAGGATTTTCAAAATACTTCTGGATTAAACATTCAAAAGAGGGAACTGTGTCGCTGGGGTTTATCAGCCACGCTGCAATCCTGGGATCTAATACGACACTATCAGCAACTAGAAAAAGAAGTTATTTTTGTCAATCAAAATACTTTGGCTACATCCCATACTGAGAAATACTTCTAAAGTGCTGCCCATCTTTCCTGTAGACACCCATCATAAATAGACAAGCATTTACACTATGAAAATCTTAAAACACCGAATTTGCACCTGTAACAAACAATCAGTATCATGACTACATAGGAATAGCCCAGGGCACTGGTGGGATCACTGTCCCCAGAAGTGTTCACCAACCATGTAGATGGGGCCCTTAGTGACATGGTTTAGTAGTGGACTTGGCTGTCCTGGGGTAAAGGTTCGATTTGATGATCTTAAAGGTCTTTTCAACCTATTGGATTTTATGATTTTAAGTGGGAAAAAAAAAAAAAAGGCAAACATAAACATTATATCTTCTGTTTGTAGTTGCTTTTAAATCCATATAAGAAAGTTTTAATTTGTTCCTATCAAAAAAACAAGGACCCCTTCAAGTAATTCCCAATTCTGACAACTAGGAACTCCTCTGGAATTTATTTCAGCCTTTCCTCTTGAGCAGAGAAAGTCTGTCTAGGGAACATGAAATACGAAGCAGTTTGACTTTTTCAGATCCAGTCAGGACTGTATTGACAGCTTTTGTTACCACTAGAAGCAATGCTTAAATTATTCAATGATTTGATTCCTACTCTGAGAAGAAATGCATCATCTTGACATGCCAAGCCTCTGGTCACAACCTCCCCCAAGAAGGTTTCTCCTTTCCATCATACTAAAACTGTTTTTCCATATATTACTTAACCACTAATCTAGTTACTTCTGCACCTGGTGATTTTAACAGAAACATCAAAAGCACAGATATGACAGGATTAGATCATAGATTAGTTACCTTGTTTCCAGCTAATTTCATTACCATAAACTTGAAGTAAAGTCCTCAGGAAATCTTTTGCATTGAAACAAATAATTGGAACTTTGCAACGCAGCATTTGAAACAACACCTGGCTGCACAGAAGCAGTTTATTAATGCACACTGTATCACTACTAGATTTAGTGAATATATTTACTTTATACACTTAATTACCACCTCTTACTAAACAGTTAACACAAGACATTTCTTTATTCCTGCAAGAACAGTACACTGTATTTGAATATTAAATTCTCAATTCATTAATACTGAGACTTCATTCTATAATAAACCAAACATCATAGCAGATATGCCTTAACATGCATTCACAAACAAATCCTATTTGATACTCAACATTAAATGCAATCTTAATCCTAAACAGCAACTGGCTTCCCTGTAATACTTTAATATATGAAAATAAAATCAGAGAGGATTCTGAATTAATTTAGTGGCATAAAATCATGATTTAAAGATTACTTTAGGTCATGATTCGACAATAGAAATTGCCATAATTGCCTAGTGTTCATATACTATCTAAATCCAGAATACTCCATCTATGTCACATTTTTCCATTCCTTTTGAAAATGTCTATAGTTCCCACACTAATTTAAATCAATCTTGCCAATTATATCTATCAGTATATAGATTTACTCATTATTTGTGTTACTTTTATAAGGTTTTGGGGGCAATATAGAAAAATAGCAATTTTTTATGGAGCTTTCAAGTTCATTTTTCTTTGGTGGTATGAAACCACAGTACCAAGAAGTGTTTGGTACTCAGAAGTTGTGTAGCTCATATTACTGTATACAGTGTAGAGCCACTACTACACAACCACACTATTCCAACAACTAATAATTACCTATGGGTTTCATCTAAATGCTAATACACTTATTTACTTATTATTGAATTTTCACTCTTCATATGTCCCTGCTTTATTGATATGTTATTCTCAATTCAGAACAACCTCTATTCACACTAACAAGTTATTAAACCAGTTGTCATACAACTCCAGTATTACACCTAAAGAAGTATAGGGAAATTATTTGGTTCAAGTCACAGTGGAGCAGTGGCAGAGATGAAATTAATAATTGAGTCCAACGTCTTGTAAATGAATGCTTTGTAATTTAATAATCCAAATTCAGCAGTTTACAATAAAGCAGTTATTACTGAAAATCATAACATATTCTAATGAAGTTTTAACGTGTGAATATTATATCTAAGAATCAGATTTGGTTCTCATTTCTCCCTTTATGGGATGCTATTTCAAAGTTAATAGTAAGAATAAAAATGGATTTTGCTTATATTAACTGGAAGTTTATTACACAGCTACATAAAGCATTTACTTAAAAAAAAATCTTGCAATTCTGGTGTAACATTATTACTGAATATTAGGAAAACTTTATTTGGGATCTCAAAAGCCAGTGAAAAGGCCTATGGTGTTCAAAAAACTTAAAATATCAGGAAAGCTCAAAAAGGATATTTACTGTATTTACAGTACCAGGTAAGAAATGCAGTTCAGAAAATGGAAAACAAGCTACAAGAGAAACCTGTACAAAACATATTTCGTGGTGCCATATAGCTATAAGCTGTTCATAAAGGATTACTTGGTGAATATAAACAGCTCCTATCAGAATCCCAACCTAGATCTGTAGGGCTGCAGTCAGCAATATGCTGAGCCCAAAAGAATAATCTATTCTTATTTGGTTTATATTAGCCAAATCTTGCCACAGGACTCAGTTAATTCAATCTCCTTATACTCATTAAGTGTATATGTAACCTATATATGTATATATGTAACCTGTGCCATGTAACCTACATAACTTGTTAAAAGCGTATGTAAAGCAAAATAGTACTTTTTTCCTACATATTCTCACCAAGTGAATCTCTCATGAGCCTGCTGTGCTTGTTGCCAAAGAGATGGCCATTCAAGTCTCAAATAAATTAATTTATCATTTTCATTAGCAGCATTTCGAGTACAGTCAGTTGAAGAGTAACCGGGAGGGCAAGGTTGACCAGTCTGCTTCTTCACTAACACAACAAATCCTTTTACTGATGAGGTTAAGACCTGTTAAGGGCAATGACAATAGTGTTTCCTCTGACAGATTTTATGTGAGCCTGTAAAGAAAATGTCCCAGTTTTGCAATATGAAACTTATTTATGTACATGAGAGTTACTGCATCCAACACTGACACAGTAGAAGAGCATGCAAGTGTTTCAGCCTTGAAATAAAAAGCCAGTCAAAGAAACAGTAAAAAGCAGGAAAAAATACTCCAGTCTCACTTCAAGTACACAAATGCCTGTTTAGCCCAAGCAGCTTCATTCCTTTTTTATTTTAGATTTTACTTGGTAACTAAAAATAAAATGTAATCAGAAGTATTAACCTTTACCTCATTTTACATTTGAATATTTGGTATTTGAACTGCTCCAGGTTCCAGGCTCCTGATGAGCATGGGAGTCACACACACACAGTTCAAATGTTTCTACAAACCTGACTCTAAACAAAACACATCCTTCACTAACCTGCTCCGAGTTGAGCTGTGAAGAACCATCTTGAAATATCATAGTAGTTACAAAAGCTGCTGCCTGGTTTACAGTTGTCAGCAATTCTCTTTTTTCTTCACATCCTAAATTCCTGACATCAAAAGGGCAATTTTCAGAAGACTCTGATTGTCCAGAAGTACAGTCATATCTTCTTTCATGTGAGGAAGTGTAGGTTCTTACAGGCAATCTCCTTGTTTTCTCTGAACAAGATAAAGGCACATCTTGCTTTCTTTTAAGGGGAGCAGTTACAATCTTTTCACACTCCTGGTTTTTGGCTTTTACTTCAAGATTTCTTTCTCGATATCCCCATGTTGGCAAGTTTATATCCTGGTAACAGCTCGCTCTTTCAGTATCTTGACAGCAAAGCATTTCACTGGTGTGTAATGTCCTGACTATCTGACCAGTGTTATTTATTTCAGGGCTGGCAGATATTTTTAATATGTCATTTGTGGACTCATGAAGCTCCTGGAAAAATTGGGAATTATTTAATGAACCAATTATTCTACTTATTAGGAAAAATACAAATAAACTCACATGAGTTCATTTATATGAGCTTTGAAGGAAGTGATAATCCTTGAAAAAATGTTGATATTAACAAAATAAAGAGATAGTTTAGAGGAAGCACATTATATAAACCAAAATTCACATATTTATCAGTAAGATTATTTTATTTATATTGCTTATATCCAAACCCACCACTGTTTGTTTGGGGTTTAATCTAATATTAGTCCAACACTAAAAATGGCATACAACTGTAAGATGCATCTAGTCCAGGAGCCAGCCCTCCATGGTGACTAGCTTACTGGTGACCTTTGAAGGAAGAAAAGACCACTCATCTACATCTTTAGCTCAATATTCAGAGCATTTTTCATGACAGCTTCATTTACTGAAGAGTTTTGGCAAGGGACCACAATGGCTGCTTTGGAAATTCAAGTACACTGAGTCAACTGGCTCTCCACCAATTTCTTCAAACAACTTGCAAGACTAAGATGTAAATAAAATGTATATGAAAGTTGTACTGAAGATGTATTATCACGAGTATGATTATTTTATTTTACTCCACTTAACCCACAATACCCAGAACAGCTTTCCTCCTTCGGACAGCCCCTGGATCCCTTTACAGCAGCATGCTATTAAAGAGCATTAAGCAAGAAGTTGCATGTTAATACTGTGACTTTACTCCTTCATCCTGGATTTCCTTCAGAAATTTCCTCACTATGCCACTGGCCTTAATATTATCTCAGTGTTTGTTAGTTTCTTTTACAACCTCTTCAGCTGAAACAGATCCTCTGTCTTCATTTCATAAAGAAGGAACTCTGGAATGGCAGCTGGCAGCCTTTCCAAGATCCCCCAAGGTAAATCTGTGTTTAACTATTTATTATATAGAGTTGTATCTTCCCTCAATACTCCTCTTAAGCCTTGATCATCAACAGGTGTTACAGGATCTGTCAAGCTTTTGACTCCTGAGCATTTGGAAAGATGATGGATTATTAGGGATGCATGTGCAAGCTGCTTCTCAAAGTTTACTTGGACTTTTACGTTTACATTACTTTTACATTTAACTTACTCAAATGAGGTAACTATCCCTATACTACCTACAAATGTTTTGGCTTTGGAGGGGAAATTCCATTTACTTTCTTTTAAAAGATCCTTCCTTTTTTGAAATTACACATTCTTATAATGACTCATCTTTTAATCTTCAGAAAGATTACAGTCCCTGACAGAGCATCTTTCAACATGAAGATTTTGAACCTGATTTCGCACAGAATCGAATACAACACAAGTTGTCTTGTGAGTTCTCCAACTGTTACACAAAGTAGTTGGCTCCCAGTTCTTAGTCTCAGCATCATGCGTAAGCTTAATATTCACCCACTGCACTGAAAAGCAACTGAAGCCTTGACTGTATTTTCTGCTCCTGGAGCAGAGTCTCCTTCAGTACCTCTGCTGTCATTACTGTTCCTAAAACCAGGGCCTTCTCACTTCAAAGGAACCACAAGTTACTGTTGTGCAAGGCTCCCATCCATTCCCCCACAATGACAATCTTCACTGATCAAAGGGTGTTGTCCATTTCTACTCCATCTGTATCGACTGAGCAAACCAGAATGACAAAGCCAGTAAGTTGCTGGGGGGGTGTTCTGGTTTTGCAATATTCCTCAACCCAGTTCCTGTATTCCCAAACCGCAGAACTACAGAGTCAAAAGATGAAAAAGGCTTATATTGCTTGAGATCATCCTTTACAGGATTAACTCTACAGCAGAAATACAATTAACAGGTTCCAAGTAAATATAAAAGGGGAGCTAATAAGGCTTTTGCTATTACCAAAATGAATAGTGGTTCTTCTGAAGCCAAATTACTTGGATTTAGGCAATGCTAATCAAAAACTGCACACTCTAAGAAGTTGCCATAAGTGGAGAAATACTATCACAGAAAGACCAAATGTTAAAGAGCTGTAGAAAGACAACTAATTCACTCAGCTGTATTCTCCAGTCAAACTGCAAATAGTTGCATCGTTTAACACGGTAGAATTTGAATTGGGACGCTCAAGTAATTACAGAATCAGGAATAAATGTTTCTTTTTTAGAGGTTCAAAAATAAGAACATAGCAATTTAATTATCAAGTCAGAATAATACAGTTGGAACTACAATTAACCACAGAAAGAAGCAGCAGCTTCTAGGAAGAACTGATCTTCTACTAGAAATAATGACATGGCTGGAAATAGAGAAAACAACTCCCAATTTATGTGGATCTAGAAAAATTACATTAGATGCAGTGACTCAAAATTAGCACCCCATCCCCAGAAAAAGAGCTTCCATTACTATCCATGTGCATCCACAGCTGCATGTCTACCTACAAGCCAATTTAATTTGTAGGAAATCTCAATCCCACAAAGCAAACTGGTTTTCTGCATCTTGAGCAACCTGAATGGACTTGAAATGTGAAACATGCACCAGTTAGAGTAAGGAAGGCTGTGAAACTACCATCTGGGACAGGAGTAGTACACTTGCAGTATCCGGAACTCATTGATCAACTCAACAGATCTTGCAATTGCAGCCTGAATTGGGGCTCCATTCCCATTCCTACACTGGCTCTCACTCACAGGTTTATTAAACCAAATTCAGAGATGACTAAATCAAAAACTAAGCTTCCTAATACAAACTAATTTTTCATATAAATCATGTCACTTTATGATTGTTTGTTAGTGATTGCTCAGTGACAGATGTTTGAGAACCTTTTTAAACCTGGAACTACCTAACCGTGGCAATCTCATTTATTTCTAACCAATCTGTCAAAAATAAATTGCTATAAAAAAAGGTAACAGAAGTGGGGCCAAGACTCTCAAAGGTAAATAGATGCCAAGTGCAAAATAAGGCAGGGGAAAGTGAATTATGAGTGCATACATTATATTGTAATAAAGCTTGTTATGGAAGTACCAATCTATACCAACTTCGAACCTGCTATAGAAAGACTGCTTTTAGTGGTCTTCAATCTTATAAAATGCTTGCCTTTTCATTTTTCAGATGTGCATCCTTATCATCTAGTTTATAGTCCTTTGTCTTTTCTATACCTTTAAAAAAAAGAATGGGAAACATTTTACAGTACAGGTGAATCTGAGAGCAGCACATGTATCTTTGGGTACACATACAGTGTTACATTACTGACAATGCTACCAAACCTAAAGTAATTGCAATAAAACTTTCCATGACAACCATTTTCCTCAAATTAATACCATTCATGCTTAAAAGAGCCCTGCAGGTTCCCAAATATGTGCTCTGCCCCCATTAAGAAAAAATTCAAATTTGTTATAAAGCAGACAAACATTTTCCACAGTATTAAAAGGCATTTTGGTAATACATAAATATTCACCTTTCCTTCCTTAAAGGAAACAGATCCATCTTGGTCTCTTAAGCAGTTTAACTGTTTTCTTGGAATTAGGCACAATAATTTTCTTCAGCAAAACACTATTTGCTTATATATCTTTAGCATACCATACCCTACAGAGAACTGACCATGCTTCATCTGCTAAGGATAAATTTTTTTCCAATTCCTCATCCTTGCAGTAAACAGGTATCACAGGACCAGACAAGAACAAGAATTCAGAGCTGCCAAACTGTGCCCCAATACAGCTGGCAGCCTGGCCCACCACTAAGCCACCAGTAACATTTACCACACAGCACGGAAAGCAGTGATGCTGTAGCATAAAGGCTGCTTTGCAAATGTACCTCAGGGCTCTGCACCTTGCTAAATAAGTCAGGACATGCCTTCTCTTTTCTGTCCTCAACATTGCCCGGCAGCCCCAAGAAGTGAAGGCTGGAATAAAAGAAAGAGCAACAGGCCAGCAATATTTGGGGGTCTCTCCAGACTTTGCAATTAGTTGGGATTCCTTTATCTCCAGATTCCTTTACCGCCCAGCCCAAAGACACCTCATGGGTAGAATATGCATTTTGTCCCCTCCTAACTTCTGGTCCATACCAAATCAAATACTCCACTACTCTTTTCAACTATGATATTTGTATTGCCAGCATAAGACACTTTCTGAACCTAATGTGGTGATGACCAATGTCAACCTGATCATAAGGTGATCTATCTCTATTTACTTAAGCTGTTAAAAAAGGAAAAGAAAAAAAAAAGATAACCAGGCAAATCAGGACTCAGTACTTAAAACACTCAAAAAAGCATTTTCAAAGAGTAACTACCTTAGTCTCCATAAGAAACTAAGCTTACTATAGTATTAAATGCAGGTTCATATTGGTCTATGTGTATAATCAGTTATTTAACTCCAGCTCAGACTTTTAACTTGAGCTGTTACAATAGTGAATCTGGATGTAACTGTAGCTTCATTTTAGGTTTGTTTTTCTTAACACTTCCTACAACACTAAAATTATAATTAAAGAATGACAGTGACTGAGTTTACGTTGAATACTTTTCATTGTTTCACAGCTAGACATTTTTTCTTGACAAATTCACCTTCCAGAGATGATGACATCTACATTTCTCTCAGCACTCAGTATTCAGTGTGACAGTTATCTAAAGAGCTATGCAACCTCAAATTGCTAGTTTATGAAAAAGTATCACCAGATGGCAGTAGAAACCCATCCTTGCCTCCTAACTCCTTGACACTACATGGAATATTACAAGCTCTACTGTTAAGGTAACAAGAGAATTTCACCCACTAGTTCAACATTGTAATTATTTGTCCCTACTGAACCCAGTATTTACCTTCCGAAGAGAGATTTTCCAGTAAGGAGAATTTAATCTTTAAAGATATATCAGTCAAACAGAGCTCATTAAAGTTTGAAACAGACCAATTAACAAGACAGGGTTTTAGCTGGGTTTCGATTTTTATTTTACTTTTAAAGGAGGCAAACCTTTTCTTCTCTCCAGACCCATGTTGATCCAGCTAAAGATTATATATACACACAAACAATTCCCTTAAAACAATTCAAATAAAGTTTGCTCTTAAAGCACTAGAAACAAACATAATCACTACATGGAAAACAAAAGCAAGAAAAGCCACTCATCTGACCTGCCACCACTAAATGCTTATCCTGTTCTTACACTCCCGAGGGAATAAGGATTTCACAGCACTACAAGGACAGCAACCTCATTTAACTGAAGACACCAGACACCTTCATGGTGTTTTTTACACCTTGACATGGAATGAATGGATCAAGAGTGGCCAAGGTCACATGATAGAGATATCACACAGCACAGAGTTCTACAGTCTATGACAAAAACCATCACACAAGAAAATTAAGGAAAGTGACATGATAGCAAGAAAAGTGAAAGAGTAATTACACTGAGGCAGAAGAAGGATCAGATTTTCTTTAAAAATAATGTGGGGTTTGGTCCAAATGTGCCATTTTAAAATGAACCCACATTCTGTATTTCAAGTATCACTGATTTACGCAGCAATGAACTATCCTTTTCAGTGCTACACCATGAGGCTCCACTCATCCAATACTTTGCCACTGAAAGAACCACCTGATCTGTTATTTAATGAACCAGAGGCTGCAACAAACACCATGTACATAAGAACAAGTGCTAGATCTAAATCGGCTTGACAAGATGTGCCAGGATCTAGTTCTCAGGGGAAAACAGACAACTGAAATTAAGCAAAACTCTATCTACTTCTTTCAAGAGCTACATTCTGTGAAATGCACAGAATTGAGAATAAAAAATCCATCTTGCAAAACCTCCATAGTATCCACAACATTCTGACTGAGACTTGCTTAACAGTCAGAGATCTGCTGAAGCACTTCTAACATTAGCTAATTCACTCTACCTCTGGGACTTCTATTCACTCTTCACCCTAGAATTTCACAGGGAGCGAGTTGCTAATGAACATGTATTCAAAGGACAAACATGAGTCTGGAGAGTTTACAGGCCTTCTGGCAAGTTCTCAGTACCTCTAGTGATCTTCAAGTATCTAGTCCAGAGTCAAGTTACTGTATACACTGAATTTACAGTATTAGTTAACTGACAGTTTGAAATTCTCATCTAATTCTATACCACTCAGCAGGGACAGGAAGAAACAATGAAGTTGAGGATACTGGTAATATCCTAGCTCTTTGCATTCATATAGTATTATTCAATCAGAAAAGCCCCAGCAAAGGTCACAGTTACAGCTTAACTCCTTTTCTAACCCTGGAAATCTAAACTCTCACCTTTCTCTTCCTTTTAAATAGGGACCAGAGATTTGATACTGGTTTATTTGTCTGGGTTTCAATTTTTCAATTGAAAACAGAAATGCTTAAATAGGCTGAGATTTACTCACTCTGGTTCTTTTTTCTGCTAGTCTGAACTTCTACGGGGTTAGACTGCAAAGCTGCCATAATTCTCTGAGCGCTATCAGATAAAGGCACTTTAGAAATCTCACATCCTATGTATGATGCATACTGTTCCATTCTTAAGATTAAACCTAAACAGAAAACACATGCAAATAATGCATTATATCAGAGCCACAGAACAACCCACACTTCAATTCTTTTGAAATTAAAGACAAAATACAGTGAACATGTAACTTTCTATTGAAAATGAATGGCTGAACATCTCCTCCACCATTACTATCAGTTATGTATTGTAAACAAAAATCATCAAACTGCAATAATTTACAAAAATTACTACTTTGAAAGTTTTAATACATTTATAAAATCAGTCCTATTAAGTTCAGTTGATTTCCAATACAAAAACCCTGACAAATAAGACAATTATAATTTACGTCTGAACCACCTCCCCTTCTCAGCATCTTTAAAGTAGTTTTATCTAGCATGTAAATACATTTACTATTACTGCTGCCCACATTTTCTCAAGAAAAAAAACACTTTCAAGTAACTGTCAAAACTAGAGCCAATACAGGATGAAAGAAACAGGTCTTCCTATCACAATATATATAAACATTAGTGATGTGTTGTTTCAGAAAATACTTACAGAAGACTTCTGTTTCCAAAACTTAATCGATGTACTTGAGTACTATTAAATCTTAATAATTTTGAAATAGTTACTACAGTTTGTCAATTTAAGAAACAGGTCAGCAATATCTAAAGTCTCTACAAGCTCTGACCGCAGCTATTGCTGTTCCAAATTTTATCCTTTTTCAAAAAGCAGCTGCTTTTCCAGTTGACCTGTACCCATATTCTATAATACTTACAAAATACTTGAAGAGTCCATTGATACAACACATACAGGAGAATCAGAAACAACGGTGTCCATACTGATGACTTGTTTTCTTTACAGTTAGACCAGAACAATGTATAAAACTTACCATAAAGACAAAATAAATACCCAATATTTTAAAAATACTTAAGAGGGTGCAAGCTGTACAAGTCAACTGCTCTGCCAAAATACGCTGTTAAGTAAATTGCTGCTATACAAGTTAGTAACTGGAGCCCTATTACTCTGGTCATCTCCCACTAAATCCAGCGCTTGAGACAAATGTTGCCTTGATGGTGAAACTTGACGATATTTCCTCTGCTTACATGGATTTTTTTTTTTCTTAGCTCAAGGCCATTGACAGATTGCAAGTTTGAATACTTACAAGTACAGATATTTGTATCCAGATTCAAAGAGGATGATCCATCAGGCTACATTAGTATTTGCTGTATCTATCCAGCTGAATTTACAGTAAGCATGTGAAAGGGAGAGAGAGGCAGAATGGCTTGCTTTGCCTTGACAGACAGAGAAAACTTAGGAGTCCAGAAGGTCAATTTAAAATTATTCTTCTTTGAAGAGCTCAGGATGAATAGGGACCGATTTCAAGGAAAAAGACAGGCTGTAAGGTAAACTAAAAGATATTGGAATGGTCTTAAAGTAGATGGTTGTGGTACTTGAAACATTCTGGTACATATTCCAACATATTTCTAGCAACACCAAATCTTCACAAGAAGAACTATACGGGAAACAATCATGGCACATCCTGAAGAGAACTCTCCTCTTCAGAATGAGTACATTACATTCATGTTCCAAAATCTGGAATGCCTTGCCTGTGTTTATTTGTTAGCTCACATATCAAAGGTTCTTAGCATGCAAGAAAATCTATCCCATGTGCAGAAAATATTCCATCTTGTGCTATGCTGTGTGCACTGGAAATCAGCATAAAGGCTAGCAGAAGAGCAGCCTGAATGCAATTCATTTAAATAATCAATGTATTACTCCGTATCGAAGAACTGTGACAAAACCCGAGATGTGAACTCAGTGGGCAGATGCCAAAAGCCATAAAGCAGCATAAACCCAAAGCCGGTAACTGTGGCAGTTAAACATACATCACAATGATAGATAAACGTTAGCCTTTATAAACCAATAGCTATCATTCCATAAGCTTACAAACAATTTACATCCACATGCTTTCCTTTCTTAAAAATACACTGAAGTTTAAAAACGGAGAACTCCACTGGTGGCAAAATGCTCATCTGCCATAGCACGGGCCTTCACTTCAGCCTGCTGCTCCAGCTTCTCCACCAGCTCTTTCAAGCGGTCTTTGTCTGTATAAAAATACACATACAAGTTTCTTTCCATCTGACGCAGCTTATTGGACTCTAAAAAGCTTCTCTTTGACTTCACATCAGCCATCAGATCAGTAAAGAGTTCATTTAATTTGTTTAAATCGGTTTCCAGTTGGTGCAACTGCTCAACAAGTTCCTAACAAAAGATACAAGACAAAATAAAAAAATTACTTTTTTATTGTTAATACACTACCTGAACTAGAAATACATAAGTTTATTTGCTTTTGAAAGCCACTTTTGTTTGTAACTGAAAAGTAATCACAGAAAATAGAAACACAGGTGCTAAGGAATTCCACTTAATTCACGTAACTTTTGAGCTCTGTGTAACAGTACTCACATAGGGTCATGAAAATGTAAATTCATTTCCTTGTTTACCCAGCCCTCAGCTGGACAGATGACTGAATGACATATTCAACAAGTCTTCCTATCTTACAAGGGAACAGAAAAAAAACCCCACAACAGAAAAGCCAATGCAATTTTAAAATTTAATCATTAATTAACGGCTACAATTTTTCTGCCACTCTTAAGATAGTTCAGTGCAAGCAGGCTACTCATCTTCCACATTATTTCCTTATTAAAGGAATTGCTTTTCTTGAGAAACAGCAGCAATAGAGATGTCACTATTTTAAGAGGTAACGTGAATCAACAGAAAGGCATTTGATTGATTTAATAACCTGTAATCCCTAAACATGTATTGCTCCAATCACAAAGTTTCATTGTTATAAAAACTCTTCTACATGTTGCAAATACACTTGACAGATAGCAGCAATAAACATATTTGTATGTATTTAACCAAAGAAGTATAATGTAACAGAAGACTACCTCAATCCACTTTTGAGGTATCTACAATTAAAAAAAAGTAACAAGGTGCATTTAAATACCCCAATTCCCATTTAAAAGAGGCTCTGAAACTATCAGCTGGGAGCTTTGCAGCAGGGCTGCCCTACTACAGCTGTCCTTCAAAATTCTGATGTTGTTATTTTCTCCAAATGAGCCATCTATGGCCAGGCTTTTTAAGGGAACAAACCGTACTACTGAGGTGTTACAGGTAAATGGAGAAAAAAACCCATCTGAAAGAATAAGAGATTTAAATCATTTTCTAGTGATACCATATCCAGATGACT
The DNA here is from genome assembly GCF_033783945.1 of Neopsephotus bourkii. Classification (NCBI taxonomy): domain Eukaryota; kingdom Metazoa; phylum Chordata; class Aves; order Psittaciformes; family Psittacidae; genus Neopsephotus; species Neopsephotus bourkii. The sequence continues at coordinate 3,942,377 of NW_026901486.1, forward strand.
TATTTCCCATACCATAAACTTAAGAGTAATACAGGACTGGATATGCCTTTGGAAGAAATTAAGTTAGATACAACGATCTGCTCCGCAACAAGAAATTACTATCTGCCAACACCTACAAAATCCAGCATTTGCTAAGAACAAAGTACTGCACCCATTATCATTAATGCCAATAAATTTGTCACTGACATGTGGGAGCCAGTTTGTGTGCCTACAGCCTTCATACCACAGTGTTCTCAGGAAAAGAACATGACATATTAGTGTAATAATTTTAGTACATAGATAACAGCTCACCTGATTACTGAGTTGTATTCGACCTCCATGATACAGCTCATCATAAAGGGTATGTACATCACTTTCTAGTTTGGACAAAAGGAGAGACTGTTCTTGAGAAGATGCTGCTAGCTGATCTTGTGCTGTAGCACAGTCCTGCTTTAACTTCAGAGCCATCTGCTCCAGGCCTTTGTATGTTTTAAATAATTCTTGGGTTTTATTTTCTCCTTCCAGAAGCTGATATAGTCTGTAACAAATGAAGTTAAGATACGCAAACATTTTTAAGTTTCCTAAGCAATCCTGTCATTATTACTCAAGAGAAAATGTTCATCCTGAGAAGTCAGAGGACTACTAAAGGACAATACTGCTCAGGGTACTCTTTACTCCTTCTCCCACTGATTTCATAATTCAGTCTATTTATAGCTAGCATGTGATTAATACGAGTCCAAAATATTTCAATATTAAATTAACAGTAATGAAATACCAAAATACCAGTTAGTAAGTACCGAATGAATACAAACAGACACTGTCAGTGTGCTCTTGCCAACTATTTCCTGATATTTCCAAGCCTGCAAAGTAAGATGCAATTTTTTTTAAGTGCTGAAAACCAGCAGACTTCATTGGCTAATGTGAATTAATAGCAAAACCTTTAGGGTTTATAACTCTTTCAACTTCCTTTTTCAAACAAAACCAAAACAAGCAAACAAAGTGATAAATAGCCAGATGGCATTCAGCAATTTGGAAACATTAAAAATAAACCTGAACAAAAACGTTACAAGTTGCTAACACAAACACAATGGAAGCAAAATTAATGCTGCCTAATTCTTGCAATTATTCACTGTGCAAGCCCATACTCAGTTATCACTTTATTATTAAAAAACACTTAAAGCACAGTTTTAACAGATGGAAAGTCTGACGTTAACACACCTATAATTATGCAGTACACCTCATCAAAAGGTTTAGAATCTTGATGTGACAGCAGCACAGTGCACATTCCTACTGTATCACCTGGGCTACAAGGAGACTTCACCACTTCGCTGGTGAAAAAACAAATTCCTCCGTGGGGACAGGACACTTAAGACAGATGGGAAACCAAGCTGTAAAAATGAGCTAAACCCTTTTCCCATATTGAAGAAGTCGTTCCTCTCTTCTACCACACGGGGGGTTTTGTAGGCTAAGCTGCTGAGACCATGCATACGATCTGGGAAATCACTATCATTTACAGCTTTCCAGATCCATACTTCTAGAATAACTTTCAAGAGGTCCTAGCTCAGGGCTTGGCTTTAAACTTTTGTTATACTCTGGATGCTGCTTAGGAATGCTTCAGCAATTCAACAGTCTGATAATTGAACAGTTTTGACTCAGGCAAACCTGAAAATAATTTCCAAGTATAAGCATGAGGCTAATCTCATATCTTGAAGTTCTTCAGAATTCAAAATACTAATTAGCAAGTAACTAAGAACTCAGAAATACTAAAGGCTTAGCTTGCCTAAGCCTTTATTTCCCCAATACTATGTTAAAGTTCAACAGCGACTATAAAGCTTACCTGAAAGAGAAACCATCCTTTGAACTAATAGTGTTTCTTGGCTGTGCATGTTTAATTTGCTCAGTTATCTCCTGTAGGCTCTGTTGCAACTTATCAGCGCGCTGTTTTAGAGATTCTACCAACTTCTCAAGCTGACAGGAGATCTCCTTATTTTTCCTAAACTCCATTTCACAGGCTAGCTGAATAAGTTCAAATGATGCCTTCTGTCTTATCAAATGCCTGAATATTTCATTTTGTCTTGAAGCACAACACTCTTGCTGAGCAATCTGATGCTCCAAGTAGGACTTCTCCACAGGCACGCTCAGAAGTAATGCCTTCTCCTTCAGAAGGGGCATCAGCTCTTCATGGTTTATCCGAGTTATATCTTCTTTAATTGTTGAAATTTCATCATTTATACTAGGTATTTTGGCAGTGAGATTTTCTTGTTTCCCAGTATCCTGCATAAAACAAAATATCTGTCAGTATCTCCCTGGTTCCCTCCAAGCCACTTCCCTAACATATTTCTGCAGTTCACACATCAAAATCACTGCATCTTTTCTATCTACAAAATTAAACGAGAACTTCACAGGCAGTTTTACAAAACTTTACAACATAAGACAAATACAACGTAGGTATCAAATAAATGTATTTCAAACAACAGTAATTTCTTTCTTTTGCAGAGCCAGGAAACAGTTATTCTGTTAAAAACAGAAGAGCTGTATTTTACTTAGCACCCAGGTTTCAAGCATGTTTGACTAAGGGGAAATCCTGCCTGACCAGTTTGGTGGCCTTTTATGATGGGGCTATGGAACTGATCAACAGTGGTAGAGCAGTTAATGTCATCTACCTGGACCTGTGCAAAGCGTTCGGCACTGTCCCACACGAAATCCTTGTATCTAAATTGGAGAGACATCAACTTGATGGATGGACCACTCGGTGGATAAAGAACTGGCTGGATGGCCACACACAGAGTTGTGGTCAATGGCTCAATGTCCAGCTGGAGACCAGTAACGAGTGGTGTCCCTCAGGGATCAGTGTTGGCACCGGTCTTATTTAACATCTTTGTCGTTGACACGGACAGTGGGACTGAGTGCGCCCTCAGCAAGTTTGCCGATGACACCAAGCCGTGTGGTTTGGTTGATACGCTGGAGGGAAGGAATGCCATCCAGAGGGACCTTGACATGCTTGTGAGGTGGGCTGATGCCAACCTCCGATGTTTAACCATGACAAGTGCAAGGTCCTACACCTGGGTCGGAGCAATCCCATGCACAGCTACAGGTTGGGCAGAGAACAGATTCAGAGCAGCGCTGCAGAGGACTTGGGGGTGCTGGTCGATAAGAAAATGAACATGAGCCAGCAGTGTGCGCTTGCAGCCCAGAAAGCTAACTGTATCATGGGCTGCATCAAAAGGAGCGTGACCAGCAGGTTAAAGGAGGTGATCCTGCCCCTCTACTCTGCTCTCATGAGACCTCACTTGTGTGCAGTTCTGGTGTCCTCAACATAAAAAGGACATGGAATTGTTGGAACGAGTCCAGAGGAGGGCCACGAGAATGATCAGGGAACTGGAGCCCCTCCTGTATGAAGATCAGCTGAGAAAGTTGGGGCTGTTCAGCCTGGAGAAGAGAAGGCTGCGTGGAGACCTCAGAGCAGCCTTCCAGTATCTGAAGGGGGCCTATAACGATGCCGGGGAGGGACTCTTCATTAGGGACTGTAGTGACAGGACAAGGGCTAACGGGTTAAAACTTAAACAGGTGAAGTTTAGATAGGATATAAGGAAGAAGTTCTTTACTGTAAGGGTGGTGAGGCACTGGAATGGGTTGCCCAGGGAAGTTGTGAATGCTCCATCCCTGGCAGTGTTCAAGGCCAGGCTGGACAGAGCCTTGGGTGACATGGTTTAGTGTGAGGTATCCCTGCCCACGGCAGGAGGGTTGGAACTTCATGATCTTAAGGTCCTTGCCAACCCTAACTATTCTCTCCTACAACTGCAATCTCTCAAGCACAATTTTTCATAGTCAGTCAGATTATTATCAACACTGCTACCAAAATCAATCTTTTCCAAATAACTGTAATCAATCAAGTCCTATATGCTAGTCATCCATAAATGAAAACACACCAACTGACATGATGCCTTAAGTTAGTCCATGATTGGCATAAGCTAATATGTTTTCTGCTATTATAACTTCTTAAATTCCAGTAGCCATATCTGCCTGTCACTCACTTGTTGAGAGGTTTCTGGGGCATCAACTGTCAGATTAATTTATTTGGTACAAATACCTGAGTTTCAAAACGTCAGTGAACTAAAACTTTTTAAGTTTATGCTATAGAATACAAACAAGAACTCATTAATCATATTAGCTCTTCAGCACCACAAAATGTCAAGCAGTTAAGCTTTTGTTTTCTCTGTACAAATAACTGAGAGACAGTTATAATTTGAAAATACAAAGTTAAACTAAACTAGGACAGTACTACTAAGTCCTGGGGCTTTTAAGGTAGCTGTTTTTTTTAATTCTGGAAAGCAGCATTAAAGGTAGTCCACCATACTGAAAAATTCCTAACTATAGAAACTGGAGCTATTTCACAAGAGGAGTTTTGTGATCAAGATTAGAACTTGTACAATCTCATTATGTAAAAATAACTAAAAGAACAATAATTCAGCATTTCCTTTTACTACACCCAGTTGACCACGCCTGCCTGTGCAGAACTCCACTACCTTTTGTCACCTCTTGTGGCTTACCTTGCTCTTTAAGGACTGCAACATGCTCTCTGCGCATTTTATAGCTGAATTCAGGCTCTCCTCTTCGGCGTGCATTTGAATTAGCTGATGTTGAGCACAAATATATGCTGTCTGGAGCCTGGCCACCTCTCGAGTCTCCTCAGAGATTTCATTAGTCTCCTCACAAGTGCCTTGTTCACTGACATCTGCAAACTGAAAGCTGCCTTCATGTGAATTTTCAACCCATTTAGACACACTTTGATCAAAACTTTTGTTTATGTATGAGCTAAGAGCTGCAGAGTTTTGTTCTTCCTGAGCCAAATACTTGTCCAAAGAAAGTTGGAAAAAAAACACTGGCTGTGGATCTGACCCTTGTTCTGAATCTGAAGCAGTAAAGAAAGAGGCCCATTTCTTAGTCGCATCTGTAAAAGACAGCAGTTCATTGTTAAGTTCATTAGTTGCTGTAGTAAACACTTTCAACCCTTCTTTTAATTCTTTATGTGCTTCATTCTCTCTGCTTTTTAACATCTGTAACAGATGGCTGTTTTCAGAAACCATCATTTGAAGCTTATTATGCCGATGAATTTGAAGTTTTTTTAACTTCTGAAGAGTTTGAAGCTCATCCTCTAATGTCTTCAGTTCCTCCTCCTCTTGTCTACTCCTCTTTGAATCCACAGGCTTCAGACTTTTAAGGACTTCATCCAGTGCATTTCCTTCCAAAATGGGCTTTCCAGACTCACGAAGATTATCAAACTCTTGCAGTTCTTGTTCAGATACCACATATTGCTTATTTACATTGCCACAAAACCACTTCAGGAATGATCTGCTTTCTGAAGATTCAACAAGCCAGTCAAAATCATCTCCTTTAAGCTCACCAGCTTCTGGATATCCAATTTCCTTGAGAATTGCCACAAAATCATTTCCACAGCTCATGATTAAAGTTTTAGGGTTTGGTGGGGGTCTTTTTGTAAAAAGAAAAGATCCAAATACATGGAAAAAATCTGGGGTATTATTCCAGCTGTAATTTTGGGGTCATTTTAAATGAACATTCAGTATTTTAATATAAAGAGTCTGCACAGGGAAAAGGAAGTGTCAGATCACCCAGAAAACTGAATGCTATTTTGGATCAGATGGTCCAAGACTATAAACCAATTTTTATTTCATAGATATCTTAATACATTTTTTTCATCAAATCAGGACACATTTTTGCATCAATTAAAGGCCTGATCTTTGCAAACACTTATGTTTTTCCTTAATTCACTTAAATCAAGGTACTCTGTTTTAATAGTAAATTTAAAAGAAACAAGTGTAAATACTGAGTAATTCATTGGCCTGCAGAAGTGATTCACTCATATAGTTTTACTCACATTAAATAAAACAAAAAACACCCACCCACAATCAAGCTTCCAAAGTGAGAGGAGCTTTCAGCTTCTTCTAAAAACTAAACAGTGAGGTTACACTGCACTTTGAGATCTTCTTTATAAAAAGATTTTACTTTTGCAACAAGCAGAATCTTGTCTTCTGGACCTTCATTTTAAAGTTTCCTCTGCGAACAGAACAAGGAATCAATGTAAAAATATCTCAACGCAACAATGCAGGGCTTTGACCAATTATAAAAAAGTTAAGATCAGTGTAAATACTCTAGTGAAAACAGTCACAACTTAAAAATTACAAGAAAAAGGGATTTGATGCTTTGCTGTTTCCCAGCAACCAAATTAGCTTTGGGATCCTAAGGTGAGTGCAAGCAGCAAACAGGAGGGTTGGAACTGGATGATCTTAAGGTCTTTTCCAACCCAAACCATTCTACTATTCATGAATTATCAAGGATGACAGAAGGCCTTTTCTGCAATTCTGTGGTAATATCCAGCTTGGTTGGTCGGGGTTTTTTTAGTTTGGTGGAACATGCGTCCCACAGAACGCCCCACTCAGCCAGCCTGGAGGGCATGAGTGCTTAACAACTAAAAGCACCCTTCTGAAATTCGGTGTGTATTTAATATAGCTTAGAGTTACGGATTATACAAGAAATAGAATTTGTTACGCAAGTTTCATGTCCCAGGGCAGCTTTCCAACTGCCCTCTGTTTTCCTCGCTAAAACAGGGCTAATAAAAACAAAGGAGGGCACGTACCCTTATGTACGCATATGCACTGCCGCTCAAGCCGCCATCAAACGCCACAAATATCTTAAGACACCTGAGAAAGCTGCCCACCATTCCAGTCCCCAGATCACCACAGCCACCTCAGCGCGCAAACGGGACCCTCAGGCGAGGACCACAAACACCAGCCGGCCGAGTCCCAACTGCGGTGCAGCTGCTGCCCACAGCGCCAAGTGGGATCGCGGCCTAGAGCCGCCCGGAGCAGGGTAAGGGGAGGACAAGGAGGCGCTGCGGCCGCTGTACTCCCCCCGCCCCGCTTCGAGCGAGCCCGGACCCCGATACTCACCACAGCTCCCGCCTCAGCGCCCCGAGGAAGTAGCGGGAAGCCTGAGGAAGCGCGCGCCCCGGCGGCTCGAAAGGCCCGCCACACGCCGCTCTCGCGCAGCCGCCCAACCGCGCCTGCGCGCGCACCGCGCCGAGCGTCTGCAGAGGCGTCGGCGCCAGTCGCCGATACGGAACGTGGGATTGGCCGGCGCCGGCCCGCTGACCGGTGACGTCACGCAGCCGGGCGGCAGCGCGGAGGGGCGGAGCTTCTCCTCAGGGAGGTCGGGCGGAGATGTGTATCTTGGTGGCTCTCGTCCGTCCGCCCGCCCGCCTCCATCCTGTCATTCTTGCGTGTCCCGTTGCGCTCAACACATGGGAGGGGAGACGATGGCGGAGAGGGGGCTGTAGCTTAACATTGAGCAACGCCGGGTCGCAGCCCGGTGTGCCCACCCGCCGCCTCAAAGCTGAGGGAGGTGGCTCACGGTGGCCGCTCCTGCTGCTCCTGGGTGCACAGCTTCCCTGTTAGTAATTCATTCCTGCTTAGTTCTGTCATCATGTTTTCATGGGCTTTTATGTCCATGAATTTGTGTAACAACTTTCTGAACCTGGTGATACCCCCAGAAGCTTTGCAAAACTCAGACAAATGCAAAACTTGGAAAAAAAATCCAACCTGCAGCTTACAAAAGAGCTTCCTTAAATTTAATTGTTCTTTAATCCTCACCTAATCCTGTTCAAACAATGCCTGGTGCTGGCATAACAAGGGTTGGTGAATGCCAAACCCTGTCCTTAACCTGTGTGTTTCATAGCGGTCTGGAAACCACCGGTATACTCTTCAGCTCTGCTCCCATGTGGGTTTGGGCACTGCAAAGTGAATGCTCCATTCCCCCCACCATTTCACTGGTACCTCCTCGGTATCTTTTACAGCACCACTGCACCTTGCTGAGGTGCACAGGCAAGGCTGCACCCAGTCCTCAAGGTGCGGGTGCTCCAAGGTGTTCTAAAGTCATCACCAATGCCCTTCCTTACCATGATCCCTATTGGCTTTCTGGCTGCTGCTGCCCACCAGAAAGCCCTCAGCTGTGACTGCAGAACCCCTTCAGCCTTGCGAGGGCTGGTTCTGATTCGAGCACCGTGTAAATGTCATTGACAGCTTGAACATCCTTTATCAGCCATTCTTCAGGTTTAGCCATCTTTGTTTCCTGTCTACATTAAACATGCCACCTTTCTCCAGGCTTCCCTGCTTGCCTTCCCTTTCTCCTTGAGTCATGCAGGGGAGAGGTTTGGGCCGTGGTTTTCTATTTATGTCAGGCATTTCTAGTCCCATAATTTTTAAACGTCTGAGCGTTTGTAGGTTTCTCACTTCTGAACTGCTCAGTTAGGGATTTCTGGCATTTTCCCCTGGTTTTGCATAGGTCATTTTCTTAAAATTGAGTATCCGTTTGCTTTATTTGGCTTAATTATACTGTGGTTGCTACTATGGAGCAGCTCACCCACTAACAGCTCTTGAATGAGATCCTCTGCACTGCCGAAGACTAAATTCAGAATGGTGGGTTTTTTCTTGTGGTTTCTAAGGTCAGTTATTCTAGAAAGTGTCATTTATTGCATCCAGAAATATTGTCTCTATACTTCGCCCTAGTGAGGCATTGACCTGGGCCGTTATGTGTGGGCTGAGCCCTCCCACCGCATCTCCTATACCTGCAGCTTCTCTAATCTTACTCAATGCAATTGTTGGAGTGAATCAGCGCTGGGAAATGAGCAACCTCGCAGCTCAGCACAGCTAGGAACAACTGACGTGGGGATTTCTGGATGAGAGTCAGCGCCTGTATTGCCTGCAAAGTGCAGGGTGTTGATTTCTGGTAAAATGTGGTCTGCGCAAGACACTTCTGAATTAAACCCTGACCTGCCAATGAGTTCTCGTGGGTAAGAGGAGCTGTAGTGTTGAATTCCTCCCTGTCATATTACAGCCTGATTACAGCTGCAGTTTTGGCTAGCTGAAGTTTTCACATCGCCTTGCAGACAGAGCACTGTGTCTTCCCAATGGGGAAGGAACAAAAGCATTCACCATCTTACTGCATCAGACTGCTGTTTCAGTTCAGTCAGTGACTGCACTAAAATCAGCTTCTCCTGTAGCAGTATTTTGGAGGCTTGTGCTTCATGTATTGTTTTGGGTTTTGTTGATTTGGGTTTTTTTTTAAGTTTCATAAATACCAGTGTCTTTATGAAATACCATGTAAAAAAATCCCAAGTAAAAGCAAATCTTAAACACACAGAAATCTTCGTAAAGTCCTTCTGTCCTGAGAGCAATCCAGCTCTGCCACTGAAGTCCACCTCCTATATGAAAGAAGACACATCTGATAGAAGATTGTCTAGTTTTATCTATCAAATCCATTAGGTGGAATACTGCAACTAATGTCTTCAGTTCCCTGTGTGACTGGTCCCTCTCCCTCTTTCCACTTACACACATACGGCATTCCCCCTCCCTAGTGGCCTTTCACAAACCCACATCCCCCTCTGTGTAGCTGGGCCAGCAGGACTACACACTCATTCTGAGGCTGGTTTGGAGCTCCATACGTGCTGGCCAGCAGCCACCTCTTGAAAACAAGGAGGAGCTCAACTGGGGCAGTGTTCAGGCACATTCAGTGTAGGAAATAATTCATTTCTTTATACTCACACACAGAATTTTCATGAGTTTTTGCCATGGATTATCATTGCAGCCTCCATCCTATCTCTGCTATGTCAAATTTGGTGTAAATTAGCCTGAAGGTTCAAAAGTTATCAAGGAAAGGAGGAGCGGAACAGATGGACGGAAGAGGAGTTGTCAGACAGCATGATCTCATAATCCCTGCTGGCATAGGAATTCAGGCTAGAATTGAAATATTTCAGGTCAGAACAGTGTGAACTTAAAATTCTCATTTTGAAAGAGCAAGCCTCTAAAGTGAAACAAATTTTCATTTGTCAGACCATCGACTGGCTTTTAGGGCAGAGATTAAGCAGCAGCCTTCCCCTACAAACACATCTTCATTACTTACACATCATCAACATTGCTTACAGCCATTTCCCCACCCAGCCACAGCCCCATGTGCTGCAGTGTTTGCTTTTGCAGTTCCTTGTGGATGAAGATTATTTTTCTCTGATTCATTTTGTCTTGGTTGTGTTCAGTCAAAACACAATTAAAGACTCACCTTACCCTTTTTTGCCATTCTAGTACCAGTTGTTTTGCATCTATGCCCAAGAAACAGCGAGGTTACTTAAATAACATACTGCCTTTACAGACACTTTATGGTAGATTCCAGCAGATTAAAACATAGACGTTTCTGGAAGGATGTGTGGTAGCTCTGCCCTATTCCACAGATGCTATGCTGCATTTATTTCACTGCAAAGTACAACATTGTTGTGCCAGATACCTTAGAGAGAAGCTATGGGTTACCCATTGGCCAAGGCTGTGAAGAGCAGCCAAGGAGCATGTAGGCAGTGCAGCTGGCCAGTGTAAACCCTCCCACTGGGATACATCTGTCAGCTGAAAAACTCTTATATAAATCATCTGCTTATGACTACTTAAGGCATTTGTTTTGGTTTGTGTAAAAAAAAGAAAACCAAAACAACACAGATAATACATGGACAATATAAAGTCATTTTCATTTGCATCACACTGCGCATCCGCTAGCAGCAGGATGACATTACAAGTCCCTGCTACAGATTGCTGGAGTAACAACTGCTCTTAGGAAACACCCTGTCCTAAAAGGCAGTTCATTGCTTTATGCACAATTATATTCTGAATTAAGCACAGCTTTTGCAGTGCTATGTGAACTTCTATTATAACAAAGTCAGAAGACAGGAATTTGGCACCAGGTTGCTCTCTCCCCCAAGCACATGCATCTTCTCTCTAGAGGAACATCAGATTTCATTCCGAGACCTTGTATTCCCAGAAAAGCAGGTCAGAGTGATTAGTTTTCTTCAGCTTTGTTGGATTCGGTGTCATAAGTAGAAGAGAAGCTCCTACACGCTTGGGCTAATGCTCCTGGTGTATTTAGACATATAACACCCAAGGTTAATTTTCTTTCCTAGAAAATGGTTTGTTTACTCTTTGAGCATATTTCAGATGAACACCCCCGGTGGAGCTGCTCAATCAGGCTGTCTGCAGTGGGTTTTGTTCACAAGAAACAACCTCTGTAGGGAAGCACACCAAGACTTGTCAGGGGCCTCGGCAGGGACTGCATGGGACCAGCTCCCTCCCTACCTCTGCCCTGCCTGCTCCTTCTCCCATCATCACTCCTCCCCAGTGCGGCAGAGGTTCCTCTGCACAGGGGTGACACCGGACAGCAGAATTCTGGGGTTGTGTCCTCAGCCTGCAGACTGTAACATCGTAGCAGGCAGTAGGAAACCCGGCTCCTACCAGCAGCAGTCTTTGCTCTTCCAAACCCAGCTCGCCTGGCAGCGGTAATGCCAGTGCTCCACCACACCATCATCATGCACTTCTTGCCACGCCACGGTCCTTAAATACACAGGGTAATTCACAGCTTCAGGAGTAATAGTAACTGAGAATTTTGCCATTGCAGCCACTGTAAATTGCCTCTTAGAGGAAACTGATCTTTACAGCATCATGAACTTAATCCTGGTTTAAAGCTTCTTTCCATTTAAATAGGCCTTGACAAAACAGTTTCACTCTGGTAGGCAAGGCAAGTTTCTGGAATTTTAATACTAAATTTGAAACATCCATTATTAGCAAAATGAGGAAACGTCTATAAACGCTTGCATAAACAAATCATAAGACACTGTAAATGTAAAAGAAGCTGCATAGGTTATAAATTGTACATGATTTACAAAAAACAGTGCCACCATATTATCATAATTGTGATACCCCATGTGGTTCTGCGGTTCTTTATTGTGCTGGGAAAAGTGGTGCTGTCCCCAAATACTGCACTGCTAGGAGTCTCTTACAGCCTTTTTTGCTGTTGGAGATTGATTTATAATAAGCTAGTAAAGAGCTGAGTTGTGTTTTATACTTACTCTGTGATACTGTGATAGCAGTAATTGCAAAGAAAGCTGTGGTAACAGTTTTCTATGCTTTGTGCATGAAGATTTTTCCTGATTCAGCAGCTCAGCTTATTTGAATCAAACATAAACCTATCAATGAGCTCCTTGCCATGATTCCAACTCAAAGCTCCTATTTCTGTATTTTAAAGACTTCGCTGTAGTTAAGTGCAGCACATATGACACACTGAAAGAGGTTCCGGTGGATATCGCACACTACAGCAGAGAGTACAGCAATGGGACTTGCAAATACATTTCAGTTCTGGCCCATCTCTCCTAGTAACACAAAGTTAAATGCTCATATTGGGCTGTACATGAGCAGTGTCGTGACTGTCAGATCTGACAAAATACACATGCAGAACTCAGAGGCTGCCTTTTACTGCCTTTTTCCCTGTCTTGTACAGAGCTGGAGTGATTTCAAGTATAATTACTTAGAACAGGCGCTAATGCATTTCAGTTTGCACTTTGTTTGGTTGGTTCTGGTCTGCAGAAATGTAATGGTGGAAATTCATACAGTGCCCATGGTCAGGGACAAGTACTGTTAATGACGACTGGGGTTGCACTGGGCCAACAGGGGCAAGATCCTTAGTTTATATGGCACTCCAACCCTCATACCATACTATTAACTTGAATTGCTAAAACTCAGTGATCTCCTTATGAAACAGTCATGAAGCCTATACACAAAGACTTGCAAAGAGAGAGAAATACTACACACAAAAACCAAATGATGAAAAATTAAAAACAACCCCAAAAAGGCATAAAAATCTGCATATTATGATGAAACAATGATACAACACAATACTGCGTGTGCTATAGAACATAGCACCACACACGTGCATACAAATGAACACCTGATAGGCAATGAATCAACCATTCCTGTGGCTCTAGGACCCAGGGGCTCTGACACAGGACCTGCTCACTAGCACCTTCAGGTAACAGTGTGACTGGTGAACAGCAGAAAGCTGTCTTGACAGTGCTTCATATGCACCAAAATCCCACTTAAAAAGCTATAATACACAAACTCTCACTGACCTAAATGGTGTAACCAGGGTTCACGCCTCTTGTGCAAAAGGGAGGAAGACATTCTGAAACAGGAGCACCTTCCCTCTGCTTTGCCCACGGGTGAGGCTCTGGCTGGACGTGTCTCCCAGCAATCCTCAACTGCCCTGGATTTACAATACTCCAGGTAGAGAAAATCCAAGGTGACCCTATGATTTCTGGCCTTTTCTGTTTCTTGTAGCCCCTGTGTTTTAGCTAGGTAGTGACAACACACCTGGATGGTTCTTTTGCAGCTACCCGTTAACAACTAGTGCATTTAGGGAGTTACTTAAGCAAATTGGCTCCTTTCACTGCAGAGGAAATTAATTGCTGATGTGTCTGCCCCATTAGTGTTTGTAGGGAGAACAGCTCTTCCTTAAAGAGTAGCTAAAGGGATTCAGTTCTCCTCCCAGCCATTTTGGGGAGTGTGAGTTGGCGGATTAAATATCAGCACTGTTACTGGCTCTTACCATACACAACCAATGGCCAAGTGTCCCCAGGGAAAGCAGGAGTTGAGGCCCCAAGGCTGGAACCAGGCAGAGCTCTGCCCATGGAGCTCACACACGCACAACTTCACCTCTTCCCATTTCAAGCTCTCTTCTGGCATTTCAGTTCATGGGTTACACAGAGGGTACAGCCAGATGCTCATAATACTGCTGTTGATGACAGTAACTTGTTATGTGGTATAGCTGAACCCACACTCATCTGTGTCAACAAAAATAACCGTGCTTAAGGGCAAAGTCTTAGTTATTTAAGTTAGATACAAGTCGTAGTAGATCTTAATTTTTTCCTTTCCCAAATCCTACACTGAGAAATTAGGATAGAGACTTGTCTATAAATACCAGATGAAAAACTGCCCTTCCCATGGATATGTGGGGGCCTTTCTGTATCTGCTTTTATCTGGTGAAACTCACTCTGAACCAAGTTTGGCGTTTGTGTAAGGCAATGCAGGACCAGTCTCTGGTGAGCACTGTGTTACAGAGGATCTGCTCCTCTTTTCTGGATATGAACAGATGAGCTGCAGTGGGCTGGGAGTACAGCTTGGGCAGGGAGGAGGATTCGCCCTTCAAACTGCAGTGGGGAACGTACATGAAAAGCTAAGTTTCAGGGTGGTTTGGCTTTATTCTGCCTCTCTGTGATGATAGAGTGCACTCACAAAGCTAGAGAAGAGCTAACCCCAGAGCAATGAGGAGGCATGTATCTTCCTGACACCAGTGTACCACAGGGGAAAGCCCTTCCTTTCCTCTTCCCCCAGGAAAGAGGCCAAACCTCTGTGTCTCCAGGAAAAGAACTGGATGACTTCATCTCTCCAGAGCCCTTCCCACAGAGGAAAAGACCTGGCAGCCCTGTAATCGTGTCCCTGCTCCTTCATTTCCTATGTGGTAATTGCAGAGAAAATAGATCAGCTGAGCAGCAGCATCTCCCCACCTGCAAAGAGCACGATCATGACGCAGAAGGACAGAGCTGCCGAGGCGGTGGCAGTATTTAACCTGGCAGCCTGCAGGATGCTTTTTGCACTCCTGTTCCTATTACACACAGTTGCGCACTTGCAGGCAGACACATGCAGGCATGGAGCACACACAGGAATTCCCAGATTCAGTAGGGCTAGCAGCACTAGGATACTATTTGCATCCCCAGGTAGTGCTGCACTGGCTGCTCTGCAGCAATAGAATCCCATCCCTGGAGGCGTGTCAGAGCCCTGGTTGCTGCTGTGAGTTGGCTGGGGCAAGGACCCCCACTCCAGCCACCAAACCCCACGCCTGAACAGCCATGGCACTGCCTGCAACCAGACTGCTTCTGACGGAGCCAAAGGAGAAGGGCTGTGCCTGAAATACCTCCTGGAACTGGCTGTGCTGGAGGCAGCAACAGCCCCCAGCTGCAATAACTGAACGAGTAAAAACAAATGAACCCTTTTTATTTCCACTCAAGATTATTCGAGTAATTTTTATTGAAAATATAAGATCTACAAAGCCATGGATACCCAGCGTGGAAGAACTCATTAAGTTAGCACATTCATCTTTCAAAGGAAAATTTCAGGTCGACCTAAGGTACAATAATGTTCAATTTAAAATCTCGGTTTTTTTCCTTCTGTAAGGTTCAAATCTCTTTTCATTAGGAGGTTCTGTGCAAGAGCTGCTTGTCATGAAAGGAAACACTTTACAATCCATGAATGTGTTCATTATATAATAAATGAACAGCAACAATATACTAGCCTTTTTTTTTCCTGTTAACAGTCGTGTGTTAAAGTAAACTCTTACTTTATTTTTTTTCCATGATTTGGAAATTAGTTACATATGCACCAGAGGAGCTAGTAATTTCTGCTGCTTGTCAGCTACACACAATGAGTATATTGCTGTGTGCTTTCCCCAACAATGAGGATTTTAGTAATATGCAAGGTGTACAGAACGTAATACCAAAACCTGCATCACAGAAAAGGTTAATTGTTTTCTTATTCAGCTGCCAGAGTTTATAACCTTAGGCTCCTCCCCAGAGCCAAAGTAGGGGTGGCCATCCATTAGGTTATGTAAATTAAATGTATACGTTTTCCTTGTTGGCAAGTTCCAAGCAGTAAGCGAGAGTGCAAACAAGGATTGGTAAGCTGCCACAAAATGGATTCGTATTTCTACTCCGTGTTGTAAGAGCCAAAGGGAGGACACGTACGTCAGATGTTGAAAGAACAACTGAACCTTTGTTTTTGATCGTTATGGTCAGTCTGTCATGAGGTCTTGCATCCGAATGCTAAAAATGGCACCACTCCTGGACATCCCATAGCCTTACACAGTTACATTTGTGTTTACCCAGCCACCAAGCACTGGTCTCACAGAGACCCTGACTCCATAAGCTAACAAAATACAGATTCGGGTGCTGGCGAATCCAAGGGAGGGCTGATACAAAGACAATTAACCCTCGCACCAAAACCTAATGGTATGATTTTACTTAAAGCCACACTGAATCAGTTGTGAGAGGGTGGACGTATGAACGCACCTCTGTGCTTCAGCCGTAAGAAGGTGGACAACTGACCATTCCAACAGAGGGTCTCGAAACAAAGCTTAGTTGTCCTTTAAACAATGAGAAGGAGAGGCATACATAAATGGTCACCAAGGCACAATATGACAAAGGTGAAGAGTCCCTGAGACTCTGGTCTGGGTCTGTACCATTCCCCTCCCTATACAAGTAAATGAGAACATTTAGGAAAATATAATACAAAATCTCTTACAGGAAATATAGACTACACTTGCTAAAATCACTTCCCTAAAAGTGTTTATAGCTTTTTTCTTTTTTTTTTAGTTTTTTTTCTTTTTTTTCTTCCTTTTTTTTTTTTTTTAAAAGACCTTCTTTAAACAGATAATGCAAAGACTGGTCCATTTTTTTAATTACCCGGCAAGCCAAGCTCTAATGACTTCACTAAGCAGAAGTTGTATTAAAATACAGCTTCATAGTATTGCTACAAGTTGGGTAAATATGTTCTGAACAGCTTGATGAGTACTAAATAAACTTTGCTGTTTTACAGCATACATTTTCATTTTTTTGCACTTTTTTTAAGAATAGAAAATGCAATTATAGTGTGCAAAAGAAAAAAAAATTAATTATCTTCTAGCTGAATACTGTAATTTTAAGCCATGTCTTCCATAAAGATGTACTGACATGAGTAAATAGAAGAAAAGAAAATACAAGCCAACAGAGATTTCATTTCCTTGCAAGGAAAGATTAACTATTGCAAACTGGATCACTTGAGTTCTGTATTCTTCAGACAAAGAAATGGAAAAACAACCCAAAATACCACTGAAATGCTTCAGTTTCATCCCTTCCACGGTAACAGGTTGAAACTGCAGCGCTGCTTTCTGCTGCTCCCGTTAAGGTGGACAGAATGATCTGCTGCTGGTTGGATACTGAATACAAAAAAAAGCAGAAGAAAGTTGAGATCATCCCACATGAAGTCATTATTAGAGCTGGCTTTTCCCCGTTTTGAAGTACAGTAGTGACTTGTAAATATGACCTTTTCTAAAGATCATCTGAGATTTGAAGATTTATCTGCCTTCTTCACCCAAACAGCAGCTGCTGAATTTACTCTACAGAGCCCGCTACAGCGTTCAGAATGTTGTGGGTTTGGGTTTTGTTTTCGTCATGAAAAAATACCACGAAAAGTAGTTTTAGGGTTTCATTTCTCTGAATCATTGACACATTGTAGATTCCATTTATTCTTCCATGTTTGAAAATGGTTTCTGCAAAACTCAAAATAAACTGTCAAACTCCCTCACGCCATGCTTCCAACAGGTTGAATTTAATACTTCTTGAATGGAATGACATAATTTATTTTCTTTAATTTGCAATATGGCTACATCAAGCTAGCTTTAAGTCACAACTGTACCTAACCACAGTTCTCTGCAGCAAACCCATGATTTACAATATCTAATATTGTGGTTACAGTGCAGGGAACCGTGGGTTAAGAAACCTCCATGTCAGAGTACTGTGGTTGGGGTTTCCTGGAAGAGTGGCAGTTGACAACTCTGGAATATTCATATAAGTGCTTCAGTCAGATGGTCCTGAGTTGAGCGGGGAACTCAGGCACTATGAGAGCCTGGCATTCAGTCTGCGGGAATGTGTGTAGCCTCCGTCACTCGAACCGCTTTGCAAACTGTAGTGGTCTTCAGCATCACTGGCACTTCCAATACTGTCCATTTCACCTGGAGTAAACTCCATTCCTTCAATGTCTACTTCTAAAGAGAACACAAGAAGGCACATTTTCAGAAAGGCAGCAGCTGTAGCAAGTAATCACGGGCCAGTGTCACTCAGTGTTCAGGTGAAACCTGAATCACACTTCGTTTTCTGTAATTAACAGAAAACTGGAACAGCAATTCCCAGGGAAAAGATGATCTTGTCCACCAGAGAATTAAAATCCCTTCTGTCCTCATCCACATAAATATACTGCATGGCATCAGTACCAGATGCTGTCCCAGAACTGTTCCAACCTGTGCACTGACACTGATTATAAAATGCCCCAGCCCTCCAAGGCTGTGGCACTGCAGCTCATGGTAAATTCAACCAATGCAGGTGTCGCTGGCAGTGAGACACAGTCAGCCTGCGCCGATGCTCAGGCACAGAAACACTTCACGTCATGAAATAAGGGATGGTGACAGGCAGCTTGAAGAGCTCTGTCCTCAGCAAGAACCAAATGGAGAAACACTTGGTGACTGATACCGGGAAAATACTTTAAAGTTTCACAATAAATGATGTGGAATTCATTTATTCACACATAGAATTAAGACCAGTAAGATCATTTTTTTTTCCCCAAGAAGAAGATATTATTCCAGCCTGAGTAATAATTACCCTAAAAATTCAGAACATTAAATGGTAATTGTTCAAAAAACTGGCAAACCCACATGCAGTGTAGCCAGGTTTAAAATCCAAGCAGTACTAATGCTTCATAACTGCTTAGAAAAAGAAAACATTTCCCAAAGCATGTAGAAGAGATGCAGTAGGATTTTATCCTGCAAATCACACAATGGAACTATTTTGCCAGGGTTTTGCTGAACTTTTTTTTGCAGGATTTAGTTCTAAATGCTTTTCTTGCTTCCCTGCTTCCCTTTTCCTGCCAGCTCCTGCTAGTCCCTTTGGGAAGGCCTCGTTCACTTACCTTGTTCAGAGTCAGTGGATATTGTTGATCCCATACTGTCAGTGCGGATGCGCTCCATGCCCTGCACGGATAGCTGCTCCAACCGGCGCTTGAGGTAGCGGTGCTCCCGCTGTAATTGTTCTTTAATATTTAGAGCTTTTCGGTCCTGTTCTTCCAATTTCTGAAAGGGAGAAGAAAGCCAGTGAGCTGACAGCTTTTATCATGTTAAAACCCAGGTAACTGAAAATCTGCTCATGAACAGTAGCATAGACTCATATAATCATAGAATGGTTTGGGTTAGAAAGGACCATCTAGTTCCAGCCCCCTGCCATGGGCAGGGATGCCTCACTCTAGACCTTACCGCCTAAGACTCTGTACAACCTGGCAGTAATTTTAAAGCAGTTTAAATGTTTTCATTAACTCAAAATTTAAATTAAATTTTTTTTTTTTTTAATTATAATGTTCTAGAGGTCAGTACAATTTTTTAAGCTGAAATTTCACAGTAAGGTACATGAATATATGGGGAAAAAGAACCCCAAAATCGCTCAGCAATTCTCTTGCCACCAGCAGCCACTCCTCCGCTAAGACCAAATCATTGTTGCTTCGTTTGTGGGGAATCTTTAAATCACTTTGTCGGGCAAAGCTGGCACCATCTCTGATAGCTGGAGTGTAGCTCAGGTTTCAGTCAGAACATAACGCCTCTGTAGGTGACATAAGAGGCTTATCACCATGCAGGAATCACTGCAGCCTCCCGAATGCTCTCCCTCCTACTGCAGGCCATGGAAATTTTTAACATTTAAAAAGCTTCATTAACAATAGGTGGTATTAATTATATACGGTAGGAGGAATTTACTAACAATTCTCTTTATTCTTGGCTGGCTTTTTCCCTCCTTGAACCCCAGCACAGCAAATACAGTAATTCAGTGATAATGTCCTACAAAACCAGTGGTATTAATCCAAAACTTCTCAGCAAACAGCCTGTGAAATGTTCCTTCCACACATGTACCTAAAATCTGCCTTCTACTTGAGTAAAAGACAGCACTAGTTATGGAAATAGAATATTTCACACCTGGTAAAATGTGCTGCACTGTTGGTCCAAATGCAGTAACAGAAATAGTGTGGTTTAAGATTTCAGCTGAACCCTCTTCCAAATCACTGACAGCCATTTAAAAGAAATTACTATATAATTAGTGAAGAAAGCGTAATGAGTATGATGGGATCAAGAGCAGGAAGGACACAGAAATCAAAATGCCTCATATTATTTAACAGAATTACCTAACCAGTGAAGTGAATTACAGGTTGTAGCAGCAAAAGCACTTGTAAGAAAGACCCTGTTTCTGCTTGAGCTGTGTTTACAGGACACTGAGATTTAGGAGATGTGCAGGGAGTGCGCACAGCTGCTGCCAGTCCCTCCCTGCTGTCTGAGTGAACCTCTGCTGGGTTTCTTGAGGAGAGCAGGGGGACACAGTGCACAGCAAACCACAACCAAACCCATTTCAGAGATCTGGATGTTCCAATGCCAGCCTCAGAGCAAAAGTATTTATCTTTGGAAAAAAAACCCTAATCGACACTATTGAATTGAGCAGTTTCCTGGCGGACTGAAATCTAACTTGTGCAGCCTCGTGTTAAGCCCCCTCCCAGGCAATACACTCTGCAGATACACATCATACGTGGATACACAATGAGAAAAAGGGTTGGTACATCCACGTACGCAACAAACCAACTGTGCCCAATTGATCAGATTTCCTTTTCCCTGTATTTTCCTGGCTGCAATCCCAAACTTTAACAACTATTTTAGGAATGAACTCAGTGATTCAGATCCAGGAGACTCAAAACCATCTGATTCTTCAGGGCAAGCTGCAGTATATGGGGAGGGTGAATGTGTGAAAAGTTCAAAGCTAATGACTGTATTCGAAATGGCAGAGGCATTGGCATGCTCTGGTGGTGCAGCGGGGAGGCAGCTTGTCTGATGAAGGGGAGCAATTAAGTGGCACCCCAGTTAGAGTATGTTCAGTTAAAATCTCAAACAGAAGGTTAAACTTCAGCCTCAGTTTTCAGAAGAACAAGTACTTTGTACCGAGCACGATGGACTTGGACGGAATCTGCTCCTAGCTGTTTTTATCAGCAGCTGACAGGGTGACTACATGGCTAATCTCTCACACTTGCCACTTGTAAAAACAGTTCTTCAATTTGTATGCATAAGCCCGTGACAGGGGGGCAGCCCGAGACAAAACCCACATGCAGTGCCTTTCACGCATGTTAGCCTCCATTATAAACAAGAGGCTGAAATCTCAAATGGTAAAACCAGGGCTTGCCCAGCTGGAGTCAGTCTGCTTCTGAGGGCTCGGTAAAGTTGTTCACAAGGAACGTTTTGCTTAAATTAATCTTTAATTCTTCATCTGCAACTGCAGTGGATCTCAGTGCTGTGCGACCCCAGGCTGATCTCCGAAATACTCCATGATCACCGGCAGTGTTTCATCTCTCCTGACACTTCTCTTGACCTGTTTCCCTGTAACACTGAAAAAATGTCAGCCTTGCACATGGCAGCAAAAACCTGTTCTTTAACTTTCACATTTGAATACTTGTTTGTCTTATTTCTGCACAGAACCCTGGTCTCCTGAAGAGGATGACAGTGAAATGTGAGTGAAGGTGTCTTTAAGAAAGGAGGCCTGAGGAATAATTCCCTTTGAACTTACCTGTGTCAGTGTATAACCTGTGCTGCTGCTGGATCACAGGTGAGATTTTGGGTTTTGTTTTACTCTTGTTCCACCCATGCAAGGGAGAGGCAACAAACAGGAAAGTGGATTTCATTTTGGTTTCTTTTAAATGATTACCAAATGCTCCAGGATCTGGTCATTAAGATGTGGGATGGGGATAAGGCTTCCTAGTAGCTATAATCCTTTTGACTCCATTAGATTTTTTTGATCATGAATAGATCTGGCTTTTTACATTGAAATCAGTGCAGTACAATGCTACTTTACTTAGTTCTTAAAAATAGATATATTAATCAAAGAACAGCTCTGATACAGATATGAAATTGAATGTAAACTATTAGTAACTAAGCAGAAATCACATAAATCACTGTTTTATACATCTTGAGACTGCAGGTAAATTGCAAACTCTTGATGCTGTGCCTGAAATCCTTGCAACTAATAAAGGCCAATATACCCAGAAGATCAGACATATGGATATAGATTTGTGTGAAAATTAGTTTCCTCTCTATGGATTCTGGAAGATTCTGCTTTGAAAGAAATCAAAGGATGAATGAATGTTTTTACCTTGATATGCATCTTGGCTCTTTTCAACAGACTTAGAGTGGTGTGCCTGGTGCTGTCCGGCCCGAGCGGCACGAGCTGTTTTAGCTGTTCCAAATATAGCCGGAGTTTAGCCCGCCTGAAATGATTAAAAATGAAGAGCATTGTAGTGAAGTTGCACCCGAACAGCATATCCTATATGCAAACACCATCTGTTTGCAGGAGCTCTGTGCACAACTCGATTCAATGGTGGCTTCCTTTCCCCTCCCTTTGGCAAAGCTTCAGACCTAAAGGTCACTTGAAATGCAGTTAACACTGCTTAGCACATGCAGACAGCAGGTCCATATCTATACTGCAGAGCTGTTTGTTCAGCCTGGGTAGTCCCATCTTAACGAAGGGGGAGATGTGAACAACCCAGGCAAGGCTGCACACTGAGCCTATGGCTGGGTAAGGAAGGAGAACTGGGACTTCACCCCAACAGTGACTTTTGCCAGCAGAGATGAAGCTGTGAGAGCGAGCAGG
The DNA here is from genome assembly GCF_033783945.1 of Neopsephotus bourkii. Taxonomy (NCBI): domain Eukaryota; kingdom Metazoa; phylum Chordata; class Aves; order Psittaciformes; family Psittacidae; genus Neopsephotus; species Neopsephotus bourkii. The sequence goes on from NW_026901486.1 coordinate 3,964,761, forward strand.
GGGCCTGCAGACCCCAGTTTCCCTCTCCCTCATTAGCCCTTCCCAACGAGATAGGACACACTCCTGGTACACAAGACAAGGGCATGCATGCAGCTCTGCACAACTCATTACTGCTTCCAGACATGGTTTATCAATGCATTGCAACAAGGAGGTCCTAATGCTCCTTATCCTCCCATCCTGACCCACATTTCCCCCCTGACGAGGACATGCTTCTTCTCTCACTGTACAGCCATGAAAACTTTTATTATCAACACACAAGAGAAAACACATCCAGCCATTTTGAGTCCTGCTTTCTCTGTCATTCCCTTGCAAGTATCACTATTGCTGTTCTCAACAATCTCTCCTTTACTAAAGACATTAAATCTACCAGTAAAAAGAGCATCAGCGAAGCGGTTATTTCTACAGATGCTTGGTTCCTGAACTTTGACTGTCTTTGAGAAGGATGCTGGCAATACAATAGTCTGTGAAACAGTGGCTTCAACTACCCAAAGCAAGGCAAAGGCAAACCAAACAACACTGTGTGAGCATCTCTACACCTAAATCCAGAAGAAACTCTCTCCTGGTTGTAATACACTGATCTGTACCATTTTGCAATGGGATAGAAATGGATGCAGAAGTGCTTATATGAGCAACATGTCTAATATCTTCCTTTCTTCCAGCCTGTTACAGACTGAACAAAGCAATGACCTGGAGTGTACCAATATCCCCCACAAAGCTTATAAGAGAAGTATATCACAAGTGTGAGATGAACAATCATCTTGTTCAAATCTGCTCGATGCTGCATGAAGGAAACACACTTTGCAGGAAATTTAATGCTTCTACTAAAAAATGAACCTTCTGTTGAACAACCAGTTCAGAACCAGAATCCAGCAGCACTGTTTGAAATGCAGAGGATTTAATATGCACTGAATGACAAGTTACACATGTGTAATGGCAATGATTAGTGTAATGTGACAACCACTTGAGAATTAATGGGGAAAAAACCCAAAGCAAAATAAAATCTAATTAAAATACAGTAATGACTACACACTCACAGGTTTAGTTCTGGCTGCCTATAAATCAGGAATGTATTAGGTAGGAAACCAAAGAGCAGTTCCATAAAATCACTAATTCCTTCTTCAAGCCACTTCAGGGGAAAAAGGAAATACTGGTCAGAATGTGATTCTCAAGAGAAAACTGATGACAGACTTTTGGTTCAGACCTGTGGTTTGCTTTTAACTGCATGACTCTAAACTTCACCACCTAAACGCTATTACTGAAACAACAGCAACAAAGACTGGGATAAATATGCACAGAAATAGCCCCATCAGTTCACAGGTGCCTTGTGGCTGGTACTGGGACGCTGAGCTTTAAAACAGCAAAATGCCAGAAGTAGGGAATATAGGTACTTATACAGAAAATCCTGATCAGGTGAATGTTTGGTCCTGGGGCTGCAGCACCCAACAACCACCTGGCTGATTTGGGTTTAAATACAAAAACTTGCTCCAGGACTAAATCAAAATAATCTTTTAGTTTTTAAATGGCCTCTAAAGACACACGCAATCATCTGCGTCACTCAGCACAACTAGGATGCAACTGTATTTAGGTAGCTGACAAGAGAGTGGGGACTGAAGATAAAGGAGGATGTGGCAGAGGACAAGAATAGTATCCAAGCAGTAAACAGAGAGTTAAATACATGGAAATGGAATGAACAATATACTTGGACTAACTAAAAGTCTAGTAAAGAATAAACAGAACTGTTGATCTGAGATCTACTTAATATTAATCCTGGAGAACGTTAATGAAACCGGACTACATACCCTACTTCTCTGCCTCCATTGCTGTTTGAAGAAAGCCTGCCTGCTGCAGGGAGAATGTAAGGAGTTAGTGCACTTCCTTACCATCAACTGGGAAGTTAACAGAATCATCACCAGGGTGCAGAGAGCACAGGCTGTGAGTAGTTTTAAAGCACTAATTCTTTTCTGTTACCTGCCAACCACGCAAACGAGGACTTCACAGGACAAGAAATCACAGGACTGACCCATGAGAGGAACTGAAAAGCATGGTATTAAAACATTGTTTTAAGGCGTTTGAAGCACTAGCAATTGATAGCACTAAATGTAATAAACACACTTGGCTAAAAGACCTGCTTCATGTTTGTTTTTAATGGGAGCTTACATTTAATTACTCAGCACCTATAAATCCATTAAAGATTATAAATCACCAGCTTCAATGCAGCTCCTTACGTAAGTGCAGGCATGTTTATGTGGCTAATTCATATGTTGAAACACAACAAGCAGCATGATCGATGGCATAGATTGTGAATGTAAAAAGCAGAAAACCAGCCCACACAATTCCTGTGGCGCTGGAGTAAATACCCCACGTCTTTCATTTAGCACATCGCAAAAGAAGTGTAAGAATGTAAGAAAACATTCCAGGCATGTTGTGTTAACAGATCACACCAGCAGGAACACGGGACTCCAGCTCCACAGCAGATAAGTTGTCACATACAGACTCTGCCAGCTTTAATTTCTCTCTTTTTCTGCAGGGACCTGACAGCTTTTGCTTTTCCTCAGCTGCCCACTGGAGGAGGGAAGGGCAGTCACAGAGGTGATCGTGGCTGGAGCCACTTTGTGTTTTGCAGCTCATGCCTTAAATTTCATCTAGAAAACAAGCAAGAAAAAACCAACCCAGCAGCCTGGTCTCAGAGCAACGGGGCAACTATCTCAGTGCATGAAGTGTGGTTGAAGCTGGGTAATTAGCTTCAAAACCTGCCTGTCACACCTTCACCCACACAAGGATGGTGTCAGGTCAGGATACTGGTGCCTGGAGAAGCGGGCACTTACCTCACGTGGATGCACAGAAACACCCCCCTCGTCACTGGTGCTGCATTTACCAGGGAAGGTCAGGATTTAAGAAAAACAGCCATCCAAAATCTGAATCCTGAAGCCTGCAGCTGTTTCAAGGACAGCCCCACACATAGAAAGAGGTGCATGCACAACCTGTCTCTGATCTACCATGTTTTCCTTTGTGCCAGAGGATGAAGTGGTTTCAGCTGCTCAAGAGTTCACTGTTTCTCCATTAGCAAGCTCACATGGTCCTATAAATCTGCATTACAGCTCTTCTAATGCTTAATAAAAATGAATAACTACGCCCATAGATTGGGTCAGTGTTCCGCAGCAGTGGCCATGTCTAGGAACAGTTGGGTGGTTCACCCCATTCATATAAAGCAGAAAGCATCTTGCTGACTACTAATGCAACAGCCACCACCTGGAAATGCCCTCATCTGGTTTTGAATCCGTGTAAACCCTAATGGGCAATACTGGCACGTGTTTGAGAACCAAGAGCAAAATGAACCCTGGAGTCCCACAGTGTGGTGGGCAAAGCAGCAACTTATAACAGTGGTGTTAGGAACTTCCCTCTAGTACGACGCACCCACTAGAAGTTCATTTAAGTCCTCAGAAACACCAGTTTGCTCCAGTGCTTGGCTGTGAAAAGGCAGGAGCAATGCAAGCCAGTGAGCTACGGTTCACCATTTCCCCCAGAAAAGGCTGCCATGCAAGAGTAAATTAAGCTCTTTGACCCTAACCAATTTTGAAACAGTGTTAAATGAGTTTATTAAATAATGGTCAATAAGCTTCTCCATATGTATGAAATCCCAAATGCAAATTCATTTCAGTGCACCAAGAAATGCAATACTAAGATGCAGAGGGGAAAAAGAGGAAACAAAACCCCCTATTGTTCACACTGGATAATCTTCATTCCAAGGAAACTGCAACAACTCCAAGAAATTCCTACAACTACTTGATGGGTGTTGCAATGGGAACAAAATACTTCTGTGTGGGGCCAAATAATAGAAATAATAGAACAAGAGGCAATGGCTGTGAATTGGGAGGTTCAGGATGGACATTCAGAAGGAATTTTTTTACTAGGGCAGTGGTGCATAACCAGAACAGGTTGTCCTTAAGGGCTGTGGAAGTGCAGTCTTTGGAGGTTTCTCAACACTTACCCAGACAAAGCCATAGACATTCACTCCCATCAACATTTCTGTGAACACAGAAACCAAAATTGCTCCCATGCATGTAACAGCAAAGCACCCCCAATTGTGTGACTTAAATCTGTGCCAGTCTGATTGATCCGGTGCTGGTAGGTTGTGGAGTGACCTGATCCACATGTAGTCCTTCCACAGGGCCTCTAAAGGTTTTTTAGGTCCAGCACAGCAGATGGAAGTGGCCTGCAGCTAGTCAGATAGCAGACAGTTGTTCAGGCACAGTAACTAAGGTTCCTAAACCATTCAAGTATAAATCTAGAGACTTTATTTGGAGGCCACTGATCTGTGCGAAGCCAGCTGGAAAGGCAAAGTGCACATTCAAAACATGCTGCTTAGTCTTAGCATGGCATGTTTCAAGTAGGCCCTGGAGAAATTAAATGGGCATGGACACTTGTGATATGGGGTGACAGCTTCACATTCAAATGAAACATGTGAGTGTGAACCCTGCAACCCTGGCTGGGCAAACCATGCAGACAAAGTTGGGACAGCCTTCCATGCATTTAGGGGAGGCAGCACAGGGTAGGCATTTCCTTGAAGCTGCACCCAAAGGCATAAACAAGAGCTCCACTTCTGACATTGTGCTGCTGACTGCCAGAGGTAATTTGTGGAAAGCATCAAAAGGATATGCTCATCTGTTTCTCAACAACTGTGGACAAGAATGTAAAACTCACTAGAGAGAAGTCGAATTCATGACAAGTGTTCACCTTGCACTTCCTTAAGGTGATGTTCACATCCCCAGTTCACAGCCCCAGCAAACCAGAAGAATGACTCTCACACGCACACTCACAGAATGGTTAGGGTTGGGAAGGACCTTAAGGGGTACCCATTCTGCTGGCCCAAAGCCAGCTGCAGAAGGGAAGGAGCAACTCTATCAACAAAGTTTGTCATCCCTTGGGAAGCCCCAGAACAGCTCTGGTCCTCACCCATTCCCTCCTACTAGCAGATTGCCTGGTCAAGACATGGCGCAGTCCTGGCCATAGTGGGAGACACCTCAGAGCTGCAGCATCTCCAGCTGCTGGGTGGCAAGGAAATGGACAGAAAGCCACTAAATGTCCATATTCCCATACTGCATGCTCTGAGTTTCCCTTCATGCTGGCTCCAGCCAAAGTTGGCTGGGTTAGGCTGGGTGCTATTGCTTCAACACCCACAGCCCATATAACCCACACCCACATACCTCTCACTCCATAGGGCATCACCAACGCATATATGGATATGAAACAATGCTTGTCTCACAAGATGGCCCTAACTGTGCTTTCTGCAAGATGCTTTAATGGTAGAATTGCTTACATGGCTGAACATGTCTCTATTTCATACGTTCCAGATTTGCTCTACTGAACCAGCTCTGTGTACTGGTTGACATACTCTCGAATCAACTGCTAAATATACTTGCTTGGTGGTACTCTGAAAAGAACACTGTATATCAAACACTAATGACATTGAAAATGCAGTCATCACAAGCCACACCAGTGACAACAACAGATCTATGTGAAATAGACTCAAATCCTAAAAATTACTCATTTCTGTACATTAACCATTTCAGTTCAAAAACCAGACACCCTCTGACCTTATCGCAAGGTAAATTCAATATAAGTTTAATACAAACCAATCCCCACTTCAAAGAATATAAACCCATTTGTAATGAATCTCGGAGAAGACATAATATTACAGACTGGATAGAATTATCAAAGCATTTCAGATTCCTTCTCTCATGTTTCACGTTTTTCACCCCCATTCAAACCTATCGTGGTCACGGTGCTATGCAATGAAGTTAAGACACAAAGGTTTAAATCGAGAGCAGTTCTTCATTGTTGCACAATGCCTATGTAATCTGGCTTAGTAACATACATAGGATAAAGTCAGAGAAGAATCTCTGCACCAAATATTCCCTTCTGGAGTCAAATGTTGTCCAGCGACATTGTGAACCAAAGCAGCCTGGGCTGAGCCCAGAACTCTAGGTTAGAGGCCCCTGCAGTTAACTAATGGTTGTGTTCTCTCCCTAAAGAAAGGTGATTTTAAATCCCTAACAGACATGAAATTCAGCATAAAACACAGAAGTGAGCTAACTGCAGTAGCAAAACGCTCATGTTTTTACAGGAAGATTCTTCACAGTTTCATTTATGAAATGCAAATACCTGTGTACAGGGAGCACTCAAGTTTTAGAATCAGCAAACACAGCAGCTCAGGATCCTCTTGTGACATGAACACAGACAGCATCATTATTCATAAACTTCTCATTATGTCTAAGTCTCTTAAGAAATGCAGACCAGCAGCAACAGCTTCCCCACTGTGACTGCAGGATTCACCTGCACCAAGGTAAAATCAGAGAGAGGAACTCTGCCTTCCGACTCCAATACCAACCCCTTCTTACTACAGCTTGGCACAGCGAAGCAGCATCTCTTAAGGGCTTCAGTTCTTTTTATTTTGTGCACAGTCACACTCTTGAGCAAAGACAGAATCTGGCTGCAAGTGGCTTCAATGGTACTGAAAATGAGATGTGTTCATATTGTTTGTATGTTCCTGGGTACCACAGCCATACATATAACGTAGGTAAATACATACTTCTATCCCCCACTGATTAGTAGAAGTTGGTATTCACACTTGCCTCACTCCTTCTTAAGCTAATGCTTTTCAAAGTAAAGCTAATGCTTTTCAAAGTAAGCGTCATGACATTTACAGCTCTACAATACTTTTCATAAGGTATCAGAGATGATTCTGTACTAATTAAGAGATGTTAGTTTACAAGGGCATTTAAAAAGATTATATGAACTTCCATCTTAAGAAATCACAGAAATTCAATCATATAAAAATGGTTCTAAGGAAACCTACTAATGGTCCAGACAGAATTTAGCATATCTTCAGAAAATATTAAACATGATGGAAGATAACAACACTCCACTGAAGTATAAAATCCTGTCTCTTCTATATTTAGTTCAATCAGAAACACTTTCAACACTTTCTAATCTACAAAAGATACCTAAAATGCTTTTTTTTTTTCCCAAATGAGGCTCTAGCTTATACAAGAGCTGCACAGTCTATTTCAGCTACACAATAAATCTGCTTTAGTGAAAAGGAAAGAAAACCTCTTGGTATTAAAGCACTGTACCATAGCAAGGCACCCAGTGTGCTGACTGCTCTGAGATGTGTGAATTGCTTGCTCACAGCTGAGTGCCTCGGAGTCAAACCTGAACATCCAGTAGTGCCCTTACAGCAAAGCTTTTGGCTTTTTATTACCCCAGAAAAGATAAGCTGAACAGCAGTGTTCTGTCATAGATGCCACTGTTTTTCCATAGTAAGAACAAGATTCTGCAGTTTGTGCTGCAGGTCAGGATTCATCCAAGGCTTGTTCCACATGGCCTCTGCAACTAAACTGAGCAGCAAAGCCAGCAAGACATGGTGGCAACTAACAGGGAGAAAAAGCTGTGAGTGCCTAATTGCAGTGACTGTTTGGGAATTAAATGCAACAGCCCTACAATCAGTGGAACCACCTGCTACATTTACGTCAGTATTAACTTGGAGTTTCATTCTCTATATGCATTTTCAGTGTGCTGAGTATTTTTGATGCATCTCTTTTGCTGAATTGAAAGCAGCCTGACAGCTTTAGCAGCCAGGTAGCTGGTGTTCGTGGGGTATCTCTGAAGTATCCAAACAGAAGCCATCAGCTGCCTACAAAGGCGATAGCTGCAAGTTTATCTTAGCATCGCTAGCTTTCAGAGAGTCAGTGCTGCTGTGAACTTGGTCGTCTGCAAGTGTTCATGTGAACAATGCTCAGAAATGCCTGCTGCTGCCCCTAATGCTAATCAAGACAGAAGAAAACCTCTGCTGCCTGTTTCACCGCTCGCCATTTCAGTGTTTGGTGCATGTTATCACCCAGAAAAATATTTAAGTTCTCTATTTCACCATATATAAATGCACACTGCAGCATTCACCGTGCATGTTATTTACTTTCACTTAGTGCCACTTCAGCCCACTTGCTGAGCCAAGTCTCCACACTTTATCTTCTTTGCCTTTTTACCATCCAAATTTTGTTGCTTGTTCATGTTCTAGAACACATGCATGAAACCAGAACTTATGCCTACATCTTTCAGCAAACAGAATTTAAGGGAAGTACCTGCAGCACCACAGATCGATGTGGTTTTGGCCAGGTAAGCCTCTTGGCAGCAGTGCAGAGGAAGCTGGGGACAGGTGAATACCGGCTCATCTGTGAGAGGGAAGCTGCTGATTCCCAAGTGAGGGGATGCCTGGCAGACCTTGCTTCCCTTATTGCCCTCTTCCCCATCCCTCCAGTAGCTCCCTGGTGAGTGCAGTGACAGCTGCCCATCCTGTATTACAAGCACTGGAGAACATCAACATTTCTTCACTGTCAAAATGCCTCCAAGCCAACTTTGATGTTCACTGAGCTCCAGTTCCCACCACAGGGTGCGCTGTGGTGGCTCATGTACTGCCATAAGCCAGCAGCAGCAGCTAAGACAGGCAAATGACAGCAACTCCTGAGGCTTGCTTTGGGCTGGAATGACCCTGTAAAGCATCCTGGACAACGCCAGTGCAGGACAGCTGACCGGAGCCTTAACAGCTGGTGGCTGGCCAGACTGCCTGTGTGCTGTCCCCTCAGGGGTGTATCTGACAGCAGAAGCAGGCAGACAGACTGATGATGGTCCCAGCGTCACATTTTACTGCAGAAGAAACAAAAGCCCTGTGGTACATGAGTGCCTGTTCCCACATTGTTCTCCTGCTGCAGAGTGAGCACGAGCTGTCAGAGGCATGTGAGCTGTGACACCATGTCCCCAGTGCTACCCCCACACACTCATCCAGGTGCCTGAACTGCCTGCAGACCAGCCCAGCAAGACAACACCAAAACACAGTGGTCAGTTTCCAAGCAGTCCTTTTCCTTCATGGGCTGAGGTGGGCTCTCAGGGGAGTGCTTGTGCAGGGCAATGCACAAGGACACCAGCAGCTCTACCTGGTATCTGTTTTAACTGCTGGGGACCCATAGCATCAGGCTCTGCAGTACTGACAGCTGCAGGACCAATATCTGACCACCCTTGTCATCTCTCCTTGTTTCTTTCTAGGGTCCTCACTGCAGGCCTGTCTTCACAGCTTTCCCCAGGCTTCAGCCATCCCACTGTCTTAAGCTGTTCTAATTTCAGAGCAGCCACGAAAGGTTTAACAGCCCTTCTCAGGTCTTGGCCATAAGCAACAGCGCCATGCAGAAGTTTGAGATGTGCTTCACAAGAAATGCCAATAGGAATTTACAAGCTATACAAGAATTCCCAAAACATCACAAACAAACACAATGGCAGCTGGATACCATTTGTCTTCCCTGGATGGTGACCACCTCAAACTTACATGTGTAGAATTATCCATCCTTTGACCAGAAGCAGTAAGGTCTCTGACCTTGCAAGAATCTGAGGCAACAGAAACCAAACTTTATGGAAAGAGCTGAAATCCCTCACAGCACATTTTTGCTCTTCTATGGATTTCTTTTCCTCTGCAAATAAAACAGGGATTCCAACCTGTATTTTAGCATTTCAGCCTTCAGGTTCTCCTCATCTATAAAGAACAGTTTTCTGTATTTTAAACCTTCAAAATCAGTGTCAGACAAATACGAACAATTCTTACATCTATAAAAGAAGACATTTCTGTTTCAGGTGTCTTCTATTTTTAGCCCTGTTATCTACTGATTGTCATTTAACATTTACCTCCCAAATGCTGTTAAGCAACAGCAAGAGAGGTATCACCTTGTACCACAAGCTCAGCATCACACACTGCCTACCTCATACAGGCAGATGAACCACAGAGCCTTGAGGGTAAACACACAAGTGATGGAAATACTATTGTAGACTCTTGAAAACAGAGTCCACCAAAAAATAATCAGACATGCTTTTAATAAACTTATTTAACACCTCATTCTTCCCAACTTCCACCCATTTGTGTCTCATATTAAAATACACACACTGCAATTTAGTAGTCCTAAATTAGGCCTCTCAAGACCATCTGTCTTACCGGCACTTGAGTTTCTTAGATTACACTGCAGGGAGACTTAAGACTTTGTTACCTCAGACCCAGTTAGATAAGGCAAGTGCCATTGCAAGATGAGCTATTACAGTATCAAGCAGTTTTAATTCCCACTTGAAGTTACATGAAGTACACATGTACTTACACACACTGCCCACTGAAACCCCAAGGGTGGATTAGGACTTGCCACCACTGACATGAGTGCGGTAACACTCTGGTGCTCGCCGGCAGGAGAACACCACAAAGCAATTTGCACACAGCAAATGCAAACCCCAGACATCGCTCTGCAGTGCTGCAATAGATGTGCTCTCATTCATCACCATTCACAGTACTCTTGTAAGTAATTTGTTGAGGACTTAAGAGTGCAGGTCAAAAAGAATTGCATTTATTTAAACAAGGGAAAGCTGCGTAACAACTACAGGCTTGCACTGGGTTTACACCCAGAGGGGAACAGGAGGATAACTATCATTTTCCACAATTTAACCATTCACCAAAAGGTGGTTGAAGACGATGCAGTCAGTCTCCCCCACAAGTGGCTCCCGGGAGCACGTATGTCCCTCTCACACATCGCCTCTCACACATCGCTTAAGGCACAAGGTGCAGCATGGCTCTGTGCATATGAGCTACACCTTTATCGACTGACAACAGCCCAGAGCAAGTCACTGCTTACAAATCAGCTCGTGGCTTCAAACCGGCTTTAATTATCAGACTGCTTCCCCACATCAAAATGCTAAGCAAGAACATCGTGTCTCAGGACAGCTGCCAACAGGAAGGATCTTAAAAAAGAAAAGGGGGGGGACACAACTACAGTGCTTAGAGAAGCCTAGGGACGTTGAGCTATGGCACAGCTCTAAGTGGAAAAAGCATGGTACAAGGCCTAGTGTGCTCTTCCTGCCTAATTTTAAACCTCCCTATAGACATAGTTATTTTATGCATAAGTCAAATGAGGGGAGAAATGTGTTCAAGATTTATTTTTTTACACACCACTGTATGATGCCAAATTAAAGGAGAGGCAAGTCAAACCGAATTATTTTAGCTAAATTAAAACCATACATTGCCGTCACACACTGAACACAAGGCCTTGGGATGGCAGACAGCCGGAATTAAGCAGCCTTTTCCTGCATCGAGTAAAATGAAGTGTGAGGCACTAGTATCTGTAAAACTGGATACCTGCGGTTGTAGTTTTAATGTCTATTGTACCTCTATAGCCAAGTATCAAGTAAATACCAAGCATCCAATTGTAAGTAGCATAGCAGCCTTCCAGTATCTGGAGGGGGCCTATAGGGATGCTGGAGAGGGACTCTTCATCAGGGACTGTAGTGACAGGACAAGGGGTAATGGGTTAAAACTTAAACAGGGGAAGTTTAGATTGGATATAAGGAAGAAGTTCTTTACTGTTAGTGGTGAGGCACCGGAATGGGTTGCCCAGGGAGGTTGTGAATGCTCCATCCCTGGTGGTGTTCAAGGCCAGGTTGGACAGAGCCTTGGGTGAGGTGTCCCTGCCCATGGTAGGGGGGTTAGAACTGGATGATCTTAAGGTCCTTTCCAACCCTAGCTATTCTATTCTATTCTATTCTAAGTAGCCTCACAAATGAAGGGACTCCACATTTCCACATGCATGAGGCACCAAAAGGAACAGCAGCAATTCACACCATAGTTTCAAAACCTAATCAGAGTTAACACAACCGTATCTCTAGCTCAGCACCTAACCAGCCACCTTCTTGTTCTCAGCTGTGGGAAGTTTCAAGCTCTGACTGGGAAATTAAACATCAGAAAGGGATGTGCAGTGCTGGGTCTTACTTCCGTTTTTGCTTTTACTAATACTTCCTCAACATCTGTACCTACCAATGGCCATCTTAAGAGTACCTAATGGTGACAGGTTGAGCATGCACTAATGAAGTTAGATGGCTCTGGGGGGGAGGAGGTGGTGTGTGTTGCTATCTTCTCTCATTGTAGATACTCGAGATGTCCTCCAAGGAGATAGCTGGGGACCTCTAGGACAACAGCAAGGTGCCTGTTCCAGCCAGCCAAAGGCTGCTTCAGACCCCAAGTGAGAACACCAAAGGGAAAGAAGAAATCACCATGAAGTAATTAAGAACACATATCCCCAAATGCCTTGCTGTACGTCTCCAACTCAGTCACTGAAACCTTGTAATTAGAGGTGGATAGAAAAGACAGTGAGGTGCATATATAAACAAATTTAGGGGCAGGATTAAATGCACTGACTGTAATTAAAGATAGTCTCTTGCAAGCCTACAATGAGTACTCTTACTTTCACATGAATTAAAACCCGAGCAGCATGTATGTAATATCTTCTCCCTCAACAGTGGCAAGATCTGGCATCACGGGGCAGGGGAGAGTTGCAGATATCCGACAGTCCTGCCTCGAAGTTTAGATTTAGCTTGTCACAGCACAGATAGTGCCTTGTTTATAATTCAATTTCCGTCCTATTTCCCTTTCCATTGAAGAGTACAAAGCTGGCTGTCCCTGCGCCAGACAGGGTGCAGCCCAGCAGAACCTGAGAACGATCCGTTTTGGGATGATAAGGCATGGAACAGCTTTTCCAGACTCTCACCCTTACCCTCCTTCTTCTTTCATCCCCACAAAACTGAGCCCATGTTTCTGAAGCGCTGTGTCCTGAGGTTATCTGGCAATGGAAGGAAGAGCCAGAAGTTTGGACCTGCTTGCCATGTGAGTATGTAAAGTCAGGCAGTGGGAACCAAGACACCTGACAGCCTATGTCAAATACCTGCTAGCACGCAGACCCAGTAACTGCTTCTAGCCAAACACACACAACAAGCTCCCAGATTTCCCTGGCAGAAATTACTTGCTCCACCCTTGCTGTTCATTTCAGCAGTCAACACAACAGCATTTACCAATCGGGATTAAGTCAGCTTTCTTGGGGGAATTACAGGGTTTGCTACCTTTATGTTTTGTAAATACCAGCTAATGTGGTATGAAAGACACAGGGTGTCTGTGCAGCAGTGTTTGCAAACACTGATGTTGCTCTCGACTTCATCAGGAGCTGCTGAGTTCTGACAGCAATTACACTCCAGGTAGGCCCCTTAATTTAGCACCTTGTATCTTCACTTGGTTACCTAAATTGAAACGTGAATGAAAGAAAAGCAGATACAGTTGTGAGGCATTAATCCCAAGGTGGCAGTTGGGAGGAGAGGACTTAAACTAGTTCTCCAGCCTTTTAGAGACACTTTACCATGTTCAGATATAGTCTTTGGTTGTTCCCTGAATTTGCTGTGAAGCAGAATTTAGTATATGCTTTCTTAACGTATGGCATGTAGCCTGTAACTAAAGCTGCTAGTTTTCAAGTTATAAGCATTGCGACATAGGACCTCATGTACATACATCCAAGCCCGCACCTTTCATGTGTCAGCTATGCCAATCTCCATGCACTACACAATCAGTTACACTAAGTTGTATAGGAAAGGAATTGTGTAACATCAACTACAATTAAGCAATAATACGAGCCACTTGACATCTTTGACAACTCCTGTCACTGTGCTCTGTTCCAGCAGGATGTGTATGTAACTCAGGATACACGTTTCAGTTTCCATCTCAAAACACAGCATTCTATGAAGTCCCAAACCAACTCTCTTCTTCCAAAACTAGGGAGGGGTGGGGGAGGAAAGGAATCTTACCCATTCTTGTGAATTGCATGGTTCTTTAGGATAAGGAAAGTCAGTTTCAACTGCATCACATGCATGGAGTTTTTAATTGGGGTTTAGGGTTTTGTTTGTTGTTGCTCCCCCACAAATAGAAGTCCCAAATTAAACTGCTGTGAAGGAACAGCATTATGGGTTTTCACATTTATGATCTGTTGGCTACATGTTCATGCTCAGTACAGTTCCTAGAACCGTAACTGCATCCCCTGCAGCTGCCCGGATGTGATGTGGGGTTCAGCTTGCAGGCAGGCATGCCCAGCTCCCACTGAAATCCCCTGAGCAGGGTGCAGAACTGGACCCACAGCCTGCCACATGCTAAACCACTGTGTGTACTGAGGGGAAAAACACACATCAAAAAGTACTTGACCTGCAAAGGAATTCTGTGTAGTAAATCTAAGCACAAATGTCTGCTGACAGAGACCACAAGGGGAAAGCAGCATGAGCTGTAACAGGAAAGTACATGTTGTTCCATCCAGAAAAGAGACAGTTTGAATTTGGGATCAGGCCACAGATATCCAATATTCAAAAGGGGTAAGCAGCCCACAGAGAAGCACTGAACACAGAGCTGGAAATGCCAATACAGCATGGAGGCAGGGAGAGGAGGGCACAGGACAAGCTACCCACAGAACAGAGCCACCTCCTCCAGCCTAGCTTGATCCCTTAGAGTCTACTCCAGCCAGGGACACTGGGTCATCAAAATCTTGTGCCCATTACATACTTGGGAGAAAATAATCCAGCCTCCTGCAGATGTACTGTGAATCCTGACTGCGGAGCCAGCCTTGCCTTGAACAGCTGGAGCTGTACTGCCGGGTTCCTGCTGCATTGGCCACCACGGCAGGTACCACTTCTGTATATCCAGTGTCTGTCTATGGGCTTCCACAGACTTGACTGGCTGGGATTCAGCCAAGGATTCCCACTGTGCTACCCAAGACTTGTTTCAGAGGCCAGCTTCTTAGAGCCATTAGCTGCCTAAATACCTTAAAAAACACCCCCCTCCCAAAAAAAAAAATCAAGTTCCACTTCACTTGCCCAGATGTAGCTAAGCAAGCTTAAAAGGAAAACGTATCTTTTATACCTAACTCCACAAATCTTTTCCTCCTCAAGAGAACAGTCACCATCAGGCATCTCTTCACCTATATCAAGACCTAGCTGTTGTCTGTGTGGTCCAGAAAGTATCTGGAAATCTGGCTCCTCTATCTCCATTTTGTACCAGACCAATCCACTCTTTCTACCACCCCAGATAAGAGTTGGCCAGGTCAATCAGCAGATGCTGAGAACATAAACCACCTTTCACTTAGCCCATTACAGGCCAACAGACAATGGACTGATGTTTGGAGAGAGGGATGAACAAATTCAAGTGGAAGAAACCCATGCATTTGGTTTCTCGCCCATCTGTTTTCTGCTGGCTGTTTGGCTGGCCAGGGAGCACATGGCTTTCTGGAGCCCAGACCCAAGACTGCACTGAGGCTCTGCAGTTGAAAGCCAACTTCAGCAGGATAAAGGACATGACAATTTAGCCAAGACTATTTCAGTCCATTTTTCACTGCCAAATAAAAGCTCTACCCAAAGCATGAGGATGTGTACATCCCTGACACCTGGATATAACTTGATGAGCAGAAAATTTCCAAGCTTCATCAGTATTAAGATATTCCTCCTTTCCAAACCACCACTCTAGGTGGGAAGACACCTCTGCTGTGAGTGCATGATCCAGTGAGCTGTTGTGTGCACTGAAAAGACACCAGTTCAGTGCATGGGCATTTACAGTACCTACTGTAGCATGTGGAACAGGACGAGCCACAAGACCAGACACTTGCTGACTGCTTAGAGGTGAGGAAAGAACAGCATTTCAGTGCAAAGCTTTAAGCCTTCTATTTCTTCAATTCCATGGATTCATCAGACTCAGGAATATGGGACATTTCAATAAAAGCATAGGATTCAGCTTTCAGCTCTGTGGGTCCAGTTCTTTATAGACTTTGCTAAACAAGCTCCACAAAAACTCTTATTACACCAATTTAACACACAAACGCCACCACACACTTTGCTCCTCTGTTGGAAACCTGAGGGTCAATTGCAAGTAAAAAGGGGTTTGAGCTAAGAGTCAGCTTTGCATTGTGTGAGGCAACATCATTCCCCTGACCACTACAGTTGGCATCCTCACAGAGGCACTCACAGCCGGTGGGGAGCAGATGCCTAAACCATGGTGACTTCCAGCTCACAAGTTCTTAAGACATTACCTTGCTTAAGGACTGCAAAGGTACAATCATTGCAGTTCACTGGAGTTGCAATAAACCACTTCACACCAAGCAGACAGCATGTAAAAAGTTCATTACTTGATGAGAAAAACAGAAGAAACAGATGTAATACGGAGGTTTGGTTCTGCTAGTACGATAAGGTGGTTCCCACCACTCGTAGCAGCCACATTATCTGGGTGGTTTATGTATAACATGGATATGTCCTAGAAATGGCAGCAGTTTTTATAGACATGTTACAGCAATGAGATCTGTACCAGGTCAGTAAGACCCATCCAGCACTCTCCACACAAGAGCGGCCAAAACTGGATGCTCAGGAGAAATACTAAACTGACAAAGTGACCTGCACTGCTCTGTACTGTAAATAAATACTGTCACTCAAAGAAGCAATCCCATCCTCTCCCTGTGCTGGCATTAGGGTGTGCCCGTGACAGTGAGCTGGGTCAGGAAAATGAACTTGCTGAAGAAACAAACTTCTCCCTTCCCTCCTGTGCTGGCAGGAAGCAGGACCCAGCAGCAGTGTGCAACTGGGCTGGGTTAAACTCCCAATGGAATCATAAAATCCCAGACTGGTTTGGATTGAAGAGACCTTAAAGCTCATCCAGCTCCAACCCCTGCCACGGGCAGGGATACCTTCCACTAGAGCAGCTTGCTCCAAGCCCCTGTGTCCAACCTGGCCTTGAACACTGCCAGGGATGGGGCAGCCACAGCTTCTCTGGGCACCCTGTGCCAGCGCCTCAGCACCCTCACAGGGAAGAGCTTCTGCCTAAGAGCTCATCTCAGTCTGGGTGATCCTTCCCTGGAAGTACTCTACCTCCAGCACCAGGCAGGGGGTTTCCTCAGCTAGTGGCAGTGCCATAGCTTTTTAACATGACAGATCAGTGCAGTTCTGTCTTTATGCTGCACGACAGTATTAACTGCAACGGTAATCTGCAATTTTGAAAAGGCAGCCCATAATAAAAATAAACATTGAGCATTGTGTTGGTATGGCTGTTATTTCCATGACCTTTCTGTTCTGTTTCAAAACTTCCAAGTTTATCAGCAGCTGGAAATTACATGCTTTTCATTAACCCTGCAATTTAGTAACATGAAGAACCACAGAGGGAATTCCAAGACATCCATCTATGCACTTTCTCAGCTTGTATGAACTTTAAACTCCAAGTAAACCTGGTGGGTGAAATTAATGCACCAATGAACGCAGCTGTGATCCTGGCATGTGCACCGCCTCCATGAGAAAGCTAGCTATTAACACTTAATTTCAGAGGCACTTATTCCCTTTACTTTATCAGCATCACAATGTGCCCATGAAAATATAGATTTCTTATTGAAACCTACGTTTATGTCCAGACACCTACATCATACACATGATGATGCAGTAGAACAACCTTTTTCTGGCAAGGTTTTAGCTTTAAGGACTACACAAATCTCAGGACAGCATTACGATGTGCACACACGGAAACACTTTCAGTGCTGTAAACAATGCATACATCAGGCTCATATGGGAAGAAGGAAAGGTTTGTTTTCTTCTTCCAAAAGCTCTCGCAAGTCACCATCCCTCATCCTGGTCTTGCACTTCTCAAGAGTCAGGGCTGCTCCACTCAGCTGATCCAGGCCATGTCCACAGCAGTCTCAGCTCGCTGCAATACAAACTAGTGAGCCTGAAGAAGAGAGGACTGCTCTCCCAACAGCCAGCGGCCGAGCTAAACACCTGCACACTTCTTGGAGCAACTTCCATAGGAAAGCAGGGAAATGCCTCCAGAGCACATCTCTCCCAGCAGCACTGCCTGGTTTTCACCTCCATGTGGCTCAGCTTGCCTGGGGACCTGCGATGGGATCTGTTGATTTCTCCGAGCAGCAGAGCACTCACAAGTCAGATGCTGCAGTGCTGAGCACTGCCATGCTCAGGATCACCAGTCCATCCTGCCCACAGACACTGATCAGCTCCTTTTCTCATTACACTGCCACTGCTTCTAGGAGTTCACTGTTTGGTGAATGCAGGCAGGACAACCTCTACTGGTGCTGACCTGCCCCTTCCCCCTTCTTGATAAGGAAAAACCAAACAGGAAAACCCCACAGAGAATAATACAAATGGTCTGACAGAGGCAGGAGATAGCTGCCCATCTAGATCAAGCCATAGTTGCCCAGCCAAGGCACTTGTTCAGCTCACATGGTGCCAGAGAGGGGACAGCAGCATGTGGCTTGCCGATTTCAAGGCACTTTCATCAATTTCCTCACTAATTCTTCAAAGCTGTTCTTTGCAATCATTAAGTTTCACAAGCTATTGTCAATGCTGAGCTCCTCCTGCAGCAGAGCTCCTCACAACCAGGGAGGAGTGAAATTACTTTGTCACCAAAGGAGTTTTGACAGGTCAGTCCCAATATCCCTCATCAGGGCTCTACCCACCTCTGACAACAGACAGGACCACAGCAGGGAGGTGTCAATTCCTCCCACAGAGCAGTAAGATGACCTCAGTACAATCTTCTGGGGGATTTATCTTGGGTTTTACACTGCAATGTAGAACCAGTATAAATTGACACAAACAACTGAGATCATCCTCTCTCATTTTAAGAATCAGACTTGTAGAATGGTTTGGGTTGGAAAGGACCTTACAGCTCATCCAGTTCCACCTTGCCCCCCGCACAGGCAGGAACACCTTCTTCCACTAGAGCAGGCTGCTCCAAGCCCCTGTGTCCAACCTGGCCTTGAGCACTGCCAGGGATGGGGCAGCCACAGCTTCTCTGGGCACCCTGTGCCAGTGCCTCAGCACCCTCACAGGGAAGAACTTCTTTCTAATGTCTCGTCTAAATCTTCCCTCTTTCATTTTAGAGCAATTCCCCCTTGTCCTGTCACTACATGCCCTTATGAAAAGTCCCCTTCTGAGAAGTTCGAGTCTCTCATGGATTCTTGGGGCTTTTCTACACTGTGAAAGTTGCATTCCTCTGTAGAGCTGTCAGGTTAGATAGATTTAAGAACAGCCTTGCAAGAAGTCATGATTACCGATACATTTGCTATTTATGTTGCTCTGTGAAAGCCTACTGATATAATGGTCCACCTGAAAACAGTAACAAAAAATACATACATTAGTATATATGTATGCATTTGTCCTCTGGAACTAGTCACATCTAGGCGCCACTCCAACTGACCTGTCTGTATTTATCAGACTATCTTTTAGAACCTCATCTGTCTTTAAGAAGATTTTTCTGCCTTCATACTTCTTATTTAGAGGATTTCCTGTTTCATGGCTCTGAGATGCAAACCTTAATCACACAGGACCAAAGCAGGACCTCCAACAGCGGATGAGTCCTTACAGTTTCACAATATTGAGCACACGCTAAAGTTTTGAGCAGGGTATTCTAGGCAGACTTAAAGCAGAGAAAAAAGAATTTTACCTATGAATTGCTGACAAACACTTTACCATAGTTGTAGCCTGAGTTTTATCATATAGCGAGAGTTTTTGTTGAAATTACATCCCTGCTTCCATTTGTCTTTCCCTGAGCATCCCTCAAAAGCATAGAGAAAAGAGCCCTTACAGTAGAAAATGCAAATTAAAGCAGTGGTGCCAAACAGCCGAACCTGCACACAGACAGAGATCAACCACTGCCATCCCTACTGACATCAAAACCAATGCAGAACCTGAAACAGCACCGGGTACTATTACAGGTGGCTTTCTGGTTAGTGGCAGCTCTGGCCACCTTCATTCAGGACCTGTAAATAATGAAGCCATTTCCCTCCTCTCCAGAACTCAGTCCAGCCCAGAGACACCACGTCAGGCACTGGGCAAGGAAGAAGATAAGAGCAGCCATCTCCTCTCTTCCTCCGTGATGGCTCCTGTGAGATAACCAAGCGTGTCTCAGCCAGAAGCATCATGGCAACGATGATTCAAAGGCACTGGTCCTGGAAAGGGCTACACCTCCAAAATCAACATCCAGTGTTTCAGAGCTGGCAGGAGGAAGGCTCTGCTGCAGGAACACACTGGCTGGGAATCTTCCTTTAAACTTTGCCAGATGCTCGACGGATTTGAATGCATTTTGAGTAAAACAGAGTGAAAACCAGTACAATTGGGATTATCAGCTCATGAACACACAGGGCTGGAGGAGGGGGCTGTTAAAAAACATTAAAACTACAAGAGTCCTTCACAGCAATACATCAGGTAACTAGAATTGTACACCTCATCTGCTTTCGTGATCACCCATACACACACAAGGATCTTGCTCCAATTTGCAGGTTCTCACCAGGATTAATAAAACTCTGGCTTCAGGTACAGGCTGACTGTAGGAGGTACAGCTAGCTGCAGCAGTTACAAATGTTAGTTGTATAATCATAAGACATACCTTGCAGTTTACCTATTTTGACCTTGAGACAGCAGAGAAAGAAAAGGTAGCAAGGCAAATACTCTATATAGGTCCAGCTACTACAAAGATACAACACAGGACTGAAAGTGAGAACAGAGGTTGGACAATTAATGTCCTCCTTCTAGCCCTGCATGTACTGCAAATGCTGCTGTGCCTCATTTACTGTGCTGCTTAAACAGCAGAGGGAAGAAGAGGCAACTCCATGTTCAGGGTATAAAGATGATTGGAAGCAAAAGGAAAAAAGAAGAACTATTCAGTTCAGATGACAAGTCAGTAATGATGGTGTAGGGGGAAAGGAAGAAACAAAGCAGAGTATCTAGAAAGAGGATGGAAAAAAAAATAAAGAGAGTGAGAAAGAAGCACAACCGGGGCCAAAGATAATTCTTTCACTGTTAAAGAAGTGTGACCGAAGGACAGAATTCTGCATGAAGCTGTTTTCCTGAAGACTCTGTTGGCAGAACTCCTGCCAGCTGATTTCACTGCCTCGGCCAATGTACTGCATTCTGCAGCCCAGGCCTCTGTCCGTGAGCTTGAGCCTTCCCTAGTTCCTCTCATCTCTAGGACGACCACGTGGCTATTAGGCAGAGCTATAGTTTACTCATATTACAATTAAACTACAGGAAAGCATGGAGGCATGCAGGGGAAGTGATGGGCTAGCTGCTACAGAACTGCGGCCACAGAACAACACACAAAACTCCCCCGTGAGTTCAGTCTTGTGCCATCAACCACGTTACACTTATTCAGAAGCATGCAAATAGGTTTCGTCATATTCACACACACACAACCCCCTTGCTTTCTTTGAATGCATGAAACCCAAAAGACCACGAGCTACAGAAACAAACCCAAACCCCCCAAAACCTACCCCGAAGAGTTTACCCTGCTGCCTGAATGGTAAGTGAAAGGCAGTGATCCCTCAGCGAGGGGGGACCGTTTGCACTCGGCGGCTCTCTGTGTGCACCAACAGAGCAGCACACCCCAGGAGACATCCTACAGCTAAAAACTCCATCTGCAAGCAAACTCTGACAAGGTACAGCAGATGGCAAACACTGCCTCCAAAACTCTGCAAACATGAGCTCTTTAAAAATCACGTCTTCAGGGTCTAATGAATGTCCTCAGTAAAGTAAGTGCACCTTTTCCCAGCGCTGCGTGCACAGAACCAGGGCTGCAGCTCAGGAATTGCTGACTTCTTGCTCACACACAGCTCCTTGGACAGGACACATACCAGCAAGGAAGCAGATGGAGAGGAAGAACATAGCTGTAGGTACTTACATGCAAGATGGAAATTAACTGCACTTTAGGCATACTTTAAAAAAACACAGAATAACGCTGTGTGACATACTGTTCCCAAAAATCATCCACTTTAATCACAAACTGCTTTGGTTGTACTCATAGCACTTAACACCTCTAGCAAACAGTTGCTGCAATTAGAGTCTTTATTTGTAACTCTGTGGTTAACCGGTTACAGCATTAATCAGTCCAAAGCTAATTATCAGGGATGATTCAAAAACAGCATACCAAACAACAGGAAAAAAAGCCAAGTAATATTATACCTATTACATTTTAGTTGATTAAAAAAAACAAAACCCAACTCTATATAAGCTATTCAGTGCAGAATCAAAACAACTTTAACACAACATTCTTTGATAAGCATGGTAATTCTAACGTCAGCCATACACCTTTTAATGAGCTTTTTTCTCAGGACTTACCTATGTTTTTCTAGTTCGTTGTGTGATGACCTATTAAAAAGAAAAAAGAAACATTAGAGAAAAGGCTAAATAAACCAAGAGTTAGAATATTTAAAAGGCAACATCTGCATAAATTGCAAAAGCGCTCTCTAAAGCATGTATTTATATGGATTATGAAACAGCTTCGCCATTAAATCGGTTCACTGTTACATCCCTTAGATACTTCAAGTTATCAACTTAATTTCCACAAGTAAACCATGGGTTTGGAGGGGGAACGATAATAAATTTGCATTTATTAGCGTTCAATAGATTCAGCGACAGAATTGGACATAAAAATCTGAGCAGGTTAGTAATAACAACAGCCCACAAGATTTTTATCTGTGAAGGAAAATTATGAGGGGGCAGAAAGCGTTAGAAGACCTAAATGGTAACAGGCAAGAGTAAAAAGCACCCAAAAAGCCAGCCTCCAAGCCCACGGAGAAGCAGAAAGAAAAATCAGCAGCTAACCACTGCTGTTGCTGTTGACATCTTAATGGCAAAAAAGAGGAATCTTCTTAATTCTTCTGAGTCTACAAACAGGACAAAAATCTCCTGAACTGCCCACATCAATATGCTATTCTCTTCCAGTCTGCTAGGATTTTAGATCTCCCCCCTGGTGACGCCTCAGGTTTTTTTGCCATTAGAAGGCAGTGCTAGCTTCTTGGAGGATCATTTTCTTTTTGATTCAGCTGGAAACACTGATTTTATTTATTTATACAGCTCAGATTAAAAACATTCCTAAAATGAAGTTATTGTCACCACTTCAAAACGAGCAACTTCCTGGAGTTTTAGCTCTGCCCCACTGAAAACATGTCCAGCACGTAAGGATCAAAAGATACAAATGCAGCAGCAGCTTTTATAGCAGGCAGATTACGTCAGAGCAGCTCTCCTACATCATGCTGTAACCCCTGCCTGCATCTGGCCATGGTGTGCTGACCAAGACAGCTTTGTGGCAGGGTCAGTGCACAGTCTGTTGGGGGAGCAAAGACATCACAGGGTGAGAAAGTCCTCCTGCACAACTGCACAACCTGCCTGGTCACGAGCCACTCTGCCTCTCCCCACGCACACGCATGCATCTGGATGCTGCGGTGTACCTGGGTGTTCCTGGTGACGAAAGCAGCTCTCAAGGGGAAAAAGAAACTAAAGCTCATGCAGAAAAACAGCCAGTAAAGAAACCTGCTACTGATTTTAGGCTGTGCAGCTCCTGATGCTGCAAAGGAATTAAGCAAACTGTCCCTGTGCAGGGAGAGGAAAACTCAAAAGCTTCAAGGCTCAGCACTGACGCTTAATCCACTTTTCAGTGGAAAGCATCCCAGTGATGTTACTAAGACATCAACTACACCAGCCATTACAGACACCTTTTTGTGAGTCACAGTCAGGTAATGTCGGTATTCCTACAGTGCCATATAAGTGCTCCCAACCAATACACCAACACTGGAAGTGTTTTTACACATATTCTGTGCTACATTAATAGGTCAAGGTGGGCTGTGCTTGCTGCGATTTACTGCCTTTGCCGTTTGATCATAATAAGGGGATATTGTTTTTATTTTCTACTCCTACACACACAAAAAGAGCAGACTTTTTCTCCACACCAATGTTCATGAAAAGTGACAATGTCAAAGTGACTATGCCAAATCCACCAACATTTAAAACACACACAGAAAAAGTAAGTTCAGCACACAAAGATTCTCCCAAAACATCTCCAAGGGACATGTCAAAGGCAGAAAGTCACTGTTTGCAGGGAACTCTGGAAGAGAGAAGAAATACAGGCTGGTCTAGATTCATCCCTATGGCATGACCTCCCTGATATTCTTGGCAATTATACACAGAGATGAACACAATCACTGTAACCAGCCAATTCCAAGATGCCTGCTGTAGCAGAGCTCACACTTGGCTCTGATAGCATGCAGAACCCTGGCCATGAATTTCAGCCTGCACAGAGTATTTTGCTGGGTTAATAAAGGATGCAACGAGTAACTGGAAGCCCTTCTTTGTGCAGCACATGTACAAGGTATCTCTGGCTCATGAAAGGTGACTTCTGTATTCACCTGGGATGTCTTGCCAGGCCTGCTCTGGAGGGGCACAGCTCTCCATCCTGGTAATGCCAGCAGCAAATGGAGCAGTGGTGCATGTGTGCCTCTTTATAGAGCATTCAGGACACAAAAGCGTGATCAAGACTTGCAGCGTACAAATAAGGGCATCAGCCACATGTTTCAGGTGGTGTGGGGATGCTGACTAATGCCTTAACTATCAGGCCCTATTCAGGAACCAAAACTAAGAGTTTTGACATTTACCTGACAGTTGCTCCACCTACAGAGCAAGTCAACTGTTCTATTACAAGCATGATGGGGTTTTTTTTTGTTGGGTTTCTTTTCAGAAGAGATGTTTATTCTCTCCTTCACTGTCTACAGCCCAGTGTATTGCAAGAATATCCATCTCCTTCTGCTCTCATGCAACCTGAAGTGAGGGGAAAAAATAAGAACCAGTCTGCACACAAACCAGTAGTCCAAGCACTACTTATTTCAAAATGGAGTCTTACTACTTCAGTAAAGATAAGATGTAGGCTAAGAAAATACATGTGTATATGTATTTATATAAAAGAGGCAGACGTATGACTGCGGTTTTCACACAAATGGTCTGTGAAGCCCTTCAGAAGTGGCTGCAAGAGAAGGAACACTTTCAGTGTTTAGCTTAAGTTCACTGTATTGGGTTCTGTATCTCCAGGCAAAACCTGGGGGAGCTGGGGGTGGCAGTGATGAAGGAAAGGTGTCAGTAAAAAGGCTCAGATAAAAATAAAAGGGAAAAGCCAACAATAAAAGAATCATCAGCAAAATCATAGATTAAAGAGGAGGAGATTGGGAACGCTGCTGCTCAGACTACACTGTTGACCTGAGATAGCCCTGATATCCCTTTAGCAAATGCCGAGCAGCTCATCAGCTATGAAGCAGCAGTTACATTTTCTTTGTGAATAAACTGTCAAAAGAAGATTTGAAAGCAGGTTGAGGAGCCAAGTAAAAGCACATGTTGGTGCGCAAGATGCTGTGCCACTTGAGCAGGTCCCCAGAGCTGTCCCATTCCACCGCTCTCCTCCCCTAAACAAGAATTCTAGATATGTGATTTGAGTATTTGGTCGATGCAACATCCAGCAGACCAAGCAATGAGGATGGGTGCTAACTGAGGTAACACTAACACGGAAAAGACAAGTCTTCCTCAAAGCCCGCTTTCTACCAGTTTATGGGTGAGCCAGCAGGAGCTGCCCCAACATGGGCTGATGTTTCACTGTATGCGTGGTGCGCTGCCTGCTTCATTATTAAGACACCTTCTCTCATTCCTCCATCTGTTTGTCCCAGCAGACAGTGCATCCTGTCAGGAGGAAACCAGCACAGCTCCTGACAAAAGCAAAGACATAGTGGCAATGCTGCTGACATTTTCTCCCTGGTTCTAATGGGAGCCAGGTCTAGACCATGAGTCACCAGTACGCTACCAGTTGCCAATGCATTTTAAAGCGCTACAGGGAGCAAAGCAGGCCAGTTAACCAAGTGCTTAAAACATCCTGCCCGTGCCAGGGCTTTCTGGTGCAGGCAGGGTTGGCAGGGTGCTGTATAACTCATGTGCAGAGGACACCACTCCACCTAAGGTCACACAGCACTTGGAGGGCCACACGGACTACGCTGCCTGTACTTCACCTTGTGTTCAGGCCAAAAGAGTAAGAACAAGCAGAGCAGGAAGTTTGACAAGGTGCTATACGTTTAGCATCTGCATCCACTTCCCGCTCCCAAGTGTGCTGACGGGTAAGAGCACGCAGCTCATATGCTTGCAGTCTTGTCTGGATGCAACTGCTGTGCAGCTTTTGGCTGGAAGAATCCCGATTTGCTTCCCATGTGTAACCTGCCATGGGATGCACTTGAAAATACTAGAGCTCACCACCTGAATCACCAGAGAAGAGCAGGGCAACACTAAACCTGAGCATAATTACAAGTCCTGCCATTGTGTGCTGCTCCTGGGCTTGGTGGGCTTTTTCCATTTGTTTTAAACTGGACACATTGCTTACAGCCCGTCAGAGGAACAGCCTGTATGGAATTAATCCAGTAGAAATTACTTTTGCATTCTCCTCATAGCAAAATTTAACCAGCCCTACAGATGCAGCCGGGATCTGGGAGCCAGGCATATTGGCAAAGCCTTGCTGCAGAGCTCTGGCTCCAGTACCTCATTCAAGTTTGGGCTGCCACATGTTTGCGGTGGCAAGGTCAGAACACACTTCTAATATGGTGGCAATTTGTTTTCCTCAATCTGCACGAGCACTGCAGCTCCCAGGCGCTGCAAACCTACTGTGGTTCCTCAGGGGTGACAGACCAGTTGGTGAGATCTATTGTATTGAGACTAAAAAGCATTGGTTCCAAAAACAAGTGCAGTGATATCAACTGCTGTCCCTCTGCTGCCAGCTTGAGGAAAGCAAACCCAGGGGATCTATCGAATTCCAAAAGCAAGGCAGAAGAAAAAGCAGAGGAGCCATGCCTGCAGTCTGGTTTGCACCATTTTATTCCTCGCCTCCACAAAAAACAAGGAAAAAGTGAAAATAAAATAAAAATCAGGCTGTGATCCCTATGCTGCTTTGTGTGGGCACTGAAAAATATCTGCAGAGAGCAAGGGGCTCACTCTGCAGGCCACAGGCTGACCCTCGCCATGAGCCAACACTAACAGAGGAATTCGGACATTAAGCTTTGTTTTTATTTGAAACACCAAATGCAGCTTTCATCTTTTTTCTAGCTATAACCCTTCACCAGAACACAGCACAAAGTACAAGTCTATTTATGTAACACACGAGCAGAAATATTAATTAATAGATAAAAAAGATATATTTATAAACTGGCATTTATTTTACCCCCCCCCTCCTTCAAAAAAACAGCTCCTAAACTAACAGGCCAAACACACTGCACCACCGAAACCAGTTCCTTTCCCTGCAAGTAAATTTAACCGTGACCTCAGTAGACTGGCATCTAACACTAAGATGCGAGTTTTCGTTTTACCTTATTTCTGACCCTTCTGTGGCAAAACGGCTGCCTGAGCTCCCCTGTGCACAGACAGACACACACCTCACCCCTACATACCTGCTGCCATTATAGCAAGGGCAGAAGAAAGCCCAGATACCTGCAGGCTCCATGGTTTTCTGTCAAAGTGCCTTGCCTCGTGACCAGACGTCACCACATTTCAGATTTGAGTCATATTCCTCCTTGGCACACTGCACACGTGTTACCTATCCATTTCCTTGGAGCAAACAGGGAGCTCGGGGGGACTTTTGAGTATTTGTTCTTTATAATTCCAGAGCACATCTGCACTAAACCCAGCTGTTTGTTTTATGCTTTTCCTTTCATTCCAACTGCACATTAACAAGAATTATCAGACTGCATGGCACTGGTTTATGAACTTCAGGCATTTATTACACTGTGGTCAAACACCTGATAACTATTTGTGTAACTAGAAGATGCAACCTGGCTTTATCTCCCCCCAAAAGACAACCTTGTGCCTTTCTCCAATCTCCTGCCCTCTTTACAAAACAAGAATCCAGTTTCATTTGCCAGAGGATTTTGGCCAAAACTACTGGAGGGGAACAAGTCTGAATCTCAGCTGAGGACAGTACAAACAGCAAACCAGAAAGAGAGAGAAAACAAAGCAGTCTGGTTTGTGTGACGTGGAAAAGGCGAGAACACATAAAATCGAGTAATTCTAATGCAGAGGTGAGAAAGAAATGGCTAAAAATTGTGTCTGATTGTTACCAATAACCCCAAGAATATTGTTTAGCAACAAGCTGCTAATGGTCACTTCCAATTTTGATCCAAAGCTACCAGTGGACAAACCAAAAAAGTTAAATTCCTACACTGGACAGAAGGCTTATAGATTGCAGTTAATTAAATGTAATTCTGCTGTTATTTTTCTCTGCTTGAAACCAAACCTGTCAGTACTTCTCACTTAATTGCAATTGAGAGGCTATCAAGCTTTTAGCCCAGACCTCAGCATTCTGTCCAAAGGGAGGGCAGCTTTCCTCCCCCTTCTCCTGTGGATCTAGGCCTCACCGTCAGTGAGAGGATGGAGGTCTCAAGGTATGACTTCTTACATGAACATCACCACCACCACCTCTGCAGAGGAAAGACGTGTCCATCAGTGCCCTTGCTGAACGTTAGGGCAGCTGCAATCCACCCTGCACGGTCCCCCAGCAGCTGGTCAGCACACCTTTACTGCATGGGGTACTTTACTGTATGGGGTGCTTTACTGCATGGGGTACTCTCTGTCCCCTCCACAGGCAGGCAACATGGGGGAGAAAACACAGAACAAAGAAGGGTACAGCACACCAGGCTTCTTCACATCTGACAGTTTTTCTCCTCCTCCCCTCTTTTCTGATTTTCCAAGAATGAGGAGGAAGATGTTTTTCATGCCTTTATATATGTAAAGCTCATAAAGGATGAAAAAAACATATACATGTATAGCTGTATCACTTTAGTCTGATCAGATGCTGCAAGCAGCAGGATACAAAAATAGACAATGAAAACAACAAAGCCCCTGCAGTTCTGAAATGTGCATATCTGCTCCTTTCCTATTCCTCCAGCCTGAAGTATGGATTTTTTGTATGTAAGAAAAACAATGCAATAATAAGGCATATATTTCAGACGTACACAATCATGCCTGCCTGCATCTGATGCTCCAAAACCAGCATGTCTGGAAAAAGGTTAAAGTGGAACAAGACGGTCAAACACTTTGTCTGGTGGTTCACATTACCCAGAGGATCTGACCACTTCAGATTCTATGAACTTTGGGCACTCGTCTCCCCCTGTAACCTTTGAGTTGCTTAGGATGATTTAACTGTATTATAAAAATACCAACTCCAGTCTGGGGCTTGGACCCTATAGCCTGTAAGCTCCAACTACTAATAAACCAGCGATGCTGGTGTACCTCGTGCATTTTAAACTGGATGTTCAAATGTTAAAGATCATTTCTGCCCCTCAAACCTAAGCTCACAGGCAAACATGAGCAGCAACTGCTAGATGTGGGCACAGTGCCGGTAACTACAATGCAGGGGTGTCCGCATGGGCTGCTGCACCTCCATCCCTGAAATAACAGGGCGCTGCATCAAAGCAATGAGCCTCCGCTCCCCACACCGGCAAGTAAGCCCAGTGACATCGCTGAACCAGGCAAACACCATCCTGGTGGTGGTCACACTTGAAACCGTTTCTCAACAAGCATTTTCCTGTCCTGTAACACCAACAACCCACCCCTAATGTAATCACTGCAGCTAGAAGAAAAGCAAGCACAAGTAAATGTATAGATGGCATCCCGCAGGGTGGCATTTCTGAAGGCTGCAACTGCTACAGAATGAGAATTGAAGCGAAAGACTAGACAGGTAAATACATACCTACAGGCAGAAAAAAAAAGGAGGGTAACTGCAAGTAGACTTGTATGCCTCAGCTTTAACAATGCTAGCAAATCTGTAACCAGAAATCTTTTAATTCTGCTGTATTTGCTAGATTACAAATCCTCTCGTAAAAACTCCTGAAAGCAGCTTACACTTCAGACAAATAACTATTTTGCAGCAGATGACAAGAGACCTAAGAACGGAAACGATGAAATAATAGCTGTAAGTAACAGATTTCTTGAATGCAGGCAACAGAAGTCTGTGCAACTCAAGGCGCACTTCACCCATGGAAATCCTCCGAGCCCCATTCTGGTTAACTGTGATTGGGGTTTTTTTTTAAAGGCAGAGAGTAGATTTTATAAGAAAACAATATAAAAAATCTTCAGGAGCAAAGTGCCTCAGGAAACAAGACGCACCTCCCACTGCTGATGACTTTCTTTTCTAAAATGAACTGACGTCTTCTCTATGCTCCAAGATGAGACAAAGAATTCAACTAAACCCAAAAAATGCAGGAGTACTGAAATGAACAGCCCCCCACCCTCCAAAATGGTTGCCTTGCTCGGAGCAGGGGCATAGGGGAACAACTTGCTGCCCCTCTGTTATCTCCCGAGACACACTGCTCAGCTGCAGGGTGCTCACCAGCTCATGTTTATTTCAAGGAGGGTGCTCGTTAGCTTTTGATTTTGGTTTGCACCTCCGGTGGGTGCCCCATGAGCAGCTGCTGGCTGCCTGCCCTGCACCTCCCAGCGCCAGCACACCCAGATGCCCGCGGCCGTGCGGGATGCCCACTGGAGGAGCGAGAGCGGAGCGGGCCTGCAAGACTCGCTGCTCCTTTGGAATACAAGTCACGTACGAGCCGAGTTCATTTTAGGCTATTCTACAGGAGCCACCAAACAGCACGATCGTGCAGAGCAGAGCCTGGGCTGGGGAGAGCATCGCTGCTCTGGGGCGAAGCAGGCCCGCCTGGACACGGTCATTGGTCCTCTCCGGAGCAGCGCTGGAAGAGCAAAGCAGAGCAGGCACAGCACAGGACTGGAGGAGCTTCTAGGCAGGGGCCGGCACTGTCCCTGTAAGACAGCCTCCTGCACGTACACAGCCACTACCCGAGCAGCAAACAAAGCTGCAGAGAGCCTGCGCACAGCACCCCTCCGCTCATGCCATCGCAGCACAGGTAGCGGCTGCGGGGAAAACAACAAAACCACCACCACCACGACAAAAAGGCGGACGATCATCGCGATAAGTAACAACCGAGTCATGCACTTGGACGGAGCTGCATGCGACAGGCGGGTGGGCGACCCGGCGGTGCAGCAGAAGCCCCGAAAAGGTCAAGTTCACTCCAGCACCTTCTCACTTAATACCTACAGGAGAAGTTCAAGTGCACGGGCAGCTCTCCCCCCGCCACCCTGCACTCACACACCCACTGCGAGAGCCCAGCGCCGCGCTGCAACCGGAGGCTGCATCTGCTCTGGCTGCGATGGGGGAGGCGGCCGGTTCGCTGCCTGTGGTTTATAAATAAATGCGGGGGGGGGGGAGGGGGGGTAAGGGGGGAAATTAGTGCCATGCAAAGAGAAGTCTGGGTGGTGATTATGGTGTTAAGATCTGCAGTAAAAGCTGCCGTCGGTGAGCGCGGAGCAGGAGCGATGAGGGCGGATGGTTTAGAAGTGCAGTGAGTACTAAGGAGATGGTGTACGCGTGGCAGTGTTTATATGAGAGATCAAAACAGAGCCAAGCCCATCCAGGGAAAAAATGGCGACTACCGGGATGGGGGAAACTAAGACACTGGATTAGTTCTTATTTTTAATAAATGTATGCACTGCACATAAGCTAGACACATTGGAAAAGCTGCCGATTCATTCTGAAAAAGCGGTGCGTCTATTACCTGTTATTCTGGGATTTTCTGGCCATGGTGCCTGCCTTTGTTTTCTTTCTGGAATAGTCACTATCGAAGGGTAACACTGATGCATAGCCATGTTCTGCTTCTAGGGACAAAGTCAGCATTAGTGGCAATATATTTTTTTCCATGCATTTTTTTCCTCCTTTGCAGGAACGCTAGGGTAAAGAACAGAATTTTTTCCGGTTGATTTGTTTGGATTTTATTCTGGCATCTCTTAAAAAGAAGCGAGACAAAAAGAATATAACAACTCGGTCAACCAAAATAAGGCAAAAATTGCCGAAATTAGGAGGATTATTGGAGTGCACATTAAAAACGAGGCGGATCATGCAAACCCTTGTCACGCTGCGCTGGGGGGATGGGGGGGGCGGGGAGGGAGCACTGCCATACAATTAACGACTGCCACACACAGCGAAGTGTGAGGTACCCTGAGCGCTGCAACACACACACCATCCCCGTCCGGAGCGTCACCAAAAATAACCCGTTCCGGGGTGTTTTTGTTTAGTTAAAGCAAAGAGGAGAGCACTGTGCCTCCCCCAGCGCGGTGCCTGTGCTGAACCCCGCGGTGCCCGGGCAGGTGAGGCCGCAGGGCTGGTCCCCCGGCCCGGCCCGGGCCG
The DNA here is from genome assembly GCF_033783945.1 of Neopsephotus bourkii. Classification (NCBI taxonomy): domain Eukaryota; kingdom Metazoa; phylum Chordata; class Aves; order Psittaciformes; family Psittacidae; genus Neopsephotus; species Neopsephotus bourkii. The sequence continues at coordinate 3,996,721 of NW_026901486.1, forward strand.
CCCGCCGCCGCCGCCACCACCACCGCCACACAACAAAGGCCGAGAGCGGCTGGGAGCGCCTGCGGGTGACTGAGGGACTGCCCGCCTGCGCCCAGTACCTCGGTCTCGTCTCTCCAAGTACTCGGCCGCTTCCAGGAGGATTAACAGAGAGTTCAGCTCCATGGCTGCCTGCGCCTGGCCCACAGCCCCCTGTCGCCCCACGTCGCGCCCCGCGCCGAGTTCACGCGCGGGGGACTTCCAAGCCCCCAGTTATAAGGCACCTCGCTCAACCTACATTTGACACACAGCTGACGGGCGGCCCCCGCAGCCAATCGCGACTCGGAATTCGGTGAGGGGGCGGGACGCAGGGACTCAGCCAGGCCAATCAGCAGCCAGAACACCCCCTCCCTTTTCCTCCGGCTGGGGCAGGGAATGTTGACAGATCCCCGTCGCGCCCTCCGATTGGCTGGCCACTATAGTAACAATTTAGAAGCCGAAGCTTAGCAACAGCACGTGGTGGCCCGGCCCCCGCTCCCGCTGATTGGCCGGCTTCTTGCATGTTAAGCAGGGAGAGGCCGCCGATTGGTGAACGGGGAGACATGCAAATGAAGGGGCGGGGAAGGAGCCAATGGGGTAGGAGGCGCGTGCCGTGCGGCGGGAGGCGGAGGAGGCAGGGAGCGGGGAGCCAATGGAAGGGCCGGGGGCGCGGCGTTGCCGTGAGGAAGAGGCAGGCGGAGGGGCGGGGCGCTGCGCGGGCCGGCCCCCAATGCCCGCCCTCAGGCGCTGCCGTAAGGCGCACGCTCGCCGCGCCGGGGCTTGAGCAGTTACCGGTGTCACCGGTAGTCCTGCCGCCGGGCCGCGGGCTGCCTGCACCGGGGAAGTAGGGAAAGGCGGTGCTGGTGCAAGGCCTCCTGCAGCGGCGCCCTCCACCTCCCGCCCAGGGCGCTCGCCGCCGCAGCTCAGCTTTGCCACCGCCCCCAGGCCGCATGGGCACAGGCGAGGCTCCGCCCCTCCCGGCCTTGTGGCGCATGCGCGGGCCCGCTTCACCGGAAGGGGAATGCGGAGGGCCGACGGGAGGGCCGACGGGAGGGTCCCCAGGGCTAGCGCCCCTCAACCGCCCATGAGGGCAGCGGTGGGTCGGAGGAAGTGGGCCTCAGGCGGACCTGGTGTCCCCTCAGCGACGGGCGGTTTTGCCATAAGAACTATTGGTTTTCCCTGTAAATACGAGCGCGCTGCTCGCTGCAGGCCATGGGGAGGAAAGCGGGGCTCGGGGCTGTGGTGGCCCCACAGACTATTGCAAGGAATGCGAGGGGAGCAGGGCAGTGAGGAGTCATTCTGCTTGTGTTCCCACTCTACTCAGTCCTTATCAGAACAGACCTGCAATACTGTGTTCAGTTTTCATCCCTGCTAAGCAAAAATAGGCGGATAGGCTGGAGACGCTCCAGGGGAGGGCTATGAAAATGATCATAGGGCTATTGAGCTGCATGGGAAAAGGCTGAAAGAAATGGGTCTGTTCAGCCTTGAGAAAAGGCTCAGGAGGGACCTTATCACCATGTTCCACTATTTAAAGGGTGGCTAGAAAGAAGGTGGAGACTCCCATTTTCACAAGGAGTCGCGTGGAAAAGATGAGGGGTGTTGGGCACAAGTTATTCGTGGGGAGGTTCCAACTGGGCATGAGAAAATGTTTATTTACTGTGAAAATCAGCCGTTGGAATAATATCCCCAGGGAAGTGGTGGATACCCCAACACAGGATGCTTTTAAGTTGGGCTGCTCAGGGTGCTGGGACATCTAGTCTAGATCTTGCTTTGTCTAGAAAGGTTGAACCAGATGATCCTTGAGGTCTTTTCCAACCTGGGATTTTATGATACCTCCTCTGACAGTGTCCAGGGAACTTGGCAGGCACTGAGGGCAGAAAACCAACCTCCTCTCCAGATGTCATCAAATGGAAGCATCAGGCCTTGTGCATTTTACAGGAAGAAAGTATCTCTTAGTTTGCCCACTGCAGGCTTTCTTGCCACCAGAGGTGCGTGAGGACATCCTAAAGCTATCAGACATTTCCAACAGGTTTCTATTTGTTTCTTCTTACCATCAGGGCCGTAAGTCAGGAAAATGTTGGCATATGAATACAACTGAAGGAAAGGCCTCCTGCTCACATAGTGCAAAGTATGGCAAGAGATGAATCGGAATGAAAAAGGTGATAGAAATGGGATGCCATAGATACAAAAATGTGTCTGGCAGATACATCCATGACCCCTTACAGTGTGCAGGCAAGAGAGAGAGACAGCAGTACTGTAAAAACATGCATGGAGATTTAAAAGAATCACTGAAGTCGACACAATAGTGTAACCTGCTGAAAAAGAGGAGCAGTGGAAGGCTCTGGGGAGTGCAGCCAGAGTTACTGCCAGCTTTCCAATCCTTGCCAGCATATTTGGCTGCCTTTCGTCATCTGGATACACAGAAGCCATCTACCAGAATAGCTTGGCTCCTGGCGTACAGGCTGAACAGGAAGGAGCTCAGCACCTTTCCTGTCCACGCCATCCTATTTGCGCTGCTAACTTTGCATCCTTATCTCAGATAGCTGCTGCACAGCTGTTGCGTAAAACTGGTTGGTTTTAACACGAGCAAGTAGTTTTAAAATAGACATGTTTTAAGCTGTGCTGTGATCACACGTTGATACATCTTCAGGGCAAAAGTGCTTAAGCCTGTAATTGGTCCTCCTGCAGAATAGCACTTGCACACACAAGTGGTCCCATTGATTTTGGTTAAACTATTTGATTAAGAGCTATTCAGCCTATAGGAGGGTTGTAGAATATTGTCCTGTGTGTTCATTCCTTGGCAAAAGATGTCAGCTAAGGTTTCCCTTTCAGAGGATAATAATGATTCACCTTACAATAATGATTATGCCTTACCTTTTTTACAGGATTGTGGTAAACCCACATACATATTACACCTGATAATTTATTAGCCTGTATCTTGTTGCCCTTAAACATTGCTGAAATGCAGATCACATTTTATTGCTGTTTGGTCCAGGCATCAGGGATAAGACAAAATACAAGGCTGTGAAGAAAGCAGGGTTGTGGCTGTAAGTTAAGGAAAAGCCTGAGTTAGAAGGAAGAAGAGAATATTTGGTGCATAGATTGCAATGGTAAAAATAATAAATAAAAAATGCTGTAACATTTTCCACTTGCTGCTTGAACTGTTGTAATGTGGGTGAGACAGCACAGTTTTCACTGTAAACGCATTGAAATTGATGGCAGTTTTGCTGTTGACCTAACTGGAAGTAGGTTTAGACACAGTTTGAGGTTGCTTTCTGTTATGAAATAGCATGAAACCATATATGCATAGGTCGGTGTTGTCCACACAGGAAAGAAAGTTCCCTTTGGCTGACCACATGCATAGGGCACATGGTAAAGAAAATGTGAAGATGTAGAGGTAAGGCACTGTTCTCCACTGTAGCCACAGAGATCTAGCAGTACCTCAAATTTTCAGAGCACCTGCATATCTTTGTATAGGTGTCTAAATGTAACTTAAACTGTTTTCTGCACATGCTGTGGAATCAGTCAGACATCCAGAAGGGATGGTGAACATGCTAGGTATGTAAGTGTGCCTGGGTGAAAGTGGGATATGCTTGTACAAACAGATAGGAATTTACTGAGGCTCTGAATGCCTGAAGCTTCTCCCACTCCACCATGCTGTTAGCCTCTAGAAACACAGGAGTCCAAACAAGCGGAGCACTGTGCAGGGGCTGTGCTGCCCACCCCCCTGAGCACTGCCCTCACCACCTCCTCAGTGCTCAGTCCCCTCCGACTGCTGGGATGAGGCTTCCCTCGCCCTCCCCTGTGCTCCCTTGGACCCAAACCCAGCATCTCTAACTGCTCCTGGGCTAAAAACCATCAGACTCCATCTAACTGCTTTTTCTGCTCTTAAATGTGGACAGAAGTATTTTGAAGACAGTTGTTTCCAGGTGATCAAGCACAATTCCACATTGATATTGGCACTTTCTGGCATGGAAGTGATGCTTTGGGAAGAGAGGGGCCACTGAAGCCAGCTGGACCATGTATGTGTCATACAGTTCTGTTAGGGACTGTAGCATAGGGACCAGTGCAGTCACAAAAGCAAGCTGATTTCTCTTCATCGGGGCTCTGGGCTTCATGAGTCATAAACTGTATTAATCTGCTTGAAATATAAGTGTGTGTGTAACCACTTGCACCCCTCCACACACACACACACACAGAGCCCCTACTCATGAAATCTGGAGTAAACCCACCTGCATTTAGGAAGGACAGTGTATGGGTTGGCTCATACCAAATGAACACTGACACACTGACCTGTAGTTGCATCAAAGGAATTTTTGGTACAGTGTGCAGTAATGTGTTAAGAGAGTACCAAGTCAAACAGTTGGTACCAAGATCATTTTTCCTAGAGTGAATTCAACTAAGTCCTCAGCAGGCACCATACAAATGTCTAAAATACCTAGAATGAATCGTTCTGGATCTTATCTGTGCCAGGGAACCAGGACTAGCTTTGGTGGTGTCAGCGTGGGTGCAGAGGTGTAAAATGGGTGTGAAAGAAGATCAACCAAATTACTTCAAGAACTGAAGGACAGGCTCTAAGATACACACATGCTCAAAGGCTTTGCAGATTTGCATCTCCAAATAGCTTTTTTCCATTTCTAGGAGCAAGCAGCAGAACAGCTGAGTGCTACAGAAACAGCTGGCCTTCAGTGATAAGGGTGAGCTGTCACTTCGTGGTGAAGTTTGAAAAACTGTATATTTAGAAGGAGAAGGAAGGGCCATCAGCAGCCGCACCCCAAAACCTGGCCTGTTTGCGGGTTCTTCACTGCCTGCACTTGGTGATTGGAATGGCAGTATTTACATTTTCAAGCATTACAATGCTTTTCTGCTCCAAAGTCCATCTTGTGGTGTGACTTAGCATGTGAGATCAGTGACATCAGAACTGCTGACTGCCCTGACCTGTGGTGAGGGCAGAGCTTTCAAGTTGGGGATCCATAATTCAAGCAACTTTATTCACTATTCCCCATGTATGGCGTTCAATTTAGAAATAATGAGGGCTTCCATGCTTTTCAGTTTGGGCTCGTTGCAGCCACTGCGTGTTTCTATCTTCCATCTTTTTAAATACCTTACTGTGTGTTACCCTATGTCCTTCACTGTGCCTTGGGGTCCACCCTCTGTTTCCTTGGGTGTTGCAAGGCTTGGATAATTAGCAAAGAGTTAGTTGTCTTCCTGCACAGGAGGGGCTCTGCACACAGCTGGCACTGATGACTTTCAGTTCCCTGTCTCAGCTTCTTAAATCCCATTTAATTTCTTATCTTGCCTGGGATCCAGATCATTAACTCTTGTTTCCAAGATACAGAAAACAAAACACCTGAAAGTTGAACAGAAAGACGTTTCAGAAGTAAGTTTTGGGAGTGCTCAAGCCCAGTTTGAGACACTGTGTCTACTCTGTCAAAGCAGGGCCAAAGACCATTCTCCATTCCTGATCTCAAATGGCAGATGTCACTGCAGCCACTTGGCTCTGTGTCTCTGGGCTGCTCCTGGTGCACATGTGGCTTTTAGTCATCCCTTTATGTTTTGTGTGGTTTGCTCTTAGGTTTGGGTGGATTTTTAAGCTCAAAGTGCCTGAAGATGTGTGGTAGGCTGTCAGAGAGCTGCTTTCAGAGCTTAAAGCTGAGGCAATGTGACATGAAAGTATGTGGAGTATTAGGAGCAATGAGTTGCTACTACAATGTTGAGGGACTGTGTATTGCAGAGGAGTCAAGTCTATGCAGTATCACCCAAAATGCCTTCTGGATTGGTCATTGACCTGTCATACTCCTAGAACTGTACCCAACTGTAGGCTTGGAGAGAAGCTTGGTCCAAGGGTCATGACAATGGTATACATACTGCAGCATCCTGTGGACCTGAATGACTCCCCTGCACTTGGGTTAGTGGGCTCTACATGATCTCGCTAGCCTAGCTTGCTGCCTGCTCTTCTTTTTGAATCAGTTTGAATCAGTGGCTTTCCCGAACCAATTGTGTTTCTCCTGGTTTTGTTTGGGATTTAGTGAGGGTTTATAAAATGCTATGGAATAGAGCTGCTTGAAGTCAAATCTGAAAAAAAAAATAGTGCTTCAAACTGAGTGCCAGTTGCTTGTAACATTCATTTCTTGTTAATGGCTGTATTATAAAAGACAACATTTGTGTCTTAGTGTCCTTGAGAGTTTGGCTGCAAGGACCTCGAATGCCTGTCTTCGCCAGCACTCCCCAACCAGTGAGACATGCAGTACCCTGCCGCCAGGCCCTGCAGCCATTTCTGTGATCAGGCATGAAATTACTCTTAACTGATTGAAGCGAGGCGTACACTGAAAAGCTTGAGAGACACTGATTTGCTCCATCATCCTGCTCCGCCTCAACTCTGTTTCACCTAAACCATGCCTGGCAGTTTTGGATAGCATCGTCCTACAAAACCATCATGCTCAGAGCACATTTCAGAAAGTAATAGTATCACTGCTGTCATTTCAAAAAGACAAAAAAGAAGCAAGACAAAAGCAAAACAACTGGCCAGTGTCACTCAGCAAAGACAGGGCGAGAGCTGGAAGGATGTCTGGGTGTTCCAGTCCCCAGTCCAGCATGTTCAGCGTTATGATACACGGCAGAGGAAGGATTTGTTATATGATTCCAGATCCGAGTCTCAGACATGTCTTACTATGTTCCTTTGGCGTAGGAAAGGGGCCTTGTGTACATTTGTATTACATTAAGCTTCCAAAAAATATGTAGACCAGTGCAGTGCAAAGAGGCTTTGAAGAAACCACGAGTCAGACCCACTTTGTGTTAAAGTGCTGGAGGGGCGGCAGGCATGGGCATCTGCCTGAGGTCATTGTTTGAACAAGTTGATAAATGAAACATTTGTCCTTTATCCAATAAAATTTGCAGTCGGGCATTCTTGTTAGGTAGCTTTGATATAAGCACATCACATACCAGTAAAAGAATATTCTGTCTCGCTATATGTGTATGACCACTGTTGCAGCGTAGGACAGAGAGATACAGAGCAGGGTTGCGCATACATGCTAGCAAATGGAGCCAAAACCAGTCTGCTCCTGGCAAACAGAATGTCCGCCTTAAGAAGACAGGGAGGCAGCTCCAGACTGTGAATAAAACAGCAGTGACACAGTCTCAATGGCATCTGTCTTCTGAACATAAAAAAACCCCAACATTTTCTTACCCAAGGTAGCTGCTTCTGTGTATCTGTGAATCATGTCTGCTGAGTTTATAGGAAGAAGCTCCAACAAATTTGTGTTGCTCTTTGGTCTGAAAATCCATATAGATGTGGAAGAATGAGTTCATGTGTCCTGTAGAGACCAACAAAGTAGTTACCAGCCATTAGTTTGTAGAACATTTATTACAGATGAAGAGCCAAGAAAGAAAATGTTCTCACCTGTGTGCTTGGACATCCAGAGTCAACTGAGACATGAGCTGGGTAAATCACATTTTGAGATGAGAAGGAAATTAGAATTTCCTTCTAATTTCTAGAAGGAAATTAGACCTTAGACATCTAAGGAAATTAGATGTCTTTTCATACAGGCATTCTCCAGGAGCCAAGCTATGTGCATATGCATGTGGGAGAACAGATGTTTGTTTATCAAAGAACGAGTATCTGTAACACATTTATAGGTCGGCAGTAAGTATGTAAGCAAATTGCTGAGTTCTGTTCCCAGTATGGAAAAATTAATGTGGCTGATGCAAATCTACTACTAGCCATAAGATTCTGTCACTTACTTGTTTTAGCCACGATGGATCCAAGTGAATCTGTGATGGTAAGATCATAGGTGCATCCCATATTGTACAGTGACAATACCACTCCGTTTCCGCAGCATGTCCTACTTACGCGTTTTAGACTGTTTAGTCAAGATTTGCCAGTTCAGGCCATTAATAGATAGTAGGTAAATAAAATGCTGTTCAGCTGAATGAGGGAGGAATCAGTATTGATCCTGAACCTCATACTGCTAGGATAGTTGGGCTGGTATTTTCATGGTAGAGATAAGAGAGCTTATACATCAATACACACGTTCAAGAGAAGATCAAAGCAGCCCAGGTGGTAAATAACCTGGACAATTGCCTGTAAGACCTAAAATTAGAGATCAGCACAAAGACTTGGCAGGTAAATAGTCAGCAGATGCTGTCTTATCTCTGTATTTGCTTTGAAAGATTGGGTCTGACCCAAAACACGTTGAAGTCAATTTGTATCTTCTCCTCTATTTCAGTAGGCTATGCACCAGACTCTAATCTGTTGTGGGCCTAATTAAAAGATTTTCCTCATTGCAAGCTAATTACTCCTATGGAGAAATGAAACTGAATGTTAAATGAGTACTTGATAGGAGCTGTATTTCTAACATATAGTTTAGAATAAAAAGTCTTGGACTTGATTTCACACTGTCTTCTATAGTGTCTTATTCCACATAAAGCAAGTACAATTTCCCACTCTATTTTATTGGTACAAGTGTGAAGAGTTGGGCAGAATGGCTGTAACAAGAGCCCTTCCTTACGTAAAGTAAAAGCTAGTGCAAACAGGAAAGCATCAGCTTTCAGCATCCACAAGAGGAAGAAGCAGTGCACCTAAATGGCAGCAAGGAGGTGGGATATCAGCAAAATGTTCTGACAGTGAGGACAGTGAGGCACTGGGCTGGGTTACTTGGGGAGCCTTTGGCATCTCCAGCATGAGGAGCCTGTGAGAGGTTTGGCTCCAGCCTCAGGCAGGGGATGAACACCCAGAGACAAATACAAGGTACAGGACAAAGACGAATTCAGTGCCGTCACCTTGTGATGACAGGCCATTTGCTGTTCTTGAACAAATGGCAAAGCAAGTAACATGAAAATGTGAAATGTGCAGTAAATAATTAGATAATGGGAAATCAATCATGGTAATGAGTATATAAGTGTTGGCAGACTCTATCACTGTGCGGATGGAATTGATTTAGTGAGTACTTTTTTCAGGGATTTCAGTAGGAGGTTGCATAGGTCTGGCCAACAATGATTGTATGTGAGGCTTCCCTGTAACGCCTCCAAGCTAAACCTTCAAGGGTTTTGGTGCTTTGTTGAGGCACTAGATTTCAGCAAAGATCTTTGCTCAACAACCCCAAAACACTTCTGTGATGGCACGGAGGAGAGAAGGAATGGCCCCCAAAAGGCACAATCTGCTGAAAGCAACCTTGTATGCAAAACCCGATATTGCTTAGCATGCTTTGTTGGGAACCAGATGTACGATGCTGTAGCATAGAGTGATTAGGACCCAGACTTTTGAGACCCACACAGCACACTGTTTGCTGAATGTTGTGTTGGCAAAAAGCTAAAATTACAAAGGGCAGTCTTCAGGCAGAGCTTTACCATGCAAGTGTCATTTGGGGTGCCACATCCTTTGTGTTGATGCACCAGTTTTAGCACTGGGAGAAAATTTCAGTAACAAGGTGCAAGTAACTGGGGGGCAGGATGGAGAATTGAACTTACGTGGTTTATTTGTTTTCCTTCCAGCTTTCCCCAGGTCTGTTTGTTTGCCTTGTGCTTGGCTCTGTGTCTCTGATCCCGTCTGTCCTGGTTTTGTTCTCCTTCCTTTGTTGCTGATGGTTTCATGCTGTTTCCATTCCTCTCCTTTCGTATGACACAGATTCTCTGCCTGAGCCATGTCCAAGGTGTTGGACTCCCTGCAGTTACAGCACAGAGACTCGATGCTGAGGACATGACTTCCTGCTTCGCTGGCAGTGTCTGCATTGTGTAAGTGAGCGCATGTTTTACCAGCCTACAGAAAAGAAATTTCAGGGCATTAATGGATTCACCTTTTTCTAACTTGTCAGGACACTGGGAACTCTTCATTTCTTTTTCGCTGTTGCTGGTCTCTTGGTATTTACAAGAGACCAAGGTTGCACTAGTCTGGATGATCTACACACAGTGAGAAAGAGCTTTTTTTACAGTCAACACGGAGAAAACAGACAAAGGTATGAGAAAGTTGTTACGAATAAATCTTCCCTATGCAGAGGGAAGTAGAAACACGGAGAAATTCGTGGATCTCATTGCTAGAGATAATGATATACCTGTAGTAAGTTGGATAACTCGAGTCTAGTTCAGAGCTTTCACCACAAAATGTTCCTCATTCTCTTTACTGCGACCAGTGTAGCACAGGGATGGATTTTCACTTTTGCCTCCCATTTGGATGTGCTAAGGATGGTGGAAGGTGGACCTCTATCAAACAACTACCACAAGAGCACTAGGAGAGGGCATTACACCACTCACTCACGTAGGAAAGTCTAAATCAGGCCAAGTCATTCTGTCACCTCTCTGCTTTGAATGAAATTATGAGGGTTGTTTAAGTGTTATGTATATTGGCAGTTATCCCAGGGGGTGAGGAGATTAGTAGAAGTATATTCCCATATATAAAAATATAACTGTAATATTCAGAGTTGCACTGATGAGAACTTAAAGCTTTAACTTCTAATAAACATCTATAATGAGTTTGAAGGCACCCCAGATCTACAGTTCTAAGGGATTGTAATAAACATCCAAACTCCCATGAACTCAGAAAGTCCCTGGAGGCAGGTAAACTGCAATTGCTGAGCAGTAGTACTGCTCACTTCTGAAATGCTATCATAAACTAACCTATAAATATGAATGAACCCATGCAAAAGGTGGCTTTTGTCAAGACTTGGGTAGTTGGGACCAGTGCCAGTGGAGGCTGGGGCAGGACCTTGTCATGCCTGCAAAGCAGCACAGAACTTGCACCCAAGGGGAAAGAGTTGGTGCTGGGGTGCTTGGTCCCTGTTGCCCTACTGTGTGGGTCAACAGTGGGGGAATAGGCTGTGTCCCAGGTGATGTGAGGTTCTTGGTCTGCTTCAGTTTATTCCACTGTGACTGACTGAAGATTACAGTACAAGTCTGTCTTGACATCAGATAGAAAACCCCTTTCTTATGACTCATCCCTCTGTTTACAGGCTTGCCTTTGCTTCCCAAATTAAGATACATGCTTTACACTGACAGGCAGTATGATGGCTTAATTAATCAGATGTCAGAAATAATATGTCATCATGACCTCTGCTTTCGTTGTCTGTACCTTTGACATTAATGCAAACACGTTAGACTACCCGAAACACACGCATCTAGGCCGTTTGTAGAGTACATCTGTTCTATCTTTTTAAAGCTTTGCTTACCTGTGGAGCCTATTTGTTGTATGGTGCTTTTTGCCACTTAGTCACTATGCTTAATCAGATTTGTAAATTAATTCTCTCCTGGGGTTTTTCTTTGTGTGTTCAGAAAGCATAAAAAGTGTTCATGACACGCTTCAAAACACACACTGGTTACATTAGTCATCCTCTCAGCATAATAGTTTTATGGAGAACACTTTAGGTTAAAAAAAAACCAACAAATTTCCTTTAATCCAGTTTCTTTCCCCCACTTTGTTCCCTAGAGTTACATTGCATGTTAGTAAACAGCTACATGACACGCAAAGGCTGTAATTGTCTTGGGTTTTTTTTGCTGGAAGAAAAGAGCTACTGTTTAGTTCTTGAAGTATCTGTTACTACTTTTTATGATATATTCAACTGAAAACATTTTCATACAGGAACTTTGCCTTCTTCTGGCAACTGGAAAGCTGGTTTCAAAAGTGAGTGCTGCTAAATCGCGGCCTGCTTTTGCCTGCTTGCCATTTCCCCAGCTTGGCAGTGCCAGCCCTTTGGCAGGGGTCTGGATGGGAAAGGGTAGCTTTGATGGGAAGCACCAAACTCTCCATTAGTGCTACCTGCATCTTCATGGATGGACCATCCCTCACACCCCCCATGTCCCTTTCTTGTATGGCTGTTGAAAACACCTCCTCGTCAACTAAACACTTTAGTGGCAAACATTCCAATATAGGGAAGGATTTAAACAGGAGAAAATATCTCTAATGTTGGTGAAGGAAAGGTGCTCAGCAAGCACTGCAGTGCCCATGGGCAAGAGGAGGACTGCCATGGCTGTTGGAACACAGCCTGAGAGCTACAGTGAGAACAGGCTGCAGCACATCTCCTTGGGTGTGAGTGGTACTTCCCAGAAGTCACACACAAATGTGGCTGTGGTCTTCTCTTCATGACAGTGGGACCTGGGGAAAATTTCTCCTCATAATACTGCACAGTCACCCCTGAACCCTCTAGGCAGCCTTATCTACCCCCCTCCACCTTGCACGCTCCCCACACACACACATACACCCCCCAGTCTCTCAGGCCCTTTGTGTTTCACAGGAAACAAGTAGATAAACCACAGCTTTCAATTTCCTAATTATGCAAAAAAGTCAAAACTCTTAAACCTTCAGAAGCTCAAAAACACTGAAGTGGTTGGAAGAAAAGGCAAAGAGAAGACCTGAAACCAAATAGGGATTTCACACCACAGATGATGAGGTCTCACAGACATTGGAAAGATGTGTGGTGCTCTCACAGCACATTTACTCCTGGGTGTGTTTGATAGAGGAGGACAGCAGTGTGTGGTAGAGAGAGCCCTATCTTTGAGGAAGGACACAGCAGCAGGGAAACCTTTTGTCTGATGGAGCAATGTGTGATCTTGAAATGAGAAAACATTGCGTTGAGTTGCTGCAGAGCGGAACTTGCTCAGCTCAGCAGGGAGGAACCTGCCTCTAGCATTTGCTCTCCAGCCTGGGGATTTCTAAGACACACTTTTGCCCAGACCACTTCTTTTCTTTAAGCCTCCCTTTTTCCCTGCATCTGTGCCTGCCTCAGAGCTGTAGGATAACAGACACCCTGGGACTTAACTAGGCCTGCACCCGTGCAGCCACATGCAACTCCAGTAAATGCATGTGATGGAGCCCCAGCAGGAAGCTGTTACTGCTCCGCTTCTGAGTGCTGCAATCACTGCCTGTGCCACTGCCTTTGCTGTGGCTGGCAGGACATGTGTTTGTGTTCCTGGGACACCCGGAGAGGCTGAGCTCATTCCGTCAGAGCAGCTGCTCGTTCCCCTTCTCCCTGGTTTCACATATTCGCTCCCAAATCTTCTTCTTGACAATTGGTTCACATGCATGATTTAACCCCTTCCAAATTTTGGGAAATGGGAAAGGCATCCAAAGAAATGCACCTGCAGGGAGGAGTGGGCTGGTGGCAAGTGGAACCAACTGGAGGATCCCTCTCCCCACTGCCGCTAGTAGGCAATGCTGCTGCATCTCATGGTACTGGTCCTTACGGAGTCCATTTTTACCCCAGTTCCTATATCGCAACAGCATGTACATGTCTCTAGCTTCTCTCTTCCTCTTTCCTTGCTCAGACATCTGTATTTTTCCCTTTTCCTTGGGGAGAAGTGGAGTGACGTGGAGGAAGGAGGATTCCCTGATTCTGGCAAGTTCTGGGAACAAGTGCTGAAGTTTCCAGCCAGATGCCAGGAAACCCATCTCACTCACAGGCACAACTCACACTGCAGCAGCTCCTTTGTTCACTGGCACATGGTCAAGGTAGCAGGGAGAGGGGAGGTTCATCAGGCACTGTTGGCCAGGCTTGCAGGCAGTTTTGAATTTTAGGACCAAACCATGAACCGTGGAGGGCTGACTCTAGCAGCAGAGTGCAGGCAGGACTTTCTGCAGCCGGTGCTGCTGCCTTCACATCAAACTGCTCAGGTCCTGGTTTCTGATATGGTTTTAATATGGTTTCCATTTCATACATCAGAAAAAAAGTGCTAAAATACCAGTTTGAAAGGCAGGGCCATTGTGAGGGTATGACTGCATTCCACCTGGGAGGAAGCATCCTTGGCCTGGTAGAGCCGTGCCGTTTGTGAGGTGTCCTTGTTGAGGGCCTGGCCTGTCCCAGCTCTGCCACAGCTTCCCTCTGTGTTCCCACACAGGGAGCAGAGCATGCATGTGGTGTCTCTGTGGCTTTCCAGCCCCTGCTTTACCCGGGAGGATGTTTGTTTCCTGCAAAGGAAAGCACAGTCAGATGTCATTGTAGAGGAGAATAAAACAGATCTTCACAGGGCCAATCTTTTACAAATCTACATGGACAGATTTCGTCAGAGTTTAACTTGGCTCATCAAACCAAACCCCAGTTTTGTCTATCACTGGTGGACAAGCTCAGGGGACTAATGCGGGGACAAGAAGGTGCTCAGTTTGTTCATAATGCGGTGTGTTACGTGAGACAGTTCTAGTCAGAGTGAGCACTGGTTTCCCTGTACTGAAAATGGAGTGCTAAGAGTGACTACACAGAGCTCTGAGAATGGAAAAATATGACATTAATGCGAGGGATACTACACACTCCTGGTGATCTGCTATTGAACAGTGCCACATGGCTTCCCTGCATGATGCTCATCCGGTACATTTGTGGCTCCAATAAAACTTTGTTCCTTCAAAACAGCACATAGACTGAAGTGACACAGGTTGTCCTATATGGTGTGAAGCATTATCTAATGGTAGCCTTAGGTGGATTAAGAAGGTGAGCTTTTCAGGTGGGAAGGGACCTTACCATCCCCTCCTAATGGTGGTCTTGGGGGTGATTTAGAGAATCACACAGCAAAGTATCTCGACTCCTGTTGTCACTTTCAGTGGCTTTGTCAGTATCCATTGTGGAATGGCTAATAGTATCTGTTTCAGCCTGGGATTATCCTGATTTCTTTTAGTTTTCCCTCACAATGTTGCACATAACAAACATTTTTGGCCATGTACATTTTAATTTTTTTTTAATTAAGGTATTTCTCATAAGAAAAAACTGTCTAAATCTGGTTACTGTTTTCCCTTATTGGGAATATTCATTCAGCACTCACCTTTGCCAAAGATGTGGTAGTGCAAGCAGGTGTTACAGCCTTACTTCAGCCGTATGGAAAATACATTTCATTTCTGACAGTGATCCCGCTGGTTCTGTGGAAGGCTACCCCATGCAGAGATAGGCTGGTTAGATCAAACTGTACTAATTGCAGAGTGATTTGGAAATCTGTTCCACTTGCAAACAGAATGAATCCAACACTTTGTAACACTGAATTAACAAAGGTCACATTTCATAAATATTACAGAGCAATTTTCATAGATAATGCTGCAAGCTAGTTAATGATTAGAGCAGTAAAGTCCTGACGTAAAGCCATGATGAATTAGGGACGTATTTTTACAGCTTCTGTTGTTATTGCCTCAGGAGTCTTAACCAAAGGCAGCAGAAATAATTAGAGTCCAACATATCTTTAAGATCTAGCCTAGCAAACTGTATCTGGTCTTCTCAATGGCTGTTGTATTAGAAACTAGAAAATTGAAAAGATTTTAGAGTATCAGTGAGATGCTTGACAGGAAGATAAGCATGTTGGTTTCAATCCAGTTCTACTGGATTCTGCAACAAAAAATCCAGCCTCAATAACTGGTGGGAATTGGCAGAGCTCAGGCTTAACAGGGATGCAATTCTCCCTCTTGCTGCAGCTACTGGAGCTGCTTTATCAGGGCAGAATGTTTTAGTAAAGATCTAGTTCTGCTCCTATGACTGACCCTAAAGACTGGCACTCCTGTGACTGGATTTAGTGTTGTTGCTTTGATAGGAATGTATTCAAGCCACCTGAGCAGTAATCTTGCTGAAGTCTATGGAATTAGCCCTGTAAGGAGGCAATATCGTACATACTGTATGTTAGAAAAAGTGGTGGAATAAATCCTGGGATTATTCAGAGGCATAAAACCAGAAATCTTGGGCCCATGTACAAACAGTGGACTTAAAACGAGAGAACATAATTTTCCAGGATTTAATTAGGCATGTTTTATATCCAATAGCTGCACACCCACAGACAATCCATATTTCTCAGGAGGGTTTTATCTACTGTAGGCCATTTGTGGGGGTTAGAAAATCTTGGTATAAAACTGTGGGACAGCTGTTATCCAACAGTGCTGAAGGGTGGAGGGTTTGGGAATCAGCAAAATTCCAGCAGGCATTTTACATTTCCTTCATCCAGAAGAAGCCCCCAGGGGATGGAAAGTGCCTAGTGTCGTTCTGTAATACATTATGGAGAGAAATGAAATGCAAAGCCCATTGTGCAACATGCAGCAGTGTCCAGACGCTTGGATGAAGAGGTGGAACCAGTTACGTCTGTATTTGGGAAAGCTGTTTGACAAGACGAAACGTGAATTGTCTACGGAGTGATGCCGTTTGGACACTTCAGGTTTTAATTATTAAAACTATATAATAATTAAATAATTATGAATTATATAAATCATATAATTAAATAATTACTTAAATTTTTAGATGCTGATGCTTTGAGGCCATTCAGAACCTAAACCTAAAATACAATTCCTTGAAAATCTAGTCCAATTCAAGTGGAAAACAAAACAAAGCCCCAACATTCATGCAAGCAGCAGCTCAGCTAGACATAAAACAACCCAAGCTGTGAAAACCAGCCCAAAGCAGCATCAACACCAGAGTCAGAAGAAGCCGAGAAGGCTTTTCCCACAGCCGGACACGGGAGACCCCGGCAGGCAGAGGTTCGCAGGGTCACTGTTCCCTGGAGGCCTCACCCCAACCGCAGCAGCACTTTCTCCAGCCCTGCCTCCATCCCAGCTGGAATGGGCTGAGGAGTAACTGGAAGTTTCTTGTCAGAGGAGATGCACAGCACAGCCAGTTCTTCCATTGACAAACGAGCAAAGGAAAACAAAACATCACACTGTCGTTTAAAAATAGCTTCAGTAAAAATACCACAGAGAGTGCTTTCACCCAGTAGAGATTGGCGGCTGATTAGGGAGGGTTATCAGTATACCTGGTGCTGGATAAAACCCGATCCTGCTGCTGGGCATTCGCACTGAATCAGGCAGATTGTGAGTTTGTGATGAATGTCCAAGGAACTGTAGAAGTTTTTGATAACGCAGGAGTTTGAACAAGGGGTTTCTGCTCCTTGCCTGCAATGCGACTTTAGCAAAGCCCCATGTGGGCTGATGCTGCAAAGTGGCATTCTTGGGGCTGGGTGAGACAGAGCAGTTAGGAGGCAGCAGAGCAGGGTTTAGATGTTATTCCTTTCCCATACCCATTCTGTATCCATGCCAAACACAAGTTTGCTTGGTCCACTACCAAAGTAAGGTGAGCAACACTGTGCAAGGGTGATCCCATCCTATAAATTAGAAGTAAAAGTGTTCATAAAGTTCAGCCTAAGTTTGGAGACTTCCATAAGTGATATCTGTGCCTTGCAGCCGTACTTTGAAGTGATAACTGTTGATCACAGGCTTTGCCGTGTGATTTTGGGAAGTTGATCTGTGGAGTGTTCTTGCAGGGTTGCCAGTTTCAATTTTAAAGCAGAGCGTATACGTGCAACAGTTTTCCAATGGTGAAGATCAAATTACGTGACCCATTGCAACTTTTAACATTCCTTCTGGTCTTCAGCCTCTTGATTCTGCTTATACAATGAATTCAGGTGTTAAAATCGATGTGTTTTTCTCACTCTGTTTATTATAAACTACTTAGAGCATCATTTAATTTGTGACTGTTATTTGGATCTGTTTGCATTATTCAAATTATTTCACCCAATAGAGGAATTAATATTCACTAGTGGAAGAAAATGAAGCAGTGTACCAAACCCCACCAATCTGTTGAACATATTTCAAGACAAAAGAAGAAATGGACATTAAGAGAGCAAGAGGAAATCCTGAGCTCTTCTGGGATGGTATAATTTGGTAGCTCAATGCAGTCCCCTCAAGACCTATCTTGACCCACCACTCGTCTAAAGCTTCATAGATGGAGACACTGCTGAAATCCAGAGGCTTGAAGCACTCTCAGTACTGTATTAAAAACAAGCTCATTAGAAGTAAAGCAACTGGACAAGTAGCTTTGCTAGGTCAAGTGTCATTCTCATGACCCTAAGATTAAAGATCTTTCCTGTTTTCATGCACTGTATCCTGTCTGTTTTTTACATGTGACCGCATTAGCAAAGCGTATCACAATGAAAATATCTACCAAACACATAAAAAAAGACAAACCAGCAACACAGTGACCTGCCCCAAAGCAGGAAAGCCCCAGGCTGGGGCTGCCCTTGCAGCAGGCAACTACCCACAACTGAATGTGTCCTCTGATGGTCAGGTCACGTCACATGCAGTGGGCTTGGGAGGGCCTGATCACTGCCTCCATGCTCAGGATCAGAACATGGGATGTGCTGGCTTACCAAAGCTTCACAATGCGGCCACTTCACTGGAGAGCACCCCAAGAGCAGTGCCCGAGGTCAGCATGGTGCTCTCCTGCTCCTGGAGTTCAGCTGCTTACACCCACACTGTGCAGCAAGTAGGGAGACACAGGAGCCCTGTTTTGGGTCTCTTTTGCAGGATACAGGAGTGCACCTCTGCACAGAGTCGTCTTGCACCCCTCCTTTCTCCTCCCTTTGCCCTGGGATCTTGGCCATGCAGTGTTCCCCCTGCTACTGCTCTTCTAGGCTTTCTTCAGAATGCTGCCTTGGGTAATTCTCTAATTTCCCAGGGGAGCTGGAGATTTCCCTTCCTGCACAATGTCCATTCCCTGGTGGGATCCACATGGGTCATCACTGGGTTTCCCGCTGTCCAATCTTGAGGCCAATTTAGTAGAAGGAGGTCATTTGGGACTGTGTTTTCACTAGAGCAATGAGTTACTGTTCTTCAAACTGACGGGACAGCGAGTGACACCTAGGATCTTTCACTCCCAGACCTGTTGCTGCTGCTCCAGACACTGGAAGGGAAACCAGCTGCCCCCAGCTCACTCAGTAAACAATGAACAGCAAAGGTGGGAAACTTAACACTCCTGTGGCACAACCAGTTGCCACATCTCCCCAGCCAGGACCAGTGAGCATTTCACTACTGAGATCCCCTGCAGGAAGGTACTTTATGCATATTGGTCAAAACACCTTTTAGCAGCAGCAGGATACTCACTGCTCCAAGCGAAGGAGGATACATACCAAGCCTTAAGCTACTCCAGGCTTCACAGAGCAGCAGACAGCCAAGTACATGTGGCTGCACTGGAACAATTTGTTTTCAAAGCCCTGTGCGATAGCATGAAGTGGCATAAATCAGAATTACCTGTCACAAGTTGTATGCCTCCATGTCTGTTTCTCCATCATGGCTGAGCAGCAGCTCAGACTCTCTGAGACAGTGGTTGCAGTAGAAGGAAGACAAAGAAGTAGCAATGCAGGAGATGGGGATATGCGAAAAAAGCACTGATGTTTGAAGAAAATATGGAAATAATCCCACTAGAAAGTTGTGCAGAAGTTGTGTTAGGGCAGGACATGAGCTGGGGGCTTCCTGAGAGCCAGAGCTGGCTCCGAGAGCTGCTTTCTTTAGCATCAGTTTCAGAGTTAACATCTGGCTTTTCTACATGAGGAAGCGGAGGACTCTGCCCTGATGTGCACCTTCTGCAGTCCCAGTGTCCAGTCTTCCTTTGAAACAGTCTGCAGAACGTACAGCATCTTTCAGTTAAAGCTCAGCCCATCCCCAGGGAACCTGTGGAGCAGGGCCAGCAACACATCCTCCTGGAAACAGGCAACATGGATGTTGCTAAATATTTCACATTCCTTCGGGACACCAATCCAGACTTGAAGATGCTTGACATGGAGGTTACTCATTGTAAGACATTTGCCTCAGGGAACCTTTCTGACTAGCGACAAGTCAAAACCTCAATCCAGACCTCACCTCGATCCAAGCCATATCCCGACCAGCCTTAACAGCCTAAATGTGGGGAGTCATGACCTGGGAGCTCTGCCAAGTTTTGGAGTCTTAGCCTTTGGCTCAATATCCTAAGCACTGAGCTATTGCCACCTGTGGTATTTTAAGGCTTTTTTACTCCTTTATCTCTGCAGCTCAGGCTTCTGTTGTGGTGCCATCCTTCTCTCTGCCTTGGTTTAATTAAGTCATTGCAAGACACATATCATTGGGATTCTCTTAAAACAGGTAGGTGCTGGTTTCTTTTCACCCTCTAGTTTGAGTGAAGTCAACATGCCTGTTCTTCAGTATATGAGTGGGTTAGCAGTGAAAAGCAGCGTGGCTCAGACTTATCACCACTGAGCAGCTTCTAGGCACTGTTGTGGTAACTAAACAACCCTGCCCACATCCTATGGGTCAAACAAGTATTTCCCGTATATGAGGTCAAGATAGTAAGAGCAGATTTTGTAGAGTCCAGCACCAAAATGTCTTATTAAGAACAAAAGGGGTTGATGAAAAATCAAGACAAAAGTAATTTGTCCATGAACATGAGGGTCAGTGCTGCTAAGGATCAGAGTGCCAGAGCTTGTAGCTGCCCCCTAACCCAAACCCACTGCTCTAGCATTTTGGGGGACAGAGCCTGAGATCAGCATTACTCTTTGAAGGAAGAAGCCCTGTTCTTAGCTGGACTGAAGCATATAGCAGTCAGGATAGCAACTTCATAAAGGTACTTCGTTCTCCCTTCCTGGCTCCTCCCTGACTTGTTCCCAGACTTTCTGGCAGCCTCTAGCATCATTTTCATTCCTCCCTCCTTGGCTGATGCGCTGCTTCTGTGCAGATAACCTCCTGCAAGAGAGGCTTAGGCAGAAAAGAAAAACAAACATGCTAGGTCTGCATTTTAAGAACTACTGAAATAGAATCGCTGGTATCACTTATTTCTTAAGACAAGAAATCATTTGTATCTGTCAAAACCAAAAGAAAACCCTGAAGTGCTGCATTTCCCCTTTCTATCATCACAGTTATTAAAAAGGAGGTGCCATTTGCTGTCTGCTTCTGATGACACTACACCCCAGGTGGTCTTTCACCAGTTCCAGAAGCTGCCCTAGGGTGCTGCTGCGCTTTGCTCATTACTGTTAATGCTGGCATTTTGCAGGGTTATGGGAAGGTGCAGCAACACAAAGTTTTACACATCCAGGTTTCAGAAAGAAACAAGACACTTATCTCCCAAGTCTGCTGGGGAAAGAATGAAAAACAAATTGTTCTGGTGACATCCAGTTGCTGGCTATTAATCCCTTTGAGGATTTTGTATTGCTTCCAAGGCAAATACAAGATTAGCCTTTGGAGTAACAGAGTAGTATGGGATACAGATCTTGGGGTCCTTGTTTGTTTAGCCAATGCAAAGCCAATATCTACTTACAACTGTAATTTTGTGTTTGCATGTTCACTGTGTGGTCTAGCTACCCAGTAGGTCCTTACTATAACCTGAGAAGGCCCTTTGTGGGTCAAGCCCCCAGCAGGAATGGGTGCCCCACTGGGGTAACCACTTGTCAACATACAGAGGCGAGCAGGGCAAAAACCAACCCAGCTGTGAGAAGGCAAGAGGGAAACAGGTCTCAGTCATGTGGAACCTTCTTGGCGACTCCGCCAGCTGCAAGGGCTGCCCATCCCAGCTGTGCCCGTCGATGATGGGGTTTGGAAAGGAACGCCGCTGCTCTCAGAATGCCGCTGTTTTGTAAGAGCATTTGCAGGACCTTCCAGTGCCAGATATCCAGACGTGCTAATGCAAAATGCATTAGCCCAAGCAGCAGGAGCTCCGGGGCTGCTGGCGCCATTGAGTTCCACTCATTTCATCTTTATTATAAATACTGCATTGTCGTCTCATTCTTTTCTCTCATCCTCTCTTTAGAAAAGAATTACAAGGCTCTAGTTGACTGGTCCCTTTGACTTAGTACAGTTGTTAAACCACAGGCAGTAAATACCTCTTTCAATTGTTTCAGGCGGATGTATTTATTTCAGTGGAACAACTGAATAAAAACTGTAAAAGTGTAAAAGCTAAAGAATCCCCCCCCCCCCATGGCATCTCCACTTTTCTACCTCTGATCTGAATGCAAAGGAATCTCCTCCTAAACCCACCGTGTGAAATCAGCCCATCTTTAGGCTCGCTCCCACTCCTCAACTTAGTTTTCTGTGGTTCAAGAAATATTCCAGCCTCAAAAGACTCACTGCCTACTTGTAAATAGTGATCTTTCACCAGGCAGCTCTCAGCTGACAAATGTTAATTGTTACGCAAACTATCCAGAAGATGAGCTTTTCTCCCAGGACTGAAGGGCAGCCACCTCCCAGATGAAACATGGCAGCTGTTTAAATAGCACAGGGTGCCAGAGCAGGGGGTGAGCTCAGTGGTGCGAGCAGAACTGGAGCTGTGCCATGCCACCATGGTTAACACCCCCCTTTTGTTTGGAGAACCTCCACAACACAACTTGAGAGCTTTAACCAGGACCATCAGGAAAATGATGTGATGTTTCAGTGGAAACCAGATATGAAAATTGTTTCTTTGGGCTCATGTTGTGGGATGCTGCCCCTGCCACTGGGGAAAACAAATCCTGGTTGTTGGGGCAGGATGGGGGCGGGAGAGTGATGCTCTGCCAGCCTGGAGGATTTGACAGGCACCAGGGATGCTGAAAATGCCACACAAGCCTTGTTCTTACCTTGAGGCAGGTCAGTGCCCAGGATGGGCAGTGCTGCTGGGCTGTGGCTCCCACTGGAGTCCCTTGGGATCTGGGAACCAGCTCCCCTTGCTTGGGAAAGGCACGTTTATGCTCAAATGATGCTGCTTATAGCTCCACCATAGACAACAGCTGAAGAGAAATGAACATGCCATCAGCCACATTATTCCTTCCCGTTTAGTTACTGCTGCTTCCCTCCTCAGCTTCTGGTGGTGCAGGGCTTCTCTGCCCAGTGCAGGGTCTTTGGGAATGCCAGGAAGCATGGGAGTCACCCCAGAAAGACAGAGGGACTCACTACAGCTGCTCATGAAAACCATCCTCATCTTGATGGGGCCAGTGGCAATGAGACATGCATAGAATCCAGCTAGTGGGTGTTGCCAAACTTTATCTGTGTCAGCCGCATCATTGCTCTTCTGGGGTACAGAACACTTTTCTGGCCATCAGGTAACATGGAAATTTCTTTCTTTCTGGAGGTTACTTTAAGATAATATAAGAGGAGTTGCTGTGCTTCCTGATGAACACATGGAGAACTATCTACTTCTGTATAAGGGTCTGCTGAATTTCTGAGCACTGTATTTAACCAGGGCTTCACGCCACCCTGTAATCCTTGTAGCTGCTTTTGGAGGGGGTTTTGTTTGGTTTTGGGTTTGTTTTGGGGTTTTGGTTTTGAGGTTTGTTTTTTGTTTTCCATTGTTAAGATAGCTTCATGTTACTGCAGTAGAGAACTTCAGTTTGTTTGTTGGTTTGTTTGCTTGTTTAAATAAATGCTTTATCCCACCTCTACCTGCAGTCTTCAGCTGTATAGGGCTTCATGAGTTTGACCCAGTGCATTTTGAGATGGAAATAGGGAGAAGAGAGAGAGGATGATGACTTGAAGATTCAGGCAACAAGAGAAAGTTCTCATTGATTCCTATTTTCTTGAAATTTAGTAGTAACATCTTCATTGATTCCAGTGGCAACAGGGCTGCAGTCTACTTAAAAGGGAAAATAATGGTATTTGACCCAACAAATCTGTTCCAACCTCACATCTCCTTCCCTGCTTTTGCACCAGCTCCCGGTATCTGGCTGAGCAAACCAGCCATGTGCTATCTCCAAGCTCTACTTTCCCCTTCAACAGCTCTGTCTGGTAACTTGTTTTACACAATATGGTAAAGCTCCTTCCCCAAAGGGCCATGAAGGCATGGATCCAGTTGCCAGAGAAGGCCACTGATTCCTCTCCACAAGGACACTTGGCTTGGCTCAGTATCCAGGGTTGTTTTCATCTGAGACTGAGCTGATAAGGGCATTTTCTTTCAAGGGAAGAAGCATAAACTGTATTTATATGCAGGTAATTTCCTATTTGTTGGATTTAGTGTAATGGGCTGGATTTCTGGCCTGTCTCTCCAGCAGTCTCCAACCACACACAACATATTTGCAATTGTCCATGTGGGAGATGTTTTGCCAGGAGCTGGAGAGACGCCACGGTATGGCTGGCTGTGGAAGGACACAACCAGTCTTCTTTACTCTGCTTTTTCTATAAGGAAGTATGAAGGACCAAGTCACCTGCTGGGCATTTGCTGTTGTGTTCATTACAGGTGTTTATGCCACTGACCCATCATCTTGTCTGGGCATACTATATATATATATACATATATATATATATATAATGTAAGAAATAAACCATAGCTAATGCCCTCTGAGCCACCTTCAGGACTTGGTGATTTTGCAGGCAAGTAGGACCATGCTCACCTAGGGAGCAGGAGAGATTGAACTACATGTGTAGTAGAGGAAGGATGTACTGAAAAAACTGGCAGAAGAATCTCCGACTATTCATGGCCAGGAGGAGGGGAATATGAAACCAGCAGTACATCTGGAAACCTACCCCATTCCTCTCTGCAGGGGTTTCCAGAAGACAAGACCCCACTTTACAGCAAACTGATAATCATTAGTCTTCTCTGTATCATTTGACAGTTGCAAAGCACCTCGGGATCCCTCCCTGCAGGAAATTTGTCACATTTATTATATTATCTGGGTTTTATATTGCATTCCCTTTAATGGCTGCCATGGGAGTATGCTCTTGAGGTTTAAAGATTGAGCTTTTATTTAAATGTATGTTCCTCTAATGTTACACATCTGGTTTTGTTTAAAAGTAATGTTACTAATTCTAGAAATCCTTTTTTTTTATGGGGTCCTTTATAACAGGTCCATCTAGCTCTCAGGCCCTGGATGTTACCAGCAGCTCCACCTGAGCCAGTGTGCTTTCTGACATCCAGAACCTTCCAGTTTCACCCTCCAGGGAACCTGTGTGGGGTGGTCAATGTACATGAAGGTTTTGCAGAGGAACTTCCTTCAGTCACCTTTGCATTATACTCAAAGTCCAGCAAATACTAAAAAAGTCTCTGAAAAACAGTAAACGTCTGAATGCCTTTCCTTTTCTGGGAGTACTTGGTGCTTCTTCAGTCCTTTGGGGTTTGGACTGGTGTCTTTCAAGAAAGAGCACCTACCTGTGGCCCACCTATCCCTGCACAGTCTTTTGGTTCTAGACAAGGTCTTCTCATTCCTTGGGCACTGTCTGTCCCTTCTGCAGTAGGATCTAATCTCTATCTCTCAGTTTTGGGGGCCCCTCCCTCTTGTCTCTACCACAGACAAAGGGATAATGTCCATCACCATTTATGACATCTCAGGACGGGGGGATGTAAAGATATCAGTGCTCCATCCATTTGGGGCTGCATATGGATTCTGACTGAGCTACAGCATAGGCTAAAGTCTTTCACCTTCAGCATGTAAAATTGCCACCTAAAAACGTATTGTGCCAGGTTAATGGTTTTTGTTCCTCTCTGCTACCTGTGAAAAGTTCCTTTGCTGAGAGGAGCAGCCATGTCTTAATGGTGAGAGCTGCCATGAAGAACTGGGACAAGCCTGGATCCAGAGCGCTGCACAGGGAGAGCAGCAGAGGGAGGTGGCATTCCATAGAGCTTTAGTGCGAGGTGTCCCTGCCCATGGCAGGGGGGTTGGAACTTGATGATCTTAAAGTCCTTTCCAACCCTAAGTATTCTATGATTCTATTCCATGATTCTAAATAGGCGGTGGAAATCCCAGTAAGAGGACCATGGTGGCCATTCAGGCAATCAGACCAAGCATAGGAGCATGTCGAGCCACAGCTGGACCCCTTCATTTTTAAGGACAGCAGGCTCAACTCTTCTGCATTGACATCTGCAGTAAATATGTTTCTTTCCAAACCAGTCTACAAGATGCTAGTGCTCATATTCCATGAGAGGTAGATTAGGCAAGCTGTCAATTAAAAGCACTTGCTAAAGGTGAGCTGTGGATAAATTAATCCAATAGGAAAGCTCCATAGGTCAACAGCTTCCTGCCAAGGTTGGGGAATGTCATACCACATTGCTTGTTGGTAATGCACATGATGGTAATAGTGTCTGTAGGCAATGTCCCTGGATGTTAGTGACACCTTTGCCTCTAACCTGCATGGTGCTGTGGTTCATCATGTTTGAGCTGAAGGTTTGTTTCTGTAATGACTGAAGATCTTGTGCTGCTAAAATGCCCGCATGGTCACATCATACTAGCAACCTGGATGGCCGTATCTACACTTGGGAAGCATCTCCTCCTGATACACCGGAAAAGCAATTGTCACAAACAAAAAGGAAGATAAAGATGGGTCATTTTATAGGCACTACTATATGGAACTAATATTACAAGTGGTCTGACATGGAACAGTACCAAGATACAAACTGATGAAGATCCTCACAGGGGTCAGCAGGATTTAGCAGTAGCTGCTGGCTAAACCTGCAGGGATGAGCCGGTCCTGCACACTCTGCAGTCTGCTCCGTGTCCAAAAGCACCAGCCATGGAGTTGGAGTTGCTGCAAGAGCCACCCACACTGAAGAGGTGGACTCTAACCCTTCATAGTGAAGTTCTGCCTTCTGAAGCAGGCCCAAGATGACTGAAGATCTGTTCATCGGCCACATATCTGAATGGTCAGAATAAAGATTTCCTGCCAGTTCTGGTACACTGCAAAGGCAGAAAAATCTCTGGTGAGAGGTGACAGGGTGTAGGCACACCTGCATGCAGAGTGACACTTGAAAGTAGAACTTATTCTGTCAGCCATGACCAAGATAAGAAGTTAACTGATATCAAACATAGCTGACTCTGGGGAACCTTCAGCCTGTGCCCACTGAGTGCCCACAGGACATACTTTAAAGTCGCAGGAAACGCAAAAAGCCATGGCTCACACATGCTGTGGAAGAAGCAAATCTTCACACAGCGTCCCCCACAACTTCAGGAAAAGGGGTGGGAAAATCCCGATGCTCAGCAATGCGCTCCCCTGGCCACTTCCCTCAGATAACGTTTGGTTGTGTAATACACTGTTTAACACATTCTAGCATTGGCTGATGTTCCTCAACCAATCAGTTCACATCTGTTTTTTTTTGGTGAAACTTCTTCATATTTATCCTCGCAGAGACTTCAAAGAGGAAGCTGATGTTTTCAGAGATGCAACAGGAATTCTGGATTAGTTTGGGGTTGGGTGGTTTTTTGGATGAAAAGGAATTTGGGAGCAGAAGTAGTTCATATTTGTTCACCAAGGCCTTTGTTGTGCAATATGGATACCAGACATGAATATGGAAAAATAACATAGGTTTTCCTCGTGAACAGAAAGGTAGCTTTTATCCATAAAATGTCTCAAAATAACAACAATCCAAGTAATGAAAAGAAAAATCCTATCATGGGAGACAATTGGTTTGTCACCATTCAGACAAATACTTGTTATGCAAAACCAATTCTCATTGTAAAAGTCAATGCAGGACATTTGGGAATGTTCTCAAGAGCTTTATTCCCATCTCTGCAGTAATACAAAGTGGCACGATTCAACTGCCTTCATTGCAGCAATGGGTCAACCCCTCCGAAGTCATGGTGGCTGGGTAGGGAAACGGCTTCAGCCAGAAATCGCAGACATTTTACATCATGCACATTCTGGTTCTCAGTTTCCCGTTACTGTTTTCTTTCAGTTCAGGGATAATCCTAGATGTATGTTTCTTGCCATTTAAAACCAAGAGAAAAACCACAACAGTATTTTCCATGTAAGCCAAAATCTTTCACATGTGCCAACTGTCAAAGCAGACAAAAGAGCTTTGATCATAGTCAGACACCATAACTAGCTACTTGTTTTAATTACAGAAAGTTTTAGCTATTATTACATGACAGGCTGGCACATTCAGCACATGACATAATTTCATGAAAGCTTTTCATTTCTCCCAGCACAGCTCCAGCCGGAGGCTATTGCACTCACAGCAGAAGCATCAGTTCGAACCAAGTCAGGGAGAGATCCCAGACAGGGACCTACAACACCTGATCATACACTAAGCCCTGCTTCCAGCCTGGGTGGGAGACCATCATCCTTGGTGCCCCAGTCAGGGCAGAGCTGTGAACTGCCCACAGATCATGTGTTTTCTTTTGTTCTTTTCGTTTTAAAGATGAAACAATTCTAAATCCCTGTGTTCTGGGACTACTGCATATTGCTTTGACTTGAGGCTTCTCTTTTATTTATAGCTCACTAGCTGGTTTGGGGTGACTGATGAGATAACACCCAAAATACTGTGTTCTTTTCCTGCATGGATCACTGCCAGACCACCAGAAAAAGAACCCCAGCTGTGGCTCAGGTCAGTCCAAACAGTTTCACAGGTATTCCTGGGTTACTGCATGCTTTCAGCTCCCTTAGAAATACTTCCATTTTGGCACAGCTTTCTGTGAACAAACTTACAAAAGCAGTGATGAACAGCAAATCAAAGGGAGCATGACAGTTGTCAAAAAGGCTCTGTTCTGTTTTAACAAATGCTTATGAGGACTCATTTTCTCATAGCTGTGGAGCTCTAATCCTCATCTATTCAACTCATTAAGGACCAAATTATATCCCTTATCACTACATCTGATTTCAAATTAAATCAAGTAAGCATATTAAAAGGAATAAACACAAATATTTACTGACAACGATAACAGGAATTGGGCTGAAAGAATGTCTTTCCCTTAGAAAACAGTGGAAAGCAGTGTCAGAGCTTAATTTCAGAGATTTCAGTTTAACATCAGAGATTAATTTAACAGCCATTAAAACATCTTATTAACTCAAGTGCTAATTGAGTGCTTGGCAGGAGTAACAGAGCAGTGCCAACCATACACATGCATGAAAATTGCTAGAATTTGAAGAAATTCTGTGGCTTAACATTTTATTACTTTTATGACTTGCTTTAATAATATGCTTAGGTGGACTTACCTACTTCCTTTGTGCCTGCTTAGAAGATGCCATGCTCTGATGGCACACAGTCTCAGCTCTCCTTAGAAGAACCTAAATCCATTTGCAGTCCTTTAGGCCGAGATCTTCCCAATTTGGCTGGACCATGTGCCTTGCAGTGATGCCGGAGTCTGCAGGATGAAAGGTGCAAACTGCTGAGCTTTGCACAGTCTCAGTGCCATGACTGCTGATGTGATGGGCACTGAAGGAGGCAAGGTGGGCACTGGGGGAGCAACTGCTCTAGCTATTCCAGTAAAGAACCCATGACCATGCTGACCACCTCCTTCCCAGGACTGGTATTTGATTTCCAGAGACCAAATAATTTTTCATTCTTGTACATAGACAACTATGGTTTGTAGGGAGAAGTCAAACTGACATTGCTCCTTCCTCTACACTTGATCTTTAAGTGTGATGGTTTTTGGTTGCCACACATTGCTTCCCAGGTCCTTTCTTCCCTTGCACCCATAGCCTGAGAAGGCATCCTATCATGGCTTCTAGATTGACAGGACAGCCACAAACTGCTGTACTTCGCCTTGGCAGAAGCACAGAGATTGCTTCCACTCCCTTCCCCACCATTACTCCCAGTGGGAGGAAAGCAACTAGTTTTTCCTGTCCAAGCAAAGCCAAGACATCATATTGCCTGAATTTAGCTTAGGGCTCAAGGGAAATACATCCCGCTGCTGGAAGTGTTGCTCCAGACCTCTCCCCTCAATGACTACAAATAGAGATGGGTGGTAGAGACCTCACTCCTTGAGGGCAAGCCTGAACTTCAAGTAACACAGTCTGAATTAGTTGGGCACAGGCTGGAGATATTACAAGTTCAGCACATTCTAACCACATTACAGATACTTTAACACCAAATGAGAGCCAGCAAAATTGATGAGAAGTTATGGGTCATGAAGTTTGTCATGCATAAACCCACTGTAGGTCTAACCTTGTTTCCTAGCCCTCAGCAGAGGCACACCCCAAGTCTTCAGCTACAAAGAAAGCATTGGATAAAGCCAGGATTTACAGCCAGGCTATAGCTGCCCTCACTGACCCAAGCTCCTGACTTGTGTGTGGCTTCAACACGCACTCCCATACGCTGGGAGTCTATGCTGTTATTGCAGCGAGTGTGGCTCCTCCAGCTCAGCAGCTGCAGGGTTGGTAGTTTTACACAGAGCTGCCTGTAGTTAGGAGCCCCTGGAAGATGATTCAGCTTTAGTTTAAAAGCTGTTAAAGTGCGCTTGGTTTGTTTGCAGCTCCAGTGAAGCATGGGCCAGCAAGCATGAATGACCAGGACAGGGCTGGAAGCTGTAGCCGGGACAATGTTCCAGCTGCCAGGCTTGCACAGGTACTCCTCCGAGGTTGTAAAGTGCTTCGAGTGGTTGAATGCGCTGGGAACCCCGTTCAGAGGAAGGAGGGAGGTTGTGCTGCATAGATCATTGTTCCCAGCCATCTAGAACTGACCAGCCACCAACCAACCAGTGCTTATTAATAAACCCCTTTAAGGAAATTGGCTGGAGTCTCACTTTGCATTGTGCGGAATGAATGGAGCTAAATATAATCCCGAGTTCATTTCGCTGGATAACAATGCGAGAGAAACTTCCTGTTCTAGCAGCAATCCCTGAGTTTAGAAGGAGGAGTTTCTCTAGGCTGGGTGAAATTCCTCAAATCTCAAGATTCGTTAAGGTCACTCTCTGGATTCCCCTCTCCTCCCAAATAAAGTATTATTTGAATACTCTGTGTGAAGGGTAACGCAGAGTCTTTGTTAGAGCCCAGCTGAAAGCACAGGATGTTTTAACCAATGAGCACGCAGAAACAAAGGTACTTCTTGGCTTAAGACCCAAATTCAATAATTATTTTTTCAGCTGAACGGGAATAAAGACATTATTTAAACATGTCTCTGTCATCTCACACTGCCTGCGGCTTGCTGTTGGGTATCTGTTTCTCAGGAGCACTGTGGCAGCTCCTAATGTAAAGGGGAAAAAATATAACCATTTCCTTGCATGGCTTCATTTGGGATTACATCTCCTTCTTGGAGCACCATGTCAGAGGAGGGTTTCAGGTGCTAACAAAGCCCATGGTGGGTGTGCAAGTGCACAGTTGTCTTTGCAAAGAGGCCTGTTTGTGTGGCAGAGTCACAAAACAAAAGGCCTCTGTGTTTGATTTTTGGTGCTAAATGAAGCACAGGCTGGCTGGGCTGCAGGAGAGATGGGATCACTGGAGAACTGGGAGCTCAGCAGTGGCGCCGCTGCCAGGGCTGGGACTTGGGAGATTCAGTGATGTAAAAATGCTTTAATCCTGTCAGGCTCCTTCATTCTGCCTTTGGTTATGCTACCAAACATCAGCCTTTCTGATGAGTTCTTCAGGAACAGCTTCAATCCCCCAGTGCTGCCAGCAGGAGCAACCTCCTTGCAAAGACCTTTGCTGTAGGAAATAAACACAGAGCTAATCTGAGAGTCCTTTTTTGCTCTGCAGGTGCAAAACCTGGTCTTTTCCTTTTGTGACAGTGCCATGCATAATGGACACGAACCCAGTATTGCCAACAGATACTGACCATTCAGCTCAGGGAGCACCTAAGGTGCTGGGTTCCATTCAAGCCCCGCTGGGCTGCACCAATTCCCAATAGAAGAGATGTTGAAAGAAGTCAGGCAAACCACAGTTGTTGTGGTGGGGTGGACACTTAACACTTAATGGGTGGTGGAAGCTTTAGGAGATTGCTAAAGCCAAAGTAAGAAGGTTTGTCCGAGTGGTGAGGTCCCTGGGCCTCATGCATCTGAGGCTAAAGCACTGGATCAAGGGTGTAAGAAAGGAGGAGGCAGAAGCTGGTGAGATGTAGACAGAGGTTTATGTTGGAGATGAAGAGGAGAGAGGGCAGGAGGCCATGACCTTGGGGTAGGAGTGAGGGGAGGTGGAAAACAAGAGACATGCTGGGTACCTGATGAGTATCTGCTGGCGATCTCTTGGGTGTCTGCTGTTCAGGAGCGTTGGGCTTGTGCTTCTGTGCCACACCTGTATGACTTGCATAGACAGACACTTGTATCTGCAAGATTCTACCATGAGTGCAACAAGCTATTTGTTTCTGAAGGGCTGCAGCTGTATAGAGACGACACACAGATCACCTTACCCTCCATCAGTGAGATCTTACAGGAGTAGACACCTTGGTAGCCTTGATCATAGTTCCACATGACCTGAACCTGCAAAAGAAACTCAACGTTACCAGTTGCTCCTATCCAGCGAGCTGGATGGTCAGGAGTAGCTTTGAACTGCATGTGTGCCTCTGCATCACCTGTCTGCCAAGTGGTGTTTGGCCTCTCAACTTGGAGCATCACCATGTGGCACTTTCCTTCACCGTCCCATGGTTGTGGTTCTCCACATCTCTGTGTGATGTGGCTCTGAGGAGCTCCTGGCACAGAGCATAGGGTGGATTACAATTGGGGGAGCATGTTGTGGAGCTACCTCTGCTCACTGGATGATGAACACATGGGCTGGAGCTTGGATTGTCCCCTCAAACAGAGGCTGAGATGCTCCAGCACAGCCATGGAAGAGACAGGGCTCAAGAAAGACATGGTTCAAATAACTGAGATGACTTTTTGTACCTCAGACAGGCCCTGCAGAAACTGCTGAGCTGCGAGGAGAGGCTGAAGAATGCTGAAGCAGATTTCATGCTCTTGCCCTGCACTTTGATGCTCTCAGCTAACAAGTTAATCAGCCACTTGTTGTCGTGCCTGACGGGGGAAATAACAACAAACACAACCAGAGGATGAACTGTAGAGAGCAAACCATCTTCTGGCATGTGCTCCTTTGCAACATCAAAGCTCACATCAAGACTTTTGTAGAAGGTTGTTTCTCTGAGTTTCTTTAGCTCTGAAACTATGAGGAGTGTCAAACCCCATTTGCAGAGAAGACCTGGGGAGAAGGATGCTACTGACAGGGCAGAGATGTTTAATATTTCACAAAGGGCATGCACAGACTAACACACAGTTCTCAAAACCTCCTCATTAAAATGCTTTAATTAACACTGGTTCAAGTACCAGCAGATGTGAAGCTTCGTGTGTCTTGAATACATTGGGGGGTGCTGGGCACTGCCCAGTTCCCCATGGGAGTATCCTTTCCCTTTCTCAGGGGAGGAATGTGTCATCAACCCCCTCAGTATCTCCTTTTAACACCGGATGAGTTTCGTCATCTTGAAGGACCAAGAAATGTGTTTTTTTCACATGACCACATACCAGCCCAGTGATCATTCATGCAAACAAAGTCAACAGTGTAAAGGGAGCAGCAGGGATGATCTTTTCCTTTTCAAAGGCTGTAGTTTCAGTTCCCCAATGCCGTCTATCCAGCATCCAGACTAGGCACTCTCCAGCTCCTGCAAAGGGAGTACTCTTCTTTCCTTGGCTACCTTATCTCTCTGTTTGGAGGAGGGACAAGAAGAGTGCTTCAGACCAAGCCAGACAACAGCAAAGCAGGGCACAACCCCACCTCCACAAGGTCATTTTAAAAACAATGGAGTCACATCCCCAGCAGCTTCCTTCAGTCAGCACTGATGTGGGAGGAAGCTACAATGAGTAAGGTCTGCTGGAGCACTCATGCTGAGTGAGCAGCTGGAGGAGGGCACCCCCACATCCAGATGGGCTGGAAGAGGGCATCCCCACAGCCAGATTGGCCAGAGGACAGCTCCTCACATCCAGAGGGGTTGGAGGAGGACATCTTCATATCCAGATGGGCTGAAGGAGGGCACCCCCACAACCAGATAGGCTGGAGGACGGCATCAAGGCATCCAGATGAGCTGGAGGATGGCATCCCAACATCCAGATGAGTTGGAGGATGGCACCCCAACATCCAGATGAGTTAGAGGATGGTATCCCAACATCCAGATGAGCTGGAGGATGGTATCCCAACATCCAGACAAGCTGGAGTAGGGCATCCCCAGCATGCAGACGAGCTTGCGCTTCAACCTGCAATAGATACAAATCTCCATTCCAGAGAAAATGCATTTTAATTATGCAAACTCTATGTGCATTTTTAAATTTTAAGGGAAGAAAAACAGGACCCTGCCTTATCTTTTTGTGAAATCATTATTCGGTTTGAAATGCATGGATAATTAACGACATTATCATGCAAATTTAAGTGAATTGAGCTCGCTGAATTAAAGTGACTTCACCTGCCTAACCATAAGAATTGCAACACAAAGCTGTAGCAACGCAGCTCTGAGCGCTGGTT
The DNA here is from genome assembly GCF_033783945.1 of Neopsephotus bourkii. Taxonomy (NCBI): domain Eukaryota; kingdom Metazoa; phylum Chordata; class Aves; order Psittaciformes; family Psittacidae; genus Neopsephotus; species Neopsephotus bourkii. The sequence goes on from NW_026901486.1 coordinate 4,030,517, forward strand.
TTAGTGCAGCACCGTAAGAGAGGGCTTGTGGGAGGGCATCTTCTGAAAGAATGCAGACGGTATCTTTTAGGAGGAATTCATCCTTAGGAAACCATTACCAGCTCTGTTTTTCAGACTGGGCTGGAGTTTATACACAGAGCACAGAAAGAAAATAATGACTCATCGAATTTAAGCCAAATTTTCAGTGCTCCTCCCTCTGCTCTTTCTCCCTTGTCTCGCTGCCCAGGAGGCACATCAGCCCTTTATCAGTGGTAAAAGCAAAGTAAAAAATTCTTACGTGTTGCCTCTGAATGGGAGCCATCAAGCTTTTTCAGGTTTGCAGTTCTGCAGAGCTCTTGTGTCAGACTTGCAGTCACACGAAAGATACCCTCCTACTGAGATCAAGTTGTTTCCAGTTCCTGGGATTTTACAGTGTCACGTCTTTGACTGGAAGGTTTCAGACATTAGCGCTTGAAGAGGATGTGCACGAACATCTCCCCTTCTCAGGAAAGGACCACGTTAAGGCTCCTTGAAAAGCAAACCATCCAAAACAGACCCTGGATGCTCAGGTGATTTTTCCAAAGAGATTTTGGGGTTCCTCCCACCATTAACTTTGCTAATGCCCACACAATAACTTGGATCTCTGGAAGAGAGTTACAGATCACGCTTAGGAAATACCTCAGCTTTTGTTCAGTTGTGGCTTGGGTGGGGTGTCCCAGTCATCCCTCCTGGACACTGATGGGCATTCTGTCATTGCAGAACAGTGCTGGTCGCAGGGACACAACATCATGGCTGATTACAGACACTGTTAATGAATGTTGTCCTTAGAGAGTCACAAACAGCTAAAACTGGATATTTTTTCGCCCCAGGTACCTATAAACTGAGCAGAGGCCTATCTGGGCTGAAATGCTTTGTTACTACATTGAAATTGTCAAAACCGTTGTCACGTAAATCCATGTTTTACTGGTATATAAACTACTTAGCAATATCACTTTTGACAAAGGTCATGAATGCCATATAAGTGGACAATTTTAGATATGGTTTTGAGTGGTTTTAGGTGCATCACCCTCATTCTCCTCCCCCCTTGCATATCTTACCTCAAAAACGTTTGAGCCCAGTGCAGTATTCAAAAAAGTTTAGCTGAAAGAAGAAACAACGTGTTGCTTCTTAGAGAAGCAAAGGGGTCCAGGAGTTTCCCTCTCCCTGAAAGTCACTGGAACTTCATTTGCCCAAGTGACATCAGAAACTGGGACTTCAAAGCCGTTCAAAATTGTACAGCTGAGAAAAATAGAGAAAGGCTGTGACTACCCTAAAATTCTAAACCATTTAATGCCTTTTTACAGAGCACATTTCCATTTATCAACTGTACCCAAAGCTTCAAAGAGCGAGCAGTGGTGGTCAGTTCATCTGCCCATCCCTTCCTTCTACTTTTGTCTCCCACTTGTTGAATCTTGCTTTTGGTTGCACATCCATAGAAAAAAGACTTACTTACATTTTCCTATGTGTCTGCAAAACACCAGCCACAACACCTGAGCCCTCTAGGTTCTAGTGTAATAAATAATAATAGTCATAATAATAATGATTCCCAGTGTGGACAGTGTGCAGTGAGGCAGCCAAGAGGCCGACCATGAGCACCTTTGTAGTCTGACATCTAATTACTGGTGAAGAAGAGGGTGGAGGAAGACCAGCTATAGCAGGGGAAAAGGGAAAAGCTCTTGGGAGAAAACACAGGTAGACTCACTGTCCTCATCTGTGCTTAATGAGGATACTGTGACTGAATGCCTTTAAGGTCTCACCCCAGAGAACCCCCTTTTGTCTGTGTAGACTTTATGGTCCTTTTCAGCAGCCAAAGGATTTCTGCAGGCTGGTGTAGACTTTGAAATGCTCCAACATGGGACAAATGGGACAACAAACATATAGGGACTGTTGTGCTGTTGGGAAAGGCTGGGAGATGGGAATGGACTGTACAGGGCAGATACAGAAAGTCTGCTGGGTCCTGAAACTCCTTGATTTATCACCCTGGTGCCAAGCATCTGTCCAGCACATGGTCAGTCGACATGACACATCTAAGAAATCCCATGTGGAAATCCAACAGCCTGAGATGTAGAGCTGTATCTATGAGCAGGATGGTCCCTTTTACCCTGTGTTTCTGCAGGGGGCTGAGCTGCAGAGCAGAGAGCTGGCAGGGAGCTGGGTAGGTCTCTTTGGTTTATGGGAAAAATCTGCAATTTTGGAATTTGTTTTCCACTCTGAAGCAGGTAATAAACTTGTCATGGATTATAATTCCAAAGTTGTTTAACTGGAGGTAGATCAAAGTGTTTGGTGTCTGTGAAAGACAACATAGGCTGTTAAAATAATCCATTTTCTATGGGACTGAAAGAGATTGAACTGAAACATCCCAAAATAGAAATGAAATTTCTTGTTACCAGTTTTTTTTCTGGTTTTTGTCCAAATTGAAGCATTTCTACAAGAGAATTCATTTATCAGCATTTCCAAGCAGAAAACACCAGCCTTGAAGTTTCCCATCCCTGGTACTGTTATTGCACCACTGCCAGAATAGCCACAGAGCATCCAAAGCTGGAGAAGCTGGGGACCTGCAGCTGCTTGTGCTGGCAGCAGCTTTTGGGAACAGTCACCATATGCTAATGTGGGATACACTGGGATCGCCTGGGATACCCAGAGCAGACACCTAAGCGTTCACCCAGAGCCCTGTTAGTGAGGCACACATGGACGGCTGGTTGCTGTCACCGCAGGCAGAGCTGGAGGGCACTGCACATGCAGCTGCCTCTGCACAAAGCAGTGTCCTCCAAGGCATTTTCTCATCTGAACAAATTACCCCGAAGTGCCCCTAAAACATTCAGTTTACTGGAAGAAATCAGAGAGACGTGAAGATACAGGTTGCTTTGTGCTGAGCTGACCAGAGAACTGCTCCTGCGTGATGTGGCACGGCAGCAGCAGGTGAGAGGCAGATGAAGGCATGTCAAAGACAGTGATGCTCTGCAGTGACATGTTGTCCTGGAGTGTAAATTAGGAGCTGGAAGGGCTCAGCAGCAGTTCAGCACGTGCTGACAGCAGGGTCTGTTTGTGCATCAGGAGCCAGAGGCGACAGCCCAGCCTGCAGGACCAGCTGCCAGAGCCATGCTAAAAGGTAGTCTAAAAATAAAGTGCTTATCAGGGCGAGAAGGGCCAAGTATTTCATCACTCTGCCTCGACTGATGACTAGCACAGCACGGCTAGGAGGGTTTCTGGTTTGTTAGGAGCTGTATGGTGATTCACAGTTTGCTGGGCTGGGGCAAATACCTCCTGTTGACTTCAGCCTTGCAGGAATGTTGATGTGACCGCTCAGCTGCCTTGTCCCCCACTCACTGGTATCTCTACTCTCTACGCAGAACAGAAAACACAGCGCTTTATAGAGAAAGCACACAAACCCCATGGAGTCGTGGCTGAGCCAACACCTGGAAGAAGCAACAGGTTAGGGGTTAGGTGCTCATCTCCCTCTTGCCCACCTGCCCTGCAGGGTAAGATAGGCAAAACATCCCCTGCAAGGGAAAAGAAAGCTTCACCTCATCAGTGTGACTGACACTGTCCCCAGCATTTCATTGAACACGGGTAGGTTTGCGTCTCCCAGGCCTTGCATCCCTGGGGCACAGGGTAAGGGTAGGGAGAGGAGCCTGTCAGGGGCAGAGCACCAGCAGGGTGCACCCACCGCCCTTGTAGCCCTCCCGGCAGGCAGGGCTGGCTCTGGGCAGGCTCCCATCTGACACAGGGCAGTTTCAAACGCATGCCCGCACCACACCACGCCAACCTAGATACACCCTGTGGCACCAAGGGACGGCAGCTGCACCCTCAGGCTGCTTTTACAACGGGTAACCCAAACGAGAGCTCTGCAGCGCGGCTGCGCTGCCGCTCGCACGGACCCAGGGCACACACGGCTGCAGGGGCACGCTCAGCGCTGCCGCCGCGCCGGGAGCCCTCGCCGTGGGAAAGGCTTTGATGCCACCACATCTCCCGGGGCCGCCCGCCGGACTCCGCTTCCCCTTGGGTACCCGGGCGTGTAAACAGCGGCGCCGCCGCGCACGCAGGAGCCGCATCCTGTCAGCCCCTTTTGCAATCAGCGGGGCCATCGCCTTGGCCGCAGCGCAGAGGGGTTGCGACACGGGGGGGAGCAACAGGGATGTGTGGGGCAATGCAGGGCTGGTTCCGTCAGGGTGCGGCGCCGGCTCTTTGCACCCAGGCTTTTACTCTTCAAGGGACTGGGGCTACGTGCACCAGTGGATGGTTTCTGCAAGTAATTCTCCTCTCCGCAGGAACATGGATCTGACTTTGTAATTCATGCGTGCCTGGGAAGTTCAATCCAGTCCCACTGGAGTAGCAAGCTCAGTGGGAGTTTATTTATTTAAAAGAGTGCATGCAGTAGCATGGAAAAGAAGGAAAAATCTATTGGAAACCATAAGTCTTAATCCTAAACCAGCTTTGCTTTTCTTAAAATACAGTCTAGGGGAACTGCTTGTAAAATGTGGGTTCCACGGAGCCATGGCTTTAGCAGTGCAGTCCCTTCAGAATGACATTCTAGTATAATAATTAAAACATTTACAAAATGAAGATAATCTACGGCTGATCCAAGTTTCTATGGAAATTTGGAGGCTATGGTGTATGCAGCTGTTCCCAGCTAATGCAAAGGTTGGCTGTAGCTCTACTTCTGAGCCCATTTGTAACTTAGGGGATAATTTATCTGTTCTGTTTACACAGTTCTCAGCTTGCACAGCCCTCGAGTGCAATGTTTCAATAGTTCCCAAGCAAAAGCCTATCTTACCATCCCCGCTCAGCCTAAACAATTAGTGTTCTCAAACTCAATGAGACACCTCTGTTGAAAGGTGTGGGTGCTTACTCCAGTGCTGCAGACACTTCATTGCATGAGGTATATCAGAACATCAGACACATCAGCAGAGAAATGGAAGCACTTGCTCATGCTGGCCCATGGTACCCACAGATGCTCACTCTGATGGCTCTGCTTCACATTCAAGGTGCTTACCTCTGGTTTTTCCCCTTTAAGCTCCTGCATCCCTCACCTGATGCTGTTGGTGCTGGCCTCAAAGCTGCCAGCAGTGGAAGGAGCTGGCACAGCTGGAACAGAGCTTCTGCCAGATGTTTGGCTGTTGGTATGGGTCCATTCTTGTGCCTTTGCTCCTGAACTGATGGTTCCTGCTAACAGGTTTTGGTGAAACAAAAGGTTAACTGAAAACAGGTTAGCTACACACCAGAGGAAGCTGGAAAGAAGAAAATTCCCCCATAGGATGAGGCTAGCATCTCAAGGGCAGTCAAATATTTTTATCTAAAGCCACGGGCATTGTTATGTGAGTCGCTGTATTAACACTTTTACAGACACATCAGGAGAGGGCATTGGGTGACAAATCAGAAAGGCAGAAACACCCAAGAAAGGATCTTAAGTGCTATGATGTAGGACTTTTGGGGCTGACTCCACTACCTGGTACTTCATAAACTAGGCTGATAAAAAGCTGCAACCGTTTGTGGGGAATAAGAGAGCAAGCATTTCCCACCTGCTCATCGTCATGACATGAAGATGTTCGTTCACAATCTTATCTCCACTGGGTCTGTAGCTGATGTAAGCAGTTTCCATTATGCAGTTTTCAGTTGCTAATGAAGAAAATATTAATAACCTCTAAGCAAAGAAAGTCCACCCATAGAGCTGCACTCCAGCAGCTACGCAATGGCCCCAGGGTGCAAAACCTTCAAGTCTCGTTGAAACAACAGCATGAAAATCTGTTTTTTTACAAAGAGAGGGGAAAACTGACAGTCAGGAGTGCACAGAAGAAAATCTTTCAGCTGAAGCAGTGCTGGAGCTTCCCATCCTGAACAAATATTTAGTAGCATTCACAGAATGATTCCCATAGCATCAGTTTGAACTCAAAGGCAGAAAGGCTCAGTGCTACACAGTGAGAATTAAAAAAAGCCCCACCAGCCAAAAATAAGCCAAAACACACAACCCCCCCAAAGGCAGTGCTTTAATTCCTGATTGCATTTAACCGCTGCAGGACAGCTGAGTTACGGCTGGGCTGGAGGCGGTGATGGCTCAGAAGTGTCATTGATTTTAGAGAACAGCTGTATCCAGAGGCCCTCAGTTTTAGTAAAAATTATTTGCAAATATACACATCCCACAGTGTCAAAGGGGACTACAACAAACCTGGGGAGGGACTTTTTGACAAGGGCATGGAGTGATAGGATAAGGAAAAATGACTTCAAACTGAAAGAGGGCAGATTTAGATCAAATACAAGGAAGAAGCTCTTCCCTGTGAGGGTGCTGAAGCACTAGCACAGGGTGCCCAGAGAAGCTGTGGCTGCCCCATACCTGTCAGTGTTCAAGGCCAGGTTGGACTGGGCTCAGAGCAACCTGCTCTAGTGGAAGGTGTCCCTGCCTGTGGCAGGGGGTTGAAACTGGATGAGCTTTAAGATCCCTTCCAACCCAAACCAATCTGTGACTCTAGGAAAACACAAAGGAACTGAGAAGCTAAGCCTCACTTTATATGGCAGGCCTGCACTTTTGCTTGCCCCAGCCTTCAGCCAAGCCAGAGTTGAAGAAGACTGGGAAAAACTTCTGTGTGCGCAGGGCTCAGCAGGATCAGAGCCCTGCTGCTCATGGAAACACTTGGAGGAAAAAGCATTTCCTGCCATCCCAAGAATACTGATTTGGCTCATGTGTGACACTGTGAAGGGTCGTGTCAATGGAGAGAAACTCTGCTGATAAATCTGTGTACAGGGCTTGCAGACCTGTGTTACTGCAAGGGGACAGTCATGGCATTGCTCATGGTACTCACAGGGTTTACTTCACAGGGGTTTTCAGTGCTTATAAAAGATGTCCTCAGCAAAGGAGAGGTGGTGTGTTATTTTCCTGTGGACATACAAATATGCATATTCTTTAGTGCACAGAGATGTAAGCCAGGCTGAGACCAATCCGAACCCTTCCACTTCCCTGAAGGGCAGGATCACAGCTCAGCTTTACCCCCAGCAGACACAGACACTTGCAGATGCTGCAATGAAGAGCAAGGCCCCATCCACTTTCTGGCTTCCACTGACTTGCAGCATTGAGAGTAGGGAAGGGGTTTTGGTGTGACACAAGAGTGATTTCCTAGGAAATGACAAGATTTGTGGAGCTGTCTGTGCTGAGGGGTTGTTTGCAGGAGCACAGGTCTCTCCGTGGCCATGCCAGTGTTTGCAGTAATAAAACACTTGTTTGCTCGGATGCATTCCTTATTCCCCATGTTGCTAAGTCACACAATCATGTCACTGTGGAGCATCGATGATCAGTTTGTTGGGTGTTTCGGTCCCCAGCAGACCTTCTGGGCATGCAGGTTTCCTTAAGCCAATGTCTTAAATTTCCAGTTGGATGTTAGCTGGATTTTGGTCATTGTCTCACCTGCAGCCTGCTTAGGCTGTGAAAACGTGCCAGCATATGGTTCTGCTGCTGGATTATAACATTGCTCATCTCCATCAGAGCTGTTCCCTCTCCTTTGTGGGACAGGAGGGAGGACTGAGCTTTCTGCAGGGCTGCCATCCCTCCTGCATCTCCCAGCTCTTCACAGGTCTGAGGGCAGAAGGGCAAAGCCTCATCCATAAGGGACGGTTCTGGAGAGATTTGCACAGAGCTCCAGGCAGCATGAGGGGGCTAAAAAGCAGGAAGAGATTTGCTGTCCTTTCTGTGTAAATAGTGCTTGGCCTGTGCTGAAATACTGTGCTGAATCAGAGATTCACCCCAGTGCCAATTCTGCAAGAAGAGAACCAGGCCCTGGTTGCAGGTTGGCTTTAACATGCCAATCCTGTGCACAGGCAATTCAAAGGTAAAATATGGCAGGTTTCAGTAGCACATCTGTTTCCAGCAATCCTGGATCAACACCATTCCAGTTCCCGATCAACATCCTGACAAATGGTAACAAAACAAGAATTAAACTTGGATTTAGCTTAGATTAACCAACAAGTCTCCTTCAGCACCTTAAGAAATCCATTAGAAAGCAATTTGCACAGTCTGCTTGCTTTCTGGTTTTCAGGACACAAGCTCTCACCCTTATGGCCAATCCTGTTGTTTCTGTGATTACACTGTTTTACACCCAGAGCCTAAAAAGCTCCACATGTGTTTGAGTCTCTCCCTATACATATAAAGGCTTTGAATTTTTGTTTAAATATTATTATTTAAATTCTGGTAGGGTATTTTCTTTGTAACTCCTGCTGCTGCACACATTAAACCAGTTCTGAAGTTAAACAGCAATTAGAGCAAGCGTTAAGATCATCAGCTGCTCAGGTCTATTAAAGCAGAAACTATTCTTGAAGCAATCCAAGAAACACATCCCAGCTGGCCAAAGACAACACACCTTCCTCGTGAAGGACAGGGTTTTGTGCAGTTACAAGCAGCTGCATCAGACCACTGAGCTCAAGGGGAGCCCAAGAGCCAACTAATAACGCAGCTGCAATGTAGACGTGTTCTGGGAGCAAACTGAGCTCCGGTTTGCTTTCTCAAACCAGAGGAGTTGTGTGCAGTGTCCTGCTGTCCTGTGGGCATGTACACTCATCAGGGAGACTCAAGGGAAACCTGCTTACAAACAGCACAATGATGCCAGACATGAAACCGTGACAAGAGCTGGGATCCAGGAGTACATGGGCTTCTCTTTTGGAACCAGCCATCCTCACCCCCACCTTTGGCTTTGGCTGGGGTTTTCACTGAAAGGGAAGATCCTTTCTGTGTTGTGTACAGAAGACAGGGCACATCCTTCACCAGGATGCAGTACTTGCAGTGCAAAATGCATTCCTGATTAGAAATAACCACAAATTTCAAATTAATTTACAGCTAGAAGGAAGTTTAAACCCTAAAAATGTCCTTTTTTATCTTCTAAAGGAAGATAATACTGGTAAATTTCCAGTCCTCTGGAAATTTAATACAAGAAAATCTCAGTTGAAACTTCTAAGATGTTTTGATTCACCTTAATTCTTAAATATATCCTAAGTCTGAGGGCAGTTGTGTGATGTCCATCCTATAGCATCTTTCAGGCTGTACTGCAAGGGTCAATTAAGGAGAAGTCTGCATGAACACCTCTTCCCCTGTACAGCTGCCTTCATGGACCTCCTTCAGCATGGGGGGAGCCTGTAGCCATGGTGAAAGAAAGGAGGGTTTCTGGTGTGAAAACCTAACTTTACAATTACTGCTGGTATCATAGGCACTCACAAGATGCCTTTTTGGAATGAAGGAAGGAAGGAGTAGGACGTGCACATGCGTGCAGGGCACACCAGAAGGGATGAGTACTGAAGCTAATGTAAACACAGCCCTCCTGAACATACAGGTTTAACCATTTGTCTGCATTTCTTGAGCTTTTAAGCACCTCCATTTAAATAATTCACACCATATTCTTTCAACCCTCTCTCTGTTTTAACACCTCTTAAATTAAGGAATACAAGGGTAACATAGGGCAGCATTTTAAGCTATTCAGTTATTTACCTGGGGCCCTGGGTTTGCCTCCTCCTGCCTTGGGCAGGCCCCTGCCACACACCAGCTCCTTGGGGTTTAGTTCTGTGGTCTGCATCCATCTTCCCCTTTCCTGTTTAACTGATAACTGCTGATTCTGCAGTGATTTTGCCATTTTGCTCTGAAATGGAACATAGAAAGAACTCATTTGCTATACTAATACATGAGATAAAATTGATGGAGATTGCAGAACAGCAAAATAATAAAAACCAAAGACACCAAAACCATCCTTAAAACAGAAGAGAGCAGCATTGGGTAGGGAAGAGATAAGCACCTTGCTCTATATACTCCTCAAGTGCATTTTCTTTGGGTGGAAAAGAAAAAATAAGAGTTCTGTATCCTAATACTCTCACGGGGACATTAGAAGATCATTACACTTGTAGACTTTGTGTCTTCCCTATTCCATTAACATCCCATTCCCACACCTCATGCAAGATTTCCCTGGAGCCATCACCTTCTTTCATCACATCTGATATCTAATAAAGACATAAGAGAATTTAATAACAGACTGCACAGGGGAGACTTCTGCTCGAACAGCCAAGGCTGCTGCTGATGTGTCAAGATGCTGAGGAAGGATAAGAGTGACCAGGAAGCTGTGGGGTGTTTAGTTTTGGAGGTCGTGATGGTGAAGCCACTGATATCACCCCAGCCAGCCCAGACTTTGTATGAAATGAGTCACAGGACATTTCTCCAGCCTTTTCAGCTTTGCCTGATCAAGTCTCATTCCCTATCACTTGGCTCTACACATTTTGGAGGGGGGATACCTGCTCTGAAGGACCTGAAGACGACACAGCAAGTGAAGGAGACCAAAGTGGTTGGAGTGAATTTGCACCCAGTTTAATCACACTCACTGTGTTTAACAGAATGTTCCTGGGTTGCTTAAAGTATCTGCTGCCCTGCTTGAGAAAGCAGCCCCAAAAGGTAGTGTTTGGTCTCCTACTAGAACAAGTATTGCATGAAGAACACAGTGCTTTTATGGCCCTGCTCTCCCAGCCCTGTTATAGTTTCCACAGCCAGATTTTTCAGGAATGACCATTGGTTTTGTGTGCACAAAGTGAAGCACCTTAAGAAGTTAATTCTTTTTCTTTTGGAGATGAGCAAGCGTTTTCACAGCAGCCGCCTTGAATGAAACCACCTCAAGTGGGAAAGTGAAAAACCAAGGCTGCAAAAATACCACGTCACTTCTGAAAACTGTGGCAAGCTACAACAAACCACACTGACCTGTGGCTGGGCCTTGAGGTTCTTGTGGGGCTTGTTCATGCAGTGCCTGCCAGGTCCTTTGTCAGTCAGTTCTAGTGCATCTTTTACAAATCCATGTTCACATATATTGGCCTTGCAGAGATGTGCTGGGACATCTCCTATAAATGCTTTGATTGCTGGTGACAGGTGATTGGCTTCACTAGAGATTGTCCATGATTCTTCTCAGGTCCATGTTTAAATAGAGAAGGGAATAAGTCAAGTACAGACAGATGCTTGGCTACAAATACATACATACACTATGAAGTAAATATAGATAAGAAATGAAAGATGTTTATTTGCTGAGATCTGAACCAGGTACCCAAGGTGATGTCAACTGTGCCCTTTAGAGCTCAGCTCTCAATTTGGGCACTATTTTGCTGAGAAGGAGGTACGTTCAGGATACACTGCTAGCTGCACCAAGGTTATTTGTAAGTAAAGAACTTAGAACCCTTTCACTGCCTCTTTCTCACTAAATCTGTGAGTTTGGGTTTTGCTACACTAAAAACATCTCAACTCCTTCTTTTTAACTATTTAATGTAAATTGGCAGATTTCTTACATGCTTCAGGAGATTCCCTCCAGTATGGAGTACAGTTGAGATTCATTTCCAAGCTGTTTTCTTCCAGCAACATCACCAGATTTTTCTTGTTCCTGCACAGGTTCGCTGCTTCCCTTGTTCTGGGCTCCTCACACTTTGTGTCCTCATTCTGCCTGTGCAGACCCATCCACATGGACCTGCTGCATCACCCACTTTTACAGCTCCAGATAGGCCCCATCACTTTGCTGTTGGAGCAGGGACCCACAAGGAATAAGAGGTTTGCAAAGCCCAGAAATAATCTTAGGGAGAAACAAGGAAATGCTGAGTGTTGGTTACTTGGCAAAGGCTGTGCATTTGCTGCCGCTGTGGAAAACGCCTGGGAGGCACCATTAACCCAAGCTCATTGCTACGGCTTGGCTTGTGTCCACACCGCTAAAGACCAGCACTCTCTGAAGGGCAATGGTTGCCCTCATGCTGTGAGCTCCCTGCAGAGCCCCACACACCCTGGGTCAATAATTATTGTATCAGGAACTTCATTTCTTTAAAGTTTAAATTCCCCAAGTGATGGAAGGACTGGGTGGCAGCCTGCCAGCAGGATGTTTTTGCAGCTGGATGTGAAGGTGTTCAGGGTTCTGCAGCATGGCATGTAAGTTGGTGGAACATGATGCCTCCTGGGATGGGTAGGGGATTGTCCAGGGTAGAGTTTGATCCAGCTCATGACAAGTTCTTCTGTCTGTGCAGCCTTGGAAAAAACAACTCTGACTGCCATGTCAAGGATTCTCCTTGGGAGAAACCAGTTGGTTTGCTCCAGAGCAGAGACAGGAGGGAGCTCATATGCATGCCGTGGAGACAGCCGGTGAGCAGAGCCTGGGGGAACAGAGGCAGCCAAATTGGCTGTGTAGACAAAAGGTGCTTTTATACCCGTATCGTGGTCTCACCAAGCGAGATGCTAAATAGAACAAGCAATGCAATTTATGCTCACCATCAGCCGGGGCTGGTCCCTCACTGCTTGCTCACCACAGTCACAACCATCTGTCTGGAGGTGTATATGGTCCATGGTTTTTCTTCCACTGTGAACTCCTAGAGCTTGGTCAGATGAGGACAACCTTTTTGCACTGGCTCTGCAGCTTTTAAAAGTTAATGTGACTCAACAGCAGCTCTTCTTTGTCTCATTCAATTGCCCTAACCTTTGATTTTGGGCCTGTAGAGGGGTTTAGGCTGAGCTTTAACCTTAAGATATAAGATACATCAAGCACTCTCATAAAATCAAATGAAATAGCACACAACTGACTGATTCCAACAGTTCCCCATCCCATTTATAGTCCACATTTTCACTAATGCTGCTGTGGCTGAAAAGCAGTATAAGACAACCTCATTCTCTATCATACATAGTCCATTCAGAGCAATACATGAAAAAGTTTACTTTAAAATATAAATGTAATTATAAAGGTGTAATTACAGATAAGACTGTGCCTCTTTGAGCCACCTCAAATTATAGCTTCAAATTATAACAATAAAACAGGGTCAAATAAATGACCTCAATTAATTTCATTACGGAGTGGAGCAAACACCACTCGGCATGGGATAAGCTTACACTGCCTGACCTCATTTCATCTGTCCTCATCCCCTGCCACAGAAGAGCGCCTGACAGCACATCAGGTGAGCCCTTCTTCCCAAAGACGTTGCTAAGCAATCAGCTGCAGGGTTATAAATGTTGAGTGCTTAATATATGGTACATGGGAGTAGGGATTAACTTTAGGTTTTTTTCTTTCCAGGTACCGAGGGAACTAGGATGGCTCAACTGAACTGCCCTGCAACAGTCTGGAATCAGGAATCAACCAGACTTAAAGCAGTCTTCAGTATTTGTGTACAGACTGAACTGATTTATCGTGCGTGCGATGTGCTGAGTTGCAAAACCTTACTGTATTAGTGATTTAACAGGAGGAACAATTTGATTTGTCATTACTAATAGGGATGTAACCAAATTAGTTTCCCACATACTTCATGCTGAGGTCATGCTTAGATTTCCCTTTGTAGATTTACATTCTCCCTAGCTTTAATCAAAGCTAAGAAACATATCGTCTGAGTAACACTGTTATGAAATACTGAAGTATTTTCAGAGGGGTTTAGAAAGCCAAGAAAATCATGGAAGTAAAAATCAAAGATAAGCTTTAATATTCAGCCCTATGTTGTACGTTTGATTAAATATTAATTCACAGCCATGTGTTGGGTGCTTGCAACCAAGCTCTCTTGACCCATTTGAAATGCACGGTCACGTTTATAAACTTAGCATTTGAAAAAGGACAGGTCAATGCTGTAGATCCCGCTTCAATTTTTCCTGCAGTTCTTGCTTAATTAGTGGCCTAACTCTACCCTTATAAATTGTTGACTTGATCGCATTTGGGGAGTTAGGAAAATATTGCCCTAAGACAGAGGCTTTGAAAAATGCACTCTCTCTGCAATACTTTGTTTTGTCGGTTTTTTTAGCAAAGCAACAAGGGATGAAAGGATGGCAGCTGAATTCTGGTTTATTCAAAGGATCTGACTATCACAGAACTGCCATCTGAATGAGAACATTGGGGTTGGGCTGCTTGGTAGTTAAAGAGAGGAAAAAAGAAATAGCCACTAGGTAGAGCAGCTTCCTGAACTACACAGTGGGATACGATGTGGGATAAGAAGCAAGAGGCTTGTAGTGTGAGCTGGGATCTGGGGAGAAAGATGGTGCAGAATGCTGCCTCTGCTTCTGCCCTACAGCTTCCCAGATGGTACCTTGCATCCTTGACCATGGCCAATACCTCCATAACTATCAGTGAATGATTTGCTACCGTCAGCCCCTGCTTTGATCATCAAATAAGGCCAGCTCCATCCCATGGAGCCAGATTTTCACCATCTGCAGCCATTGGTTGGTTCCAGCATCTTGCACTGAAATGTCTTGAAGGTTTTTGCTTGTGCAAAACTCTTAGCATTTCATTTGGTATCAGGGCTTTGATCTCCCCACTTGAATACTGCATTAATTCCGAGCTCCCCTGGGTGCAGGAGTTCACAGCATTAGTTAACCTCTTCTGGAAGTCTCAAACATGATTTGGAAATAATTCTGTGCATTGTGACAGAAACAAAACCTCATCCTTAACTAAAGATATAAAACAAAAGGGACTTCTCTCCTTAGCCTAACCGGAATCCACACACCAACTCTTCGCGCTGCTGTTTCACTGCATTGAAGAATAATTGCGAAGTCTGCATGATCAGCCTACAAATCTCATTTGTGGTTGGAAAACAGGGCATGTTCCTGAATACCACCAAGCACCTGTGAGCAATGAGCTAGCTAGGTCCTTAAAGCATTCAGATGCAGAGCTGGCTGAAGCCTGAGCTTTCCACCTCTCTTCCCAACAGCTATTAAGTGTGTCCCAACCACTAAAGGGGTAGATGGTGACTATCACCCAGTGCCAGAAGGCAGCTTTTTGCTAGTGGTGGTGGTCATTTCTGTGTAGGACTCCAGTCTATACTTGTTGGGGTTTGTTTGGTTGGTTTGTTTTTTAATATAATTACATTTTTGTGTTATATTTCCAGGTTCTTATCTGTAACCATTCAATGGAACACTGCAGTCACTAAGGTCTGTGCTTGGTTTCATGCTCATCTTCCACCCCCATGATTCTTACCAGCCTGGTCCTGGGCAGGATTCTGTGGGGTCAGTCCTGCAACCCTCTGACCATGTCCATAGGCTGGCAGAGCCTAGAGCCCACGTCCTACACCTTCTGGTCCGGGATGAGTCCTACCAGTGCTCTACCATTGCATGAAAGCAAGGCGCATCACCACTAACACATACAGCTTTCTCCTACCCCCGTGCCGCTAAGGTGTCCTGAATCCTAAATTAAAGCCACTACCAACGTCTCCTTATCATCTCAATGGAGAAACAAACCCCTGTTTTGAGTGGACAGGGCTGCCACCTGGAGGCACCCCAGTTTTCCTACATAGTGGAAACAAGGAAGTGCCGGTGCAAGACAGACTGCAGGCTCCAGAGATACCCACTGGTCACATAGGACATCCAAGCATCCATTATACAGTCAGGAGATGGCAATTTTGGCACCTCAGTTAAGCAGATGTTCTGTGCTAGCGCCTCTCTGGGGTTAAGGATTTAATCATGGAGCAGGGTGGTTATTTGCTCCCAAACCCTCAGGGGTTTTCTCCCCAAGGCCTGGGTTCAGGCAGGACTCTCACTCCCACCTCCCCGCTGATGTAACACTGATCAATAAACCAAGATCTAATGCACTTCCATCTTACCCTGTGACCACAGGCCCCTCACAAACCCCCTCATCACCAACTCTTTTCTCTGGTCAGTACCACACTCTGACTTGTTCTGCAGAAGTCTTGGTGTTACCCAACAGCACCAGCTTCCCACGGGGACCGGCGATACGTGCAGCAGGGTTGTGACAGGGCTTGTGGCACCACGGTGCTGCGTCAGACCATGTGCTGGCCAACGTCAGGAGCTTTGAGCAAGAGGAAACAGCCTCACAAACAGATTTCTTGAGAAGTCAGTGGCGAGGCAGAAACAAAAGATGAAACCAAGTACCCAGAAATTCACCCACCCCATCAGCACACAGCTGCCTCCAGCCCATCACCCCTCTCCTGCCTGGGCCAGGGGATGGCCAGCACAGAGCTGCTTGGGGCTGCTTTGTACAATGTTCTGGGCAGCAAAGCAGCAGAACAAGGAGGTGGAGGGGAGTTGTGGTGGGGCACGTTGCCCCTAACACCTCACCTGGTGTGGTGGCCAGGGTGTTTCCTGCACCTCTGTGTCCTGTCCCTTTTGCAACACCTGGAGCAGTAAGTACCTGTTCAGCAGCAGTAAGGAGAGGAGAAAGGAAAGGAGGGAGCCTCCCAGGAGAACACAGGAGATCTGTGATGGGAATAGGAACCCCTTCAAATGTTCACGTCCCATTAGAAAGCCACCACCATCCCCCACAGTTCAGGGGCATCCCTGGGAGGTGAACCCAGTGCAGCCACTTCAGCAAAAGGCTGTTCCCACAGAAGTGTGGCTCTGAGGGTTGATTGGTTTTTTCCTAAATAACTAACGTGGGGAAAAGGCAAGTGTGACCATGGAATTTCCAGAATCTGTGGAAACACCATTATTTTGGCACCTGTTTCTGTTTCGTGTGCAGCATGGGGCAAATAGACCCTGAGACCTTCACATGTTTCTAGGCTGTGTCTTACTCCGCAGGTGACATTTTGTGCACTGGCTCTTAGGAGATGCTCCAAATGAGCAGAGATGTTGCAAGCCATCACCTGGCAAACAAATCAGTGGCTGCTTCTTTGGTTGCCCAAAGAACAGATTTAGCTCCCCATTCCCAAAACAGTGAATGAGTAAAAGTTTTCCCTGAAACCTCACAGTTTGCATGACTTGACAGGGACCTATGGCTCTGTTCCCAGAGGGGAGGCTGTTTTAACCCATCTCCTCCTAGCCTGGCAGTAGGAAGCCCTCCCAGCAGGGAGCCAGCCGTAGATCACCATGATGTTAGCAAAAACAGAGGGGGGGAAAAAAGGAGCATTTTCCAAACCTGTCTCATTTTCAGTTTTCAATAAACATTATGAAGGACGTGGATTTTTAGGCAGCCATCAAGTAAATTCACTAAGCTGGTGACAGGACTCAATTCTGGCTGTTTTACTTGCCTTACCTAGAGCAAATCTTACCTTTTGCCTTCCCTGCCCCTTGCCTTGCTCCTAAGTTTCCTGTCAGCACCAGTTTCACCATGGGAAATGTTCCCTGTTTCCCTGGGTGGGTTTCTTCAGTTTGCCAAGGATTCTGCTTCTTGTGCTAAAAAACCCATGTGGAGGTACAGAGCCGAGCTCAACCCAGCCAGCAGTGAGGGGTGGTTGAGGACTCAAACGCAAACCTTCATTTGATCATTCACCACCACATCTCTTCCTGCAGAAGGAAAAAACTTTCACAGCTAAAATTGCTTCTTGATGTCCCCCCTTTGCCCCTCTACGTGGAGGGTTGGAGCAGAGGTCAGTTTGACCCCCTCACTAAATGGGGGAACTTCAGCTGAAGCAGAAGATGTCAAATCATAATGTTAAACCAGACAATAGACTAACTCCATCCCAGTCTCAGCTCAAGGTGACAGCACTGTTGCATCCCTGGAAATGATAGGTAGCACTGTAGTGTACCGCAGAGCACCAGAAAGCACACTTTGCCTGCCAAAACATCCTCTCTCCAGCTAGTACCTCACTACCCTCTTACAGTACTTTCCTACATGAATTGCTCTGGTGAGCAATAATCTTATATACAGCCATTAAGGCAAGGTTCTTCCTGTCTGCCCCAGGTTTTATGCAGCATTTCCACTGCTCATGCTAATGCTGCAGCTCTCGTTCTAACACCGCCCTCCTTCTTCACTCACCTCAACACCATCATAGTCCTTCTCACACCAAACAGCTGCATCCCTGCACCCAACAGCAGAGTAAACCATTGCCAGCAGGATTTTACCCTGTTACGTTCACACATTGTCAGTGTGCAAACCCCGGCTTCTCCAGTTTGTTTGAAACCAGTCAGTGCCTTTTGAATTGTTATTTCACATGGTTTGTGGATCACTCCTCTCAGCATCTCGCTGGGGCTGGTTCTTCTCTCTTCACTGGCAAGCACTGCCCTTGCAGCCAGGGTCTTGGTGCTAATGCTAAAGGAGAAGCAGTTTTAAATTCCCTTTCTATCTGTCCTGAAGACGGGATATTATGGAAACACAGAAACATGAAAGGAGTGTAATACAATCAGCATGCATGGATTTGGAAAGTAAGTATCAAACCAAACCTTATTCTTCTTTTAAAAGGAATGAAGATTTCCCACCCCATAAGAGCTAAATTCTGGCAGCAGCCCTTCAGGGGAAAATCAGAACATAAGGGGCAGAATAAATAGTCTTTTTCCCCTCAAAACAGGCCAAAGATAAAAACTTTATCCTCTATTGCATCCATGCGGTAAAGGCAGGTGCCCAGCCTTTACTTGCCTTACCTAGAGCAAATCTTACCTTTTGTCTTCCCTGCCCCTTGCCTTGCTCCTAGTGTGTTCAAGGCACAGTTGTGCCATTTAACTTTGCTGGTCTGGAGGTTTAGTCATTCCTTAGCAAGAGCAGAAACTTCTATGAATTAAAATAAACCAGTAAAAGAAAAGGTGTCATTTTATTCCTGCCCCAGGTTGAGGGGTTGGCAATGTAATGCTGCCCACTGGCCCCATTGAGTTTTGTTGGGAGACAATGTCTTCATCCTTTCAGTGCACTGTGGGGCACCCTGGGACAGCATGGCCACATCAGGACAGTGCTATGAGATGAAAACCGTAAGGCCATGCAAACGCCATCTCTGGGGATTCAACATTCAGTTTTCCATCATTTTTACCTTGGCTACATCCACAGGATCTTGGAAAACCAGCATGGAACTGTCCTCCAAGGATGCTGCTGGACTTATTCCACAGAGGAATGAATCCAACCGCATTCAGTGCTCTGGCTGTGGAGATGCCCCTCTTGCACTGTTCGAGGGTGGGCTCGCTGCTCCAGGCTTTGATGGGCAGGATGGAGAAGGGATGCTCTCCAGATGTGAGCTGATGTGCCTGAGCAAGAGCAGCAGCACTGGCCTTAAAAGACTTTTCTCTTTCTTAAATAACACATCAAGATTACTTTTTTTTTCTCCAAGTCTGTTCCATCCTAGAAAGAAGCCCCCGTGTAATTTCCATGCTAATCAGATGAAAGCTTGCAAAACACATCTGCTTCAAGATGTAGGGGCATGTATTCAGTTAACTCCGGGTGACCTGTGAATCTGACAGTGACACACACAATTTAAATCCATGCAAATGAAAACCTTGCCCACGCCACAGGCACACGCTTTGCTTTTCCCATGCTGCTCACACGGAGCTTGAAACGTTCGATGAGTGAAGTCTTAGCGATGCATTTCAGCAATAATTCATGCGCTATACATAATTTAGGACCTCGCTTCATTCCCCCCCCAACACACGTTGTACAGCGTGTACACAAAGGGCCAGACAGCAGCTCTAAGGAGGCTCTAGGCGTAATCCTCAGTAAGAAGAGGTTTGATCCATCTCCAATTTGCACCTGCCAGATCATGAAGAGAGCTAATTGGATTAAAATATTGTAATTATCATTTCATTTATGTGCGCTAAAACCTTAGGGAAACATTTTAAATGGCAGAAACTTTGAGGATGCACTCTCTGAAGTCTGCTTCTTAAAAGCCTAATGTTCTCTCCCTCTTCCATTGCCTGAGACTGGAGCTTTATTCCTAGGAAGAAGTGAGCTTGATGGTGATGTGTGTGTAGCTGGTGTATCACACAGACCATAAAACGCTGCTTGATTTGATCATGGTCATATTTATCAAGGCTACTTGGATGCCTTTGATGGTATCAGTTCACAGTGATTGCGACCAACTTTCCCTGCTGCCCTTACCCAGGCAAAGTCAGCTTTAGAACCCTCATAAAGTGTTCTAAAGCTTTAGAACGTGCATAAAGGACTTAGCTTTGGAGTCCAATGGATGCCAGTTGCAGGGGCAACTGTGAGTATGCTAAAGTAACAGCCCCTGTGTCTCCACAGGGAGACAGTCCAATGTTCTGGGGGCAAAAAGCTGCTTCTGGACGCCCCAATGAGGGTAAAACCAGGAGCAGCACCCAGCCCCACAGGCCTGTCTCACAAGTGGGACACACACCTCCAGATGGGGCTGGAAAACCACCTGCCTGGCACATCTTCCAGGAGGGCATCCACCAGGTCCCCACAGCCCAGCACTGAAACAGTGGGGAACAGGGATGATGTGCTGCCTCTGTGCTGATGGATGCCACCAAAGAGCAGGGAAACTTCTCACATGTGGTGCTGCGCAATCAGAGGGTAATGAAGCAGAATACAAGAAAGGCCAAAAATAACCCAAACCCGTGTCTCCTCACACCTCTTTTGAGGAGATAACTTTGTGTAGGGCAGCAGATTTGCTTGGCAGATTTGCAAGGCAGGCTTGGGCTTTCCCCACTCCTGCATCAGCGTGGATCACGTCTGAAGTCACTCCTGTCAACTTGCTCAGTGGCAAGTTCTGTGTCAGAAGACGTCTCATTAACTTCTGTATTTCTTCTGTGATGATGAGTCAGGAATAAGCAGTCACAGCCATCATGAGAAATAACATGCAGTGTTGCAATGCTCTTTTTCACAATAGCCTTAGGGTCTGCTCTGGTTTCCTGTGGAGCTGACATGGAGCTAATGATCAAGAGCAACTTTAAGCTTCATGGAATGGCCAGGCCTAAGTGTGCAGGAGTTTTATGTCCTCATCAACAGCAGAAAGGTGGCAAGAGAAGAACAAGTAGCACCCTTAGGAGGGGAAAAACACTGGAAGGAACTCCATTTTAGAGAGTGTATTAGCCCCTTACATGAGGACACGAGGCTTTGACAAGTCTAGTTTGTACCTAAGGTTCAGCTCATGTTGATGGTGAAGCCAGGGAGCACACAAGGGCAGCTTTAATAGCTGCATCAGCGCATTGCATGACTATTGGCAGCCTGGAGCGTGCCGCTGACACATTTACCTGATCTCAAGGTTACGGTTTCGTTTCTGGGGCAGCCAACCCAATACACAATACAATGGATCTGATTTTCAAAGGGCAAGCACCCCACCCTGTCTGGAAACCGGAGGCTTTGTAAGACACATCCTATTAGACAGGCAGAAATCAATGCCTGCTCAGGCATTACTCATCTGGAAACTCTGTCCTGTGAGTCAGCCAAGGCGCCTGGTGTACCTGGCGAGCTGGAAGGGAATCCGGTTTTGGGATTGTTTTTCTTTCCATCACCCCAAAGTTTCCAACCGGAGCTGCACAGGCGGCAGTTAGCATCCCTGGGAAACTGCCCGGCCAGAAACAGTATGAAACCCATTTCTGGTCTCACTGCATCACATCTAACGTGTCTAAAAACGTTTGGCTGAGGAGTTCCCTCTCCCCAGAAAAACAGCAAACAAGGAAACCTCACCAAAGCAAATTGTTAATGATCTCCTGTTCAATCCATGAGCCCAAGGGAAAGGAGAAAAGCCCAAAAAGTAGAATTTGAAGTTACCCATTTTTTGCTGTGGTACCTCCAAGAAGGGCAGCACCCAGGATAGTTGTGTAGAAGCACACCAAGCACAGTAGGTTCAGTTGCATCAGAAACAGCATTGCCATTCACGCAGTTCCTCCAAGCTTGAAGTCAGCCATGACAGGTCTAGACTGGATCTCTCTTCTCCAGCTGGCCATCCCAGAAAACCATCTCATCTGCCCATTTCCAACAGGCATAGCCTGCTGTATACTGCAATGGAAAGCTGAGCAGCATAGTTCTTGTTAGGAGAACAAACACAACCGCCATGGATGTATGCGACATGTAAAGGTATCTTACAACCATGACTGCTTCCTGCTGAATTTCCTTGCCTTGGCTGGACACAGTGATGGAATTTCACCCTTCCCAGGTTTAAGCCACCAACACACCTCTGTACACAGTCTGTGCAGCCTCCAGGGGCTGGAGCACCCAGCAGCTCTTTTACATCCCCGCTCAACAGGCGTTTGCCAGTTCTGTGTCCCACTTGTGCTATAAATACATATTTGGTCTTTCAGGTCTCCACACTTGAACTGTGTTGATATAAAACTGTCTTGGCTACAAAAGACATAACAGGTCAATGGAAACAAAACTGTTTAGCTGTCAAATGCATGCTAATCATGATTTGTAACCCTTGCATTTCTATGAATCAAGGGATGTGACCTAGGTGCTTTGGAAAGGAGAGGATGGCAGCTCATCAGCACAACTGTTGTCTTAGTTTCCTTGAGACACAACAGCAAGTGTCCATTTGCAAAGCACAGAGCCTTCTGATGCCCAGCAGAGCTGCTTAGGTGAGCACCAAAGCATATGAGCAAGCTGACAAAACGCTGAAAGTCAGGGATCCAGCACAGCAGGGCTCTCCCAGCTTGGTTCAGCATCACTGCCCTGGACCATCCAGTGGCAGAACTGTCAGGGAACCACAGTATGACTGTCTCTCCCTGATAGTGGATGGCTGCACAGCCAAAGGCTGTAAAACTTCAATGCTGTGCTATTCTAGAGATCCAGAGCCAGTGGTGGTGATGTGAGCACTGCACTCGGGAGGATACAATTGCTACAAAGAATCATCTGAGATTTATGCCATGATAACGTTTCCACCACCGCTGGCTGTAGTGAGTTCCACCGCCTGGCCGCAGTCCCAGCCAGGATCAAGGGACCATCTATTCACAGATGCTGTGCAGTGATGCTGTGCACGTGCTGCTTTGCCTCACCAATGACACAGCTTGCCTGCTGTGCTGGCGGCTGAGGGATGCTTGAACAAATCTTTAAACATCATTAAGTCTTTAGCACGGCTCAGAAGCAGCCTGATCTTTTCTTTGTGCTGTAACGTAGCTCTGTATTTTCTTACCATCCTTAGCATTTACTTAGCAATGAAACTTCCCCACCTCCTCTCTGTTGAGGGTATCAGGCAGATCCCCAGGAGATTGCTTCACCAGCAGTGCATTTATATACTCACCCATGAAATGTGGATTCTTCTTATGATGGGACAGGGAAAGGAGGTAGGATGCAACTGGGATCTTTAACATTGAAAGGAAAACATGACAGCTAGAACAAGTCTTAGCCTCCATCTAGGGATATGGGATATGACAGGGCTATGATCCAGCTCCAAGCTGCATCAAACCACTCCTCCTTTTTACAGGGAAAGGCCAAGCAGAAGGATGAAGAAGTCTGCTCAAATAGACACAGATGGCCAACCCTGCTCCTCTGGGCTTCAGGAAGGACACAGACACGATGAGGGAGCCGCTGTCTGCCACCTCATAGAGGCATTTCGCTGGTGGTGTGAACTGTCTGCCCGAGCACTGCGGAACAGATCACTCAAGGTTAAGTTGGATTGAACTGTTACAGCTCCACTTTCCCACGTGTGGTTTCAATTTAAACGCTATAAATTTCATGGCGAGTTATTAAAACCGTGTTGGCAAGGAGAACTCCTCTCTGGAAGGAAAAAAACGCTCTCCAGGTTTGCAAGCCCACAGGGAAGCCTGAAGCGAAGTTATCGGTGAGGCTTCGGAGCAGAGGCGGGGGAAGAGCTGAGGTATTTAACCAGTGGATGTCAGAGTGGGAGCCCTGCGGAGCAGCCTGGCCCTGCTCTGCCTCCGTATCAGCTGCACACCAGGTTCACTGTGGTCAGTGCCGTGGTCCCACGTGTTGTGCCCAGCAGCACAGATGCCTCTGGAGCAGAAGCTGAGCACCACTCTGCATGGCACATTTGGAAACAGCAGGACCTTCTGGGCTGGGTGCATGGAAACGGTTGTGTGTACTTGTCAGTGTAAATTAACAGATAAGCAGCGTGAGAGGCCTGGAAATGTCATTCTGCTGTGAAGCCCCATCCTTCTTCTGTGAAGCCTCATCTGTCCAGTTTCTCCAGTAATCTTTGCATGCCGTAGATGTAGAATGTCACAAGGAGTTTTGGTATAGGTTACACAGAGACGATCAACTCTCATGCACATGGATGGCCAGTTCTGTGTGGCTACTGCTCCCTGCTGGGAAAGGGAAGCCCTCCAAGATGAACATTTTCATTGCTCCCTGAACCCACTAACAGAGAGCAAAGAACTGTAAGGAAAACAGGCCTTGTCCAAGTGTTTGTGGCAGGCAGCAGAGCAGCAGAGCAGCAGACCTTCCTCCTGCTCCGCAATCCAGGAGGGAACACGGAACGCCAGCCGTGGCAAGGACAGCGCAGCAGACACTTGTTCTGTGCTCTCCAAGCTCTACAGCAAGCCTCAGAGGACTGAGCTGCAAAATGTTCAGAGCTGGTTTCTGTTCCCAGCTGTCACAACCCAGCAGGAGCGGCACTGGCCCAGGCTGGCCTGCTCCATGTGCTTCCCAAGCCTTGCTCATGCTGTTGGAGCAGATGCTCACAAGCCGCTTGGGTCTGTTCCGTGGCTGAGTGTTTTTCCAGCCTGAGGTCTCCCACATCAGCCCAGGCGGGCACAGCCATCATCTGTGAGAAAATGAAGCACAAAGCTCCTGCCTTCATCCTTATGCAGCCAGCAAGGAGATGAGAAAGCCCTGAGTGCTGCTGGCTCCACACAGCCGGGCTGTGGAGACCAAAGAGCGATCACTTTGGCCACTGAGCGTTGACTGACCAACCTCAACCGCTGATTTCCATTTCAAGACTTGCTGAGAATGGAAGAACACTGATATACCTCTCATCTCCAGCTGTAATCAAGGGGATTTAGAGGCCTGGCTACTTATGGGACTCACTGCTCTTTGCCCAGTTTAAATGCCACAGCCAGCACAGGGGACTGCAGGTTAGGGTTAGGGTTGGGGTTGGAGTGTTCCAGTGCTGGAACCTCGGCTTACGGAGGGGCACTGCCAGTGGCTTTGTGGCTATATGGGATTAGGGACTGTTGGAAAGGGTGAGCTGAGGGCCACGCTCTCAGATGCGGGCACTGGAGCCCTGTGCTCAGCGAGCAGTGATTAGCTGGGGAGCATCACTCCAGCCCCCGTGTCTGAATGCACCTATGATTATTGTTATTGTTGTTGTTGTTGTTATTATTAATCATCATCATCACCAACACGCTGCAGGTCCCGGGGCTGCAAGGGCTGACCGCTGCGGTGCTTCGGGCTGTGACCCCCTCTCCCAGCACTACACCGGGCGGCCGCACGGTGTCACACTGAGCCCGGCTCCCGGTACTTGGGCGGCCGAGCCATCCCGCTCCGGACCTAGGGCGGTGCGGCTGGCCAGAGGGGACAGGCGAGAGAGAGCTGCGTTTTGCTCCAGAGGGGTTCGATGCTGCCCTCATCCTACCCGGGAGCGATGCTCCCTGCCCGAAAGGCTCGGTGGTGGCTTCACGGTGCAGCTTGTGGTCTCCAATGGGTTCACGGAGCGTTACAAATCACATGGAGCGTCTCACTTGAGCAGCAAAGCAGGAGCACAGGGGAGCCAGGGCTTCCTTCGGGGGCATCATCAGGGAAGCAGAGGCTGCTGAGGTGCTGGTGCTTGTGCCAAACCCCACAGCCACAATGCTCCAGCACAAACAGCCCCACAACCGCACTAGGGACAAGAGCTGCCAAGAGCCTCGGGGGGAAAACGTTATCCCTGTTAGTGTGCCAGGTGGGAAAGCTCTCAGGACTTGAACTGTCTGCGTTTGACTCGAATATTGTGCTTTATGTTCGAGTATGGAGGCTTTAGCACTCCCGTATGGAAGTTAAGCAGAGAGCGGAGGATGGGGTAAGGAGGTGGCTGGTCTGTTCTCCCAAGTAACAAGTGATGGGACAAGAGGTAACGGCCTCAGGCAGCCTCAGGGGAGGTTTAGATTGAATATCAGGAACAATTCCTTCCCCAAAGAGTGCTCAGGCATTGGAACAGGCTGCCCAGGGCAGCGCTGGAAACTCCCGTCCCTGGGAGTGTTCAGAAATGCATAGATGAGGCACTTAGTGACAGGGTTCAGTGGTGGACTGGCGGTGCTGGGTAATGGTTGGCCTCAATAACTTCAGGGCCTTTTCCAACCTGGTTGTTTCTATGATTCAGTGGCTCAGTACCCACTCCCCAATGCAAGCAGCTTCCACACAGCTCAAGCACTTGACCTGAAAGTACAGCTGATTCAGCAGAGGCAAACCCTGGTGCTGTGAGGCAGGTAAAGCAGGCTGGGTCATGGGAGCACTGCTGCTCCCTGCCCTGAGCTGCTGGGCCGTTACAGGAGAAGCGATGATTTGGCAGGAAGATTGGACAGGATAGCTTTGCTGCAACTTAAACATGAAACGTTTGCTGTGCTGGAAGATGCCAGACCAGGCTTTAAAATCCCTCTAAGGTCCCAATGGAGAAACTATAAAAGAGAAAGAAATAAACCTGGCAGCTGCTGGATGCAATCAGGTCATTCCCCAGCAGAACAGGGGTGATGGTAGAGGTGGGAAGGGAAGCAGTTTAGCACATGGCAGAGTTGAAAGGCTCACACGGGTCTGTCAGGGCAGTGCAAGGGGGCTCCGCACACCCAAAACACACCAGAACAGCGAGGAGCCGCGGTGGGAATGACACAGCACAGCAGTAACGTGCTGACTCAGCAGCACAACCTCCTGCTCCTGTGGGTATGGAGCCACAGTGCAGTGCTAGCAGCTCCAGTGCCCGGGCATCCCCCGGAGGAGCCCGTGCTGGCACAAGCACCTTCCACTCTGCAAACTGGTGCAGGCACAGAGGGCTGGCGAAACAAGGAGATTAAATATGTTTGGAAAGAGCAAACCAAGCCAAGAAGGAAAACTGAGTGTCCTGGGAACAGAGACAGCTTGGATGTGCTTACACTGCCTGCCATCCATGGGACAAGCCGCTCAGATGCTTCCCTGAGCAGCTGGGCAGAGCCAGCCACCACCACGTGCCATTAACTGCTTCATTACACCTGAGCAAGACCAGAGCAGAAGTCAGCCTTCAGAGGTGCACCCTGACCACCAGTGCCTGTGCTTGATGTGTCCAGCAGGTCTGGGAAGCTTTAACCAGACACATGAAGGTCAGAGACTGCCTTTAGGATAAGAAAGCAGCCTGCCAAAGGGAAAGGGAACCTACAGCACATCATTTGCTTTCAGAGGACCAGGAGAAGCTGTGATTTTCAAGCTGCAGCCCAGAGGCACTACAGGCCTCAACTTAGATGGCACAACACCCTTCTTTTACAGCAGCTTAGATGTTTCTCACAAGCTCTGTTCTTCCCCACAGACACATCTCCAGATAAGGGTCCAGGTGACAAGCAGAGAGCAAAAGCACCCCTGGCATACAGGAGGAATGGGGAGGACTCTGAGATCCAAGGTTAAGCTTCAAAGAGCTACAAAAAACAGACTGGAGACTTCAGCTCTAAGACCTTCAGTTTACTGAGAAGATTAAAGTATGAGTACAGTGAAGAGAACTGCACTTACCTCTGTTATGAGGCACAAGTGATTTATTAGAGGCATTATTCCTGGTTGTTTGAGACAGGAGGATGGGATGGTCCAGTCTTGTCTTTCCAAGTCTTTCAATAAACTCTTCCATAGGATGGAGATAACATACCTACAGTGATGACTTCAGCATCACCTGTGTGATGGCACATTAGCCTGCTGGCATTGTGTGTAGCAGGGGAAGCTCAGGGGCACTGTGCATTGTGCAGGGTTGAGGGAGGCATTACTATACAATATCCTATGGACTCCACTACAGCACAGTATCGCAAGGACTCTGCTGTGGGAATGCCCAAACAAATGCTCACAACAGTGCCCTCAGCCTGAACATCTCTGGAGGAAAGAGAATTGCCCATGGGCTGAGACAGGGGCTTGGCAGAAGTGGTGCAGGTCCAGCAACCTGCTCCCTTGGGCAGGGGAAGGGCCCAGCTCCCCACTCCAGTGCCATTGGGCTGAGGTGCTCTGCTGGGTGAGGATATGAACAAATCCCTTTGGTGTAGGATGTTTACTTGCCTCTTCTGCTGTACCTCATGTAACGTCTGTGCAGGGTTGGCCACTGTGCTCCACATCTGGTTCCTCAGGCAAAAGAGCTCCCTGCTCTGTGACAGGGGAAACTGAGGCACAGAAATGATTTTGGAGCCTGATGCCGTGCCCCTGGAAGTGGCTGCAGAGGCTCTGCCTGAATCCTGAAACTGACCTAATTCACATGGGGAACAGGGACATGACTCCCGGCTCCCCAGACCTCAGCTCCCTGCCTTCATTGCCCAGGGCGCAGCTCCAAGGGCTGTGAAGGCAGACGAAGCAGAAGGATCATTTCTTCTTTAGCTGCAGGCTGGGCTTGGGAAAGCAGTGCTTTTACAGCCCCAGTCCTGCTCAGCTCCCCGTGTGGCACACTGATAGTACCCACAGACCTGCTTGGTTCTTTGCAGGAGTGATGCTTTCAGTGTGACACCAGTATTGCCAAGTGCTAAGGAAATCGCAGCCAGCTCACAAGGATGGGAGAACTGCTGTTGGCAAGCTGGGAAGCAATTCCTTTAGCTGATTATGAATTGCACATAAGGAAATTTTTGTGGTCAGGGAATCTTCCTTCCCCTTTAGACACTGGGCTCACAAATGACAGCGTTACCACTCCCTGCTTCCTTTCTCATAATCAGAATCTTAGAATGATTTGGGTTGGAAATGACCTTAAAGCCCATCCAGTTCCAACCCCCTGCCACAGGCAGGGACACCTTCCACTAGAGCAGACTGCTCAAAGCCCCGTCCAACCTGGCCTGGAACACTTCCATCTTCCTTGTGTTTGATCTGTTGCCTTGTTATAGATTCTAGTGATCTTAAGGAGAGTTCACACAACTGCGAGTTCACTCTTTCAGCAGCTGACCACCCACACGAGAACTAGCCTCTTCTTCCTCATGTGTTCAGGTTGGCTCAGCTTTTAGCTGTTGGTTCCCATTAGACACTTGCCAGCCAGATGGAGGAACCCTGTTTATCGGATTAGTGCACCCAGCACAGGCATTTACAGGGCAGTTGTGCTGTGTGTGCAATTAGCCTTCTCTGATACACTCAATAGACTGCAAGCCTGAGGATTTCCAATCCCTTAGTCATTCCCATGGCTTTCCCCTCACAGTGAAGCACTCCAGAAACGCTGTTTCTAGCAGCACACCAGCTCAACACCTTCCCCCGTTCAGCCGCATCTTCCTTTTTGGCAGGTGCTTAGACCAGTTTATAAACACCACAAATAAAGCAGCCCTGCAGAGGCTCTCAGAGCATCAGCGCTGAACCCCAGCAGCACACAGAGCAGCAAAGGAGATATGATTTGGCAAGAAGCAATTTCCTCTGGCAGCTAAAGCCGTGACAACATCTGAGCCTTGGGAGGGCACTGGAAAGCCTCCAGGAGGAGCAGAGAGGGTTTCATCACACGGTGCTGGTGTGCTCCGTGGCTCCTGAGCTGTTTGTGTGCAGGGGAAGAGATTTGTAATGGCTTGGTTTAGAGTGAATAATTTTTCTGTTTAAAACCAAACTAATATGAATGATTGGTATTTATTTGCACTATGCAATTAGATCACATTGTGAGAATTATTTGTTGCATGAATGGGAATTTGAGATTAAGAAATTAACACTTTTTTTTTTCTTTTCATCTCTTATTGCAGCAAGCAAGGAGAAAAAGGATTAAAACTATGATCAAGCAGAAACCAGCAGCCTCTCTACATCCCCTCCCCTGCCAGGGATCAGTGGATTTTCCCTGGAGCTGCTTGAAAATGCCCTCAATGCAATAGGTAAGACAACATCACATTCCTCAGGGGATTTGATTTTAGCAAAACAGTGGGGAAAACAATCCCCTTGGGCTGTGTCCCTTGGGATGGTGGCTCCTGGCTTCTCCCTTCAGCCTGGCCAGGGCTCTACTGCTGCTGCCCCACCAGCTCCCAAGTCACAGCTCAGGGCTGCATCCCCTGCAGGCTTGTACCTCGGGTGACTGAGTCCTGCTCTCTACTTGGGTGATTGTAGTAAGCACCACCAAGCCTCTGCCTAAGAAGCCCCTAAGCCTGCCTACTTTACACCAACTGGTTTGTGGTTTCTTTACTGCAGTAACTACTATGCTCTTGTGCCAGTGTCAAAAGTTGTGTGGCGGCAGCACCTGAATGTAAACCTGCATCCAAAACCTCAGCTTTTCACAACGGAAGTTTTTGAGACTGATGCTGGTCAGAAAACCAGCCATGTTTCAAATGCCATCTATGGGACAGAAATAGGGAAGAATTTTCCCTCAGCGTCTAACTCCAATATTGTTCCTTTAAAGAGAAAAAAAGTGAGGAAAAAAGGTAGGAAAAAGGCAGAAAGGAGAACTTAACAAATTGACAGAGAAAACATCTTCAGTACAGATGGGCAAGGTTTTCCTACTTTGTTCTCCAGACAAAGCTGTCCCGAAACAAACTCAAACCTCTGGCAATTAAGAGCTATCATATTGTCACTGAATGGATTTGTGGCAGCTTTATATTCTTTTCCAACACACCTGGGCCAAATTAGTTGCATTTCCTTATTTGAAGAGAGCTTCTTTACACACGGAGTATAGCAATTTGCTTCATTAGTTTGTTAAATGAGGGAAGACTTGTAGGCAAAGGTGAGCTACAAACACTGCCTTAAACTTTCAATATTCATTCCCTTCTAGAGAGACCATTTCCCTCATTAGATCCACATTACCCTTTCCACTAGTGACAAGAAGTCCTTCTAGACAAAAGCAGACAGTTCAAAGACCAACATCTAGGACTTTTGAACCACTTGGGCTTCCATCTGCTAGTGTTTGAGAGTCAAGGGATCACAGGGTAGTTCCCTTCATAAATATAACTTGCAAAAGCGATTATTTTTCTGTTTATAGCCAGTATTAATTTCCAGCTTTCTGCAGATAAGCCAAAGAAAGTGGAATGAATTTAAAGAAGCAAGACCAAAATAACCCCATACCGGTAGGTTTTACTGCTGCACAATAAACATTGTGTGCTAATGAAGCATCAATCACAAATGGTCATGGACAGAAAAAACAATTATCTGTCAAATGCCTCAAAACGTGATCTCAGATGTTCCCCAAACACAAAGGGAAATACTATGGTGCACATCCCTTGCTGATAAAGCTCAGTCTCGCTGCTCTTCACGCTCTGACAGGCAACTTCTCAGGACTGAGGATCTATGTCTGGGACAGCCCATGGTGAGGCCACCATCCCAACCCTGAGGGATGGCTTTCTCCAAACAGCTTTAAAAGGCTGAGGCACTTGAGCATCATTTTCAGACATCTTTGAAGACTGATGTTTTACAGGACATCAGAGAGAAGCCAGCACAAATGCTGTTCAGGACTATTTCTTCTCACCATCTTCCCCCAGTACTGACCAGCCCATTGGTACCGCAACCTAATTCCAGCTAAAAACCTGAAAGCTGGCCACTGCTCAAATATTACCTAGAAAACACTTACCTCAGCACCCTCCCTGCTGCTGTTTTATTTCTTCTTCATTATTAACTCAGTGAATAAAAGTCATGGTGCTAATAATGTTTTACTGCTCTGTGAACAGCTATGTGAAAGTGCAAAAATAGATTAAGTCTTTCTAGAGTAAGACATGAGTTTAGTACCTGGCATGGGGCTGTTTGCAGAAAATAAATCTCTGCAATATCTAAGGTACTTAGAGCTAAATGCTGGCTGGTTCTGCCATTCCGAGGCACCATGATCCCTCACATCATGGGCTGTGTCAGGCATCTCATGTTCATGAGAAAGAGCAAATAGCAGTATCGCTGAGCAACTGGACATAAGCAACAGACCCTTTGCAGCTACCCCATGCTTGGGATCATTGGAAGCAGCAGGCAGGAGGCCTGAAGGCCTCATGGTTGGCTGCATCAGCTTTGGATGCAGGAGAATTCTCTCTTCTGCAGACAAGCTCAGTCACAGACTTAACAGGCTGGTGGTTCTTTGCAGAGAGAAACTGAGAAGACAAATCAACTTCATACCTTTGAGTGAAACATGTGGGAAGATCATACTTTACACTTCAGAGCCTTCATGTTTAGTGAAAACAAGAAATGAAATGAGTTCATG
The DNA here is from genome assembly GCF_033783945.1 of Neopsephotus bourkii. NCBI lineage: Eukaryota > Metazoa > Chordata > Aves > Psittaciformes > Psittacidae > Neopsephotus > Neopsephotus bourkii. Next base: position 4,062,284 of record NW_026901486.1, read on the forward strand.
AAAGACTAATTGCCCAGTTTGTTTTATGCATGAGCCCCAGCATTCCTAACACATGCAGTTACAGCTTGTTTTCAAAGAGACCAATTACTTCATTAAAACATCAACTTCACACTCGCAGATTTGCTATAACAAGTCTTATCCTCGTCATCCTTTTGGCCTAATATTTTGCCATTTTTTTGGTTTAGAGCAAAGAAAAGAGAGCCAAATAAACAAATTAGTCTTTGCAGTATCTGTAAGTTACTAACCACTATTAAACCCCAGGATTTAGGATCCACCCTTTCTTCTCCATTAAGTAAAGGACTACTGCAGGACTTCTAACACCTTGGTGCAAGACCCACGGCAGCTCAGGCAGCCAGGAAGGACCACTGTGGCAGGATGCTCTTGCAGGTACAAGGACACCAAATGAGGGTTTGAAAGGAGCCTGTACCTGGGAATTCAAAGGGCAAGATCAGAAAGCAATAGGGATGAAAGCTCCTTGAATTGGCTAATATTTCACTATCTGGAAGATATCCAAGGAGGCCATGTAAGACATCAGGTTTATGCACAGCAGAAACTGAAAGCTGGGTAACGGGGTGGGGGTAAAGGGTGAAAGAGAAAATAGCTAAAGAACCCTGAAAAGGAAGCCTACAGAGATTTCTTCCAGACAAGCAATGTAATTAAAGTAGAATTCAGTAAAACTTTATCATCAGAAAACAGAGTTCACAGTAAGCACCTGACTGAGCAGCAGAAATCTTTGTGACAAATAAAGATGTTTGAGTGATCACAATCCCTCTGACGAAGCAGAAAGCAGAACCCTGCGTGCAGGGCTGTGCAGGGCTGGAGTGCTGCAGTCTTGGCACTGGGGGAGTGATGCTATCGGGGGTTGCCACGGAAACTGGAGGATGCAGACCCAGCAGCTCTGACTTTGCATGAGCAACAAGAGTTCAGCTGGAGTCTGATGGTTTCCTCTAGTGCCCAGGAGGATTGTGATGGGGCTGCACCTGAAGCTTTCCTACAGTCAGCTCTCCCGCTTCCACAGCCCTACTTTTCATATCCCCCCACTATTCACAGGCACAACCACACACACACATACAAAACCCTGTTTTGTAACCTCCCGGGTTAAGCAACACAAAGGTCATTTTCCTCACCCATTGCTTCCTTCCAGGTTCCTCCATACAGAGCTGCTATGTGACAGCTTTTAAGTATTTCTGAGTTTTCTGGACAGGGGTATAGCCTGGATCAGAGGGGATGTTTTTATTGGTGTCCCTTTCATTGCAGAGGGAGCCCATATATCCCATCTGCCTTTACCGACCTGGAGAGAGCAGGAAACACTGTGTGACTTGCACAGATCTAGAAAGGATCACTTCAGAGCTCACTGTGATTTTGTTTTTCCCTGGAAACAGCCTTGATTCAGAGGGGTCACGCAGGAGGCTCCAATACCAGGTGAATTACTGCAACCTTTGGCGATGCTGATCTTACCTATATATCCCATATGGCTCCTGTTGTCATATCCCAAACAGGACAACTGCTGTGGAAGGCACTGTTGTAGTTTGGAGAAAAGAAACCCCTCCTTCCCCAACTCTGATGTGATATAAATTTAATTTTAAAAGTCCCTTTAGGATAAATTTCTACTGTTCATTTATTTATGCACACCTTAAGGCAGGACTATTTCCCATAAACATTATGTATATTAATTCAAATGCAACTTTAAACAGGCGTGCAGGCTTCCCATAGAATCCTCCTGTTGTTGCACCACCAAAGCTGAGACTCTAACCTCTCAGAGCTGTAACGTGGTTTTTCTTCAGTGAAATGGCATCCCAAAGCCGTGCATTAAGTCCTCTAGGAAATAAAGTTAATTGTAAAACCTGCAACAGTTGTGTCTCACACAAGGAGCAGAAAAACTCAGCACTGGGCATTTATGCTTCATACAAATAACTGTGCAGCTATTTTGACTGCAGATTTGTATTCCCCACAGGAAAGATTAAGCAGATGTGACAGGGGCAGATCAAATACGCCTCACATGTGAAGGGGCCACTGACACAAGGTATTTTGGGAAGGGAGCCAGTGGCAACAGATAGCACGAGGCAGTAAATGACAGGCTAGTGCTCCCGCTCCGATTTACTGCCCCTTCTCTATACGGGTGACTTCCATTTTCAGATTCAAACCCATTTCTTTCATATTACTGTGCAAAGTGAGAAGGACTCAAGGCCAGCTGGTTTGACAGGATGGCAGCTGTCACTCTGTGTAAACAGACCCCGAAATGAAAGAGCAATCCAGCACGTGGAAGTAGAAAGTCCTGACACTTTAATTATCTGAAGAGATTACAAGATGAAAGCCTTCCTTGAGGCAAACGTATATTAGTATTGATATAGTCGTTGTGCTTTTCAGTAAGAGAAATAGGAGTCTGTATTTACATAAGAAACTATAGTGTCTGAGATCTTTAAATATCATATTTATGGAAATGATTCTGAATTACAGCATTTACAAAATAAAAACAAGCTTGAATAAATATTTAGTCCATTAAATAAGATTTTCTTTTGTCACAGAAGCAACTCTTTGTGCATATTTATTTCACAATTGAAGTTTGTTGTATTTTATTTATCCTATAAAAGAAGCGTTAAATTTGTTGTTTATTTTTTTCTTTATTTTTCTCTAAAAATAAACCTGCAATAATCATTGCAATGTGAAGCCTGAGATTTAAGCCTGAATAAGTATCATTGCTTGCACCACATGACCCACCTCCCACCAATCAATCACCCAACTCCGCACCTTTCCAAACTCTGGTGAATGCCAACCCTCCAATTCAAGGAATCCATGGGAAGGGTTTCAGGGAAATAATAATAAAAATATAACTAAGGTGAGGATAACACATCGTAGCTGACATTGTCTACAAACAGCATCATAAGGCTTGTGCATTACACATAAACTAAGTGAAGCTGTTTTATCTGGTTCAAAACCACAGTAGTGCCAAACTGTTGTACCCTTATATGGCTCATTAACACTGAATAATAAACCACTTAACAAAGGGAATATCCCCGGAAAAATAAATTAACAAAGAAAAATCATCACTGGCCAGTTTTGCTTTATCATTTTGAATGACAGCCCCACTCGAGCGCCATACTGCCAACAACGTCCTCATCCTTTTTTGTATTTATCACTTTGAAACACAGTGTGTACCACTGCGAGGCAGGAAAGGGGGTACACCAAAGAGCTCTTGATCTCACTTCCTCTGTAACCACAGCACACACGGTCTTGCTTTTCATGTGGCTAACTCAAAGCATGTCCAAACGCCTTTGAAACCTCAGTGCTCAGGGTGCTCTTACTGCAAACAGTTTGTGCAAGATCATAGCACGAATCTGTGAGTCTTATTTCTTTCCCCTTCAAGTGGAGATGAAAACTAATCCCTGGTGTTTCAAATAAATACAAACATCTTCTGACTTGTTAGCATGAGTGAAGTAACAGTATGCAATATTTTACACAGTTACTCTGCCAAATGTGGACAAGAAGTACCCTTCTCTGGCTGACTGTTCTGTAAGACCTTTCGAATATATCACTACATATTTGCCTTTTAAGAACCATTAAAAAAAAAAAGCTCAATACAGGAGAAATAATTTGTCACATCTACTGAATTTTGCTGCTAAACTCTTTCAAAAATATGTATTTTAATATTTGGTAACCTGAATATTTGGTAACTGAAGTTTGTTAAGTTTTAAATACTGATATAGAAACCAAAGCTCTCCATCAGGCTTTTATTCATGGGATTTAGTATAAATTATGCAGATTACAAATACTTCCAAAAGCCCAAAATATGGAACTGGAAGTTGTAAAATGGAACTTTAGAAGACAACTTGGAGTTATTGCTCTGCTCAGTACATGAAAGGCAACAGAAATATACTGCTTCAGGACCTTCAGTGCTTCCTATGTGATTCACAGAAGATTTTGCCTTTGTAAATATAGAATATGGACTTGAAATTGTTTTCCTTTAATCCTAGCATAGGTAGCAAAAATCTAGTAATGGGAAAGTTAAACCGCAGCAGGAGGGAGAGCGCTGACATCCACAGCCATGCTGGTATTCTGGGGAGCACAGAAGTGTCCGAGCTTTGGGACTGATTTGCTGGGATGGACTGGTTAACTGGCTACTCTGTTCCTAGCGTGTAAGATAAGCAGCAATGCTTGTTCGATTCTTGGAGCCCTATTTCCTTCCACACAGTGCATTTGTTCTGCATATGGCATCGTAACATTAATGTTATAAATTCATGGAAGACTGTACTTTAGCCTTAGAGCTAGAGTCGCTTCATACTTCCCTTTAGCAGCTTAGTAAAATGCAATAAAAACTGTCTGTACAAAATTTATAATAATGGATGTCAAAGCCTACATGCCCTCACGGGATCCCTCTTTCAAGTTAATTCTTGGCTTAGGTCAAATATATCAGTCCGTGTAAGACTCCATGACACACCAGTGGTTTAATACATCAGATACCAGCTTTGTCACTATAGAAAGGAGTGACATGGAACACGTAACAGTGAGTGCAAACACGGACAGGCTTCATCTGACCATAACGAGGTAATGGAGCAGAGTGGGAGGAACAGCGGGAACAGAAGATCTGAAAAACAAAAGGGAGATTTCACTTTAGTTCCTTGTAAGGGCTGGATGGGACAAAATGGATTTCAAGGATGGGGAGAGAAGATGCTGCTGGACTTTTGTGTACTGGCAACACCACCCTTCTCAGCACAGCAGATGTAAAGCCCTCTGCAGACAATTCATAGCCCAATAACCAATTAATTTGGCTGTGCTGAGCCTCTGTGACACAGGTACCCAAGCACTGCCATTAGCCAAGGCAGGCATGTCTGGCTCTGCAGCTCACAGGGGAAGGCAGCTCCACCAGAGATGAAAAGAAGCATCTCTCTCCCTTGGTTTTAAAGAAAGACTAGGAGAATATTTGTGATGTGTGTGTAATCTCCAGAGTTCCTGCTCCTCCAAGCCAACTCCAAAGTTAACAAAAACAGCTTCTCCACCCTCTTCATTTTTAAGCTGTGCGGGAGCCAGCAAGCGGAACAGGACTGCAGATCTCTGGCTTCCTGAGGCACATGACTGCTTTTTAATTCCTCACTCCCTCTTCCTCCTCCACAAACTCACAAAGCAGCAGCTCTATACACCGCAGTCAGCCTGCAAAGGCTTAGGAAGAAAGCAAAGGGACACACCATCCCTGCAGCTGAGCTGTGTACCACCCCTCGCAGTGGAGGCTGCTGCGGCTCATGAAAGCTTACAGAAGTAGCTGAGTGCCTTTGGATCTGGGGTGTTTGTTCCAGGGTCTCAACAGGGAGTTCTGATTTTTAGCAGACAAACGCTTATTGCTATATAAAAGTCAAAACCTCCTCCCCAATTTCTAAACATAACCTGAGCAGTTGACAGTCAAGACATGAAACCACTTGTGACTGGAGGACCCTATGGAAGTGCACACATTCTGCTGGGCTGAGTTTTGTTGTACACATGAATTTGCTGTTCTCTTTGGCAGACTTTCTCACTTGTTTGACTGAGTCATTACCTTGCCACAGCTCCGACAGTGGTGCTTCCTGCGAATGACTGTGAAAGGAGCCTTGCACGCAGTGCAGTAGCTGCAGACTTCATCTGGAACCCAGTCAGGAGGATCTGTCAAAAACACAGCAGCAAAAGGGAACATAAATCAAAAGGGAGTAAAACCAAGCATGCAATTACCAAATCCTCAAGGGACTAAGGAGAATAAAATGTAACAGCAGCTGCTTTCATCTGAGCTTCTCAAGGTGCTTTGTGAACAGCTGGGTGAGATCAGGATACCCAGGAGGGCTCAACTCCCCCTTTTCTGCCAGGCTCTCACCTTTGGGCCAAGCACAGCAAGCACTGAAACAGAACACAGCAGCTTTGCAGTCAAAATGAAGTATATTCTATTCAAATGAAAGTGGCAGGGAAAAGGAGATAAGCAAAATGAAGTATGAAGACAAGAGACTATTAAAGCAGAGCTGGATCACAGGTGTTTTTGCCAATGCACCCAATGCATCAAAACAAGCTTAGAGCTGAAATCATTCCCAGCCTCTTCACTTCAGCCCTCCCTACAGAAAGGCTGACTGCTTTTCTGCAATTATGCAAGCAACCCCACAGATAATGAACTCGAAGCCTGATTACTGTCTGCTAAACTATTAGGACTCTTACTGGAAGTCACCAGTAACTATAGCAAAACCACAAAATCAAGTGTACAAGACTTAGCAGAGAAAGAATTCGACCATTATCCCAAACAGCATGTTTCAGTTGTTTATTTCTCCTGTGAGCTCTCCAACCTCTCATTAAAGCCAAGCAGGGAAATGATTTGGTTTTGGCAAAGCAGAAGGTATTAGGCTCTCTTCTGTTGAGATGCTTCTGCTAGCGACAGGCTGACATGATCTCATGATCTCAGAGTCTAAAATTACAAGCGTAGAGATGACGTAGCCAATTGCCTAACAAAGTTGTTAAAAATCTAATGAAGGGCAAAGCAAGTTTTATCTAAGAGGAATCCAAGGACACAGCAAACACAACTGCTGGATGTTATTTACTCAAGTTCCCTATATGCATCTTCTCTCTGAGTGTTATTTACAGTATGCAACCCATGCAATTGCTGATTTATAAACCTGACAAGCGAAATCCCTGCCTCAGGGAGCATATTCTCAAGCAACAAAATATATGGTGCAGTTAATGCAAAGGTCAACAGGGCTACAGCTACAGGCAGAGAGAAGATAATTAAATGAAAAATCCACTACATTGTTCAAACATAAGCACAACCAGTTTTCACGTGTTTGTCATATTGCAATGTTTGTCAAATTAAGAGTAAAAAGGAGCCAGCATTCAATGCAGAAAATGTTCAAAAAGCAGATTAATAAAAACAAAGAGAACTTTGAATCTTGACTCAGCTTTTACAGGCTCCTCTGAACTATTTTGGAAACTGGAGTAGTTCAAAGAAGCAGTCTTTCACTTAATGAACAAACTGGTCTGATAAAGATCACAACTGTAGGGACAGCAACCAAACCAAAGTCTGTGTGCAAAGAGATAACCAATGTGGTGAAAAAAAACCTCAGAGATTGCACAGAGCAGCTTTTACCTCATCCCTGGGAGCAGTTCATGAGAAAAGGTTCTGTGGGGACACAAGGCTCCCTTCAGCAGCAGGGAGGAGCAGGGCTGCCACATTAAGTCAAAGCATAAAGAGCAAAGAAACTAAGATGTTTTCCTTTGCAAGTCTTGGCCTTCTCTGTAAACTCACTAGCTACTACATACTAAGTGAATCTTATTCCTAATACTAGTTTAGGATGTTGATTTTGAAAGCATTCCTGATTCACAGGAATCTGATCTGAAACCATGGCAAATCTGATGGCCTTGAAGCATCTCCATGTTCTCCCTCCAGGAAGTTCCTTGGGTTATCACATATAATTTAAAACACAATAACTGAGCTGATAATGGTATTCCTGTTTAAAACTTGCTGTTAGGCTACTTAGCTATGATTATGTTTTTCAGGGATTTAACTACCCCACTGATACTCACTAATTTTAGAGACACCAAAAATCAGGAAGTTATTCAAACTCTATGCTATCAGGTCTCCCTCCCAGATGAATGCAGAGCTGATGGAAGCAGGTTTCGCGAGATGCTTACTTTGCTACTGATGCTTTATCAACTGCATTATCAAGTGGGCTACCATGTTCACCTTTACCTAGTTCCTGATTTTAATATTCACAAAAAAGACACAAAACACAGGCCCTGCAACACGTCAATATGAACTGCAACTTCTGCAGCAGCCAGTACCTTAATTTCTCCTTCTCTTAGATCCCGATTAGTCCAGACACATCATAAGCTAACGCAACTCCATCACAAAGACACTGGAGCTCAGCAGGAAATATCTTTCTACTCAGGTATTTACCATTTGGGTTTTGTTTTATTTTTTCTTCTGTTATTGCCCTTGAAGTGCTATGTTGAAACAATTATTTGTTTAATTGACCTTGCATGGATTTATCTTCAATGCTAAATAAAAACTGCACCCCGTGAGAAACAGCAAATTTATTTTGATAAATAACAACCTTATAAACTCATAATAAACCTACAGTACACAGTTCATAGTTCATGGTTACAGAATTACTTGAGTGGCAGATGAATTAATCAGCAAACTGTATTTATAACTGCATTTAAAAAAAAAAAATCACAACTTAGTGGTACTCAATGTATAAAACCAGCATAACCCTCTCTACAGAATGTTCTCCCACATTAAAGGGACTCTTTCCACCTCCATGTTGGTGTCATGTCGGCTGATTCACTAAATTAATACATCAGTGGAGTGAGCTAAAGGGCACATGTTGCCCCAGACAGTGAGTCAACAACATAAGGCCCTTCGACAGGGCTACACAACCAGCCCCGTACCCCGCTGGTACTGGGGTTTAGCGCCTTCCTAGCATTCCGATTGCTGTCACCAAGATCTGCTGCACTGCAGCACACCCCCAAATAGTAACACTTAGTTATATAACAGCTTTTAACATTCAAAACGCTGTACAAACGTTAATTGCTTTGCTCCTCATCACCCAGCTACAGTCACTAAGTGTGTCAGAGAAATCAGGAGAGAAATGTGTTGCCCAAAAATCATACAGCAGTGCAGCCTTGAAATAACATTCAAAATAAGAAACTTCGGGCCATTAGCCCTATGCCCTTGCTTCCAGTCATGACTGAAAATGTCCTTACATTGAATACAAACACAGAGACTTCAATTTGAGAGTATGCACTTGGAAATTAAACACAATCCTGGCTGAAGCCAGCGTGCTCACATTGGCAAGAAGGACGAAGCCCTGAATGACTCAGTCTCTGAGCCAGTGCGAGCCCCAGTGGCAACAGAATCCCGTCCTTTGGTCGCCTTCATAAGCCTCATCTCGCTCAACCTTGGGAGCAGCCCTTCTCACTTAACATATATTAATGATTGAGTCATCAGGCTTTTTATAGAGCAGGTTTTTGAAATACTCTCTGAAGAGCAGTCTCATGAGGGATAAAGCTTCAACACAAGGAGCAGAGTGAGTTACAAATTAAACCCTTTGCATGAGCCTGAAGACATGCTGGAAGCAGGGCAGCAGCATTGCACCCGCAGGCTTTTTATGTTATAGTCCTTCTCTGGGCTATGCTGCACCATTAGCTCTGCATGCAGCAGCAAATGGAAACATTCAGTCTCTACAGCACTATCTGCCTGTGCTTCAGGGATTTGTACAAGGAATAGAGGGAAAACCTCGTCTGTGGGCTAACTGGCCCACTGCTTTATCATGCAATGTGAGTTAAGAGAAGTCTGCTGGGAAAAGGATGAAGACCATTGCACAAACATCAAAGAGGAGGAGGGAGGGAGGGAAGGGATTAATGAGACAGAAAGACTGCAGAAATAAATTTTAGGAAGAAACATTAAAAGCATGTACAGGAAAAAAAAGTCAGAGAAAGGAAAAGAAGCAAGTATTTAAATGAATGAGAGACAAGTTTAGAGAAAGGAAAAGGCACAAGATAAAATTGAACATGTAAAGACTCAAAAACACATTTTAAAAGGAGAAACAGTATTCCCAACTCTTAACTATTAAAAAAACCTGGCATTATGATCTCTCATAAAGCATGGAATTTTACAGTGTTTTTTATTCATTTTATGCTGTATTTTTTACAATTTACCTTTACATGTCTATGCAGACTCATTAGCTGAAAAAGTTCTCTTTAAAAAGTCAAAAATCTCACATAAATCCAAGATGCTGGAGCCTTAAAACACCCATAATCATGATAAAAAAAATCATAAGACACTGTAAACTGTTCAAAAGCACATGTGAATTAATATTGCTTAAGTATGTGCAACAGACCTACTGATGTTTCATCTAATCCTATGAAAAACAAGGAGAACATCTCAGTGTCCCAGAACAAAAGAGAAAGAGAGACTGGACCCAGGTACATCAATAGTGTTGACTGAAACAACATTAGACCAGAAAGCTTAAGTTCATTCAGTGGTGCTGAGAAACAAACTCAGGTGAGGAGGAAACAATCTCCCCAGCTGTTGGAGCTTGCAGAAAGTTTAATGTAGCAAATCTAGACTCTGGTACAAAGCAAATCAGAAAACACGCACACCACTGACTGCTGATGAAGAGCAGCAATAAAGCCCTAAGCTTGTGCATTGTCGCCAGACAACTGACAGAAAAGACCCTTTCTGCATCTTTTGTTTTGATCAGATATTCCCTCCTGCATCGATATCAATGTGCATTAGATTTTAGTGCACTTCAGTCATAACCCTGATTATGTTTTTACCAAACTAACCTGAAGAGGGCTGCTCAGCAGCCTGTGGAACTTACACTGCTACAGCCGTCAAAGCGCATTACCCTCATAGCTGCAAAAAAGGTCAGATGGGCTTGCCGGAGCTCTTCTGATGAAAGCAGGAATTCTCACAGTTTTAAGTACAGAAAGTAGAGAGCTCAGGTGATGTGACTTTACCTCCCACTTCAACTGCTACCATAGATGAACCTTTTTGTCCCTTATCACACAATTTTCCGCATGTCATTCTGGTTAATCTCTGACTTTCATATAAGGTTTCTAGGAGGCAATTGTAGCAAAGTAATCTACCCCTGCTCGGTAGATTCACTGTTGAGTACAGCTCGCTTCAAGTTTTTCAATAGAAATAAATTTTCTGCTTCAGAAATATTGCTTGATGAAAATTTCAAGGGTGAGGAAGAAAACAGGCACAGACTTAATAGCTTCAAGTATAGCTTTTACCAGACAGCTTTCTTAGCATGGAGCTTCTGTGCAAATCTAGGCAGGTTTCACCAAAGTATGGAGCTCTGCAGAATTGAGCTCAAGTATCTGCTCTGATTCAATACAACCTTGAATGGCAACATCCTATGCCAGGTCTGTACAAATACATGATGAGCAGCTCATTCTTTGGCCAAAATAATTATTGATGTAAAATGGCACAACTGAGATAGAAACCACTGCCTTCCACTGGGATATGGTTCAAATCTTTACTTCAAATCAGACGGACTGGAGACTTGGATCTTCCATACAAACATTACTAGGGGTTTTTCTCTGTAAGAGCTACAAACCGATATAAACTAGAAGCAAGCTGATAATGTAGACCTACATCCTATACACCAGAAGAACAGTCAATATATGTATTTTCAGGACAGACTAATTCAAATCTGATCAAAATCCCAGTTATGTCATTGTGGAGCTGAATAAACCTGTGCTTTACAGTAAAAGTACAGTACCCTGATAAAGTTCTTAAAAAGTAAGTCAGATCAAATTAATGCAATACAACCTAAAACATGATCAAAATTTAATAAGTTTACATGCATGATTCAGTATGTCCATCTGATTGTAAAACATTGCCTCAATATGGAAACCTGGATGCTAGATTCTTCTCTTGCACAGAGTGAGCAGAGCTGCTGAAAAAGGAAAGAGTAAAAACTTACATGGACAGAATAGGTTTGGCCACTGAACTGTACAACAGTTTAACTTCTTTCATTGAGGAGGCTCTGCTTGTCATCATTATCAATAATAGATTAGCCACTGGCATATAGAGGAGGAAAAAAACCCTGAAGTATTCAGCTAGAGTTGACAGCTAATTCTAGAGTCACTGTGATTAGATTCTGCACATACAGTAGCATGGGTGGGTTTTTTTGACCCTGTGACTTCTTACTGCAACAAGAGCTTGAGCCTTGTGAATATAAATCACTGAATTATGCTTGTGCTGCTGACTGGAGAGCAGAGAGGACTTGTGGCTAGACTAAAGTGGGTGGGCTGGAATATTATGAGATGGAAAGGGATCAAGGAGAAAGAGCATGCTGTTGTGCAGCAAACAGATCCTAGCACCATTTGGCACAAACAGGTATTTGTACTGGCAGCCACAGCAAATCCATTATGGCTGGAGTTATAACTCAGTGGTAGCAAGCAAGGCAGTTCTGTATGGATGCTAGAGGGATAAGGAGTGATGATGAATGCATGGTTGCAGAGAGCGCCAAGATGCTACAGCAAGTATTTTCACAGAGCACCAACAGCTTCGTAATGCTTTCTGTTTTCCTTTCAAAAAAATCTTCTGATGCTTATTCTTAGACAACGAATGTAAATCACTTTCTTAGCCCATCATGACATTGACCATTAAAAACATTCAGCTTCCCTCAATCGCAACAGATGAATCTTCCCAAGTAATAAATTACCCTAAAGCACACGTATGGTCAAACCCCCAATTTGCCAAATTTCACTATTAAAATCATCAAGCTCACAAAGATAAACACAGTGTTCCCAAATATGGTGAGCAGGGGCTTACGCTTGATCACATTTACAAATTGATAAAGAAATTAATACATAAAACCCCTTATCAAGACAAAAAAAAAGCTACTCTGTGTGTATGTATCTGTGCATATACACAGGAACCTGTTGGCAAATACAAAGCAAGTTTTGTGCTGGGGGTTAGAGACACGATACCAGGCACATAAATGGCAGAAGTACAAATAAATATGCTTCCTCAAAAAAGTCCTAGAGCACTAGGACAGCACAGATGAACACATACATCACAGGCTCATCTGTACTCTCAAAAATGCTTTTGGTTTGGAATGCAAATTTATCTGTAGTTTATTGTATTTCAACCTTCGGAAGGTCACAAGATTTAACTCCTATACCTTTGCCCATGTCAGCTGCCTCATAGTAAACATTCATATTGGTTTTACAACCCAGACCAGCTGGTGGGTTTTATGTACAATATGAATGAGAAATCTGACAAAACCAAGTGATTCATCTTCATAATCTGAGTAGAGGCTGGAACCTTCAATAGAATCTTAAAACCATTTATTTTTTCAGGTTGCTGGGCTTGCCTTTTTTAATTACCATTTATTGTATGCAGTCTAAACATTCAGCACTTTTGGTAAGAGATATTTATTTGATAAATGGAAAATGCTTTCCTGGCAGGTTGCTTGTTGGACTTTCTCAGTTTGATACATGCTCCTGTTCTACCACAATGGCAGAACAGAGGAGCTACTGATGTGCTCACTTGCTTTAAATTGGTTTTATTTGCAGTTGAAGTCACTGAGTAATGTGAAGTCTAGAAATGATGTACCAGAAATGATAGTTAATTTTTGAGCAACACTCAGACTTTGAGATGACTCCTTTTATGGTGATAACTGCATACTCCCATTAGTGGCCTGTGCCCAAATTTGGTCTGAAGGAAAAAGGTATCAGGCTTGCTGCAAGAAATAGGGCACAATGCTCATGCAGCAAAGATTGCCTTAACCACCAGAAATCTTCCACCTGCAAACCAAACACCACCCAATATCATGGGTTTTTGCTTCCACAGTCACTAGCAAAAATGAGGGAAGTGGGGAGGTGATGTAAGGGGGAAAAGACACATGGCTGCTGAGGTTAAAATACTGCTGTAAGTTTATGCCTCATACTGACTGCCTTAAGGACAGCAAAACCATGTATACAGTTAGCTTTCACTGCATACCTCAGCAGGAAAAGTCTGTACAGTGTTGCCAGCAATGACAACGTGATCTGAAGGGACAGGGGCCTGGAGCACATGGGGCATGAGTGGACAGACTGGGTGTTTCTACAGATTCCACAAATTCAAACTGACCCACTTCAGACGCCCCTTTTTGTAGACCTGATATGGTTTGTTTTGGTTTGGAGGGTGGAGCTCATCTCCATGGTCCCCAGCACCCTGTGCCTGTCTGTGACACTGAAAATTCCTGCCCATCACCAAATTTTAACACCAAGGAAGAGTCTTACTAGTGTAGTAAGACTACACTAGTCAGTTTACATGGTCAGAGGAGCTGTACTGATTTGTCCAAGGAGGTAATTACAGCATAACTACTTACACACAAGACAAGTAAGACTCCTAGTGAAAGTCTGCAAGGAGATTGATCCAGACTTCCAAGTGATCAGGCCCATATATCAAAAGCAGAGGACCTGCACGAGCACTGGCTAAATGGCTTTGTTTAGAGGCTGTGTTACAGCATGGGAAAACATTGTGCCAAGGCAGCCAAGCTTGTTCTGGCACCCATGTCTACTTATTCAAAAGGGACTTGGTTATGCCACAAGGCTCTGCTTTCCATCACGCAGGCATGCATGAAAGACATGCAGGCAGGGGGCTGGATTTGGTGTAGTTACCTGCATATGCTATTAATACTGCAGGTTGGGTTTCACCATTTGCTTAGGGTCATAACTGATACACACTGTCTGTGCACTGCAGGGACCCTTGTAACTCTACTGCCCTTTACCACACTCCTGTGTGGCCATAACACCCCTGAAGCATCCAGACTGTTGTACTTTATTTCAATAGACAACATCCTAAGCCATAGGCTACGCTTCTCCAAACATAAAACCTTCCCCATGCCAATAGCAGATACCATGAAGAGCTGAATAAGATGTCAGGGAAGTGAAGACTGCCTTGACAAAACGCACATCCACTGTGAGAAAGTTGTTCAGCATCCTGCAGTTCAGAACACCTTGCTTTCAAGTTCTGCAAGTCAAACACTGACAGCACCAGGCATCGATCCAAAACAAAAGAATATGAACTGAATGGTAGAGAATTAATAATCTCTTGAGTTCTTTTCCAATACAGTCTATACATGGTAGGGATTTTGCTTAAAGATCTGTTCTTTACCGTACCTTCTGTGACATTCTGAATTATGGCACAAGGGAAAAATCAATTAAAATGACTACTGAATAGCTCTTTATCTGCCACCAAATCATCTTCCTCCAGAAGAGAGGATATTTCTACACTGCATTATACATGAATTAGCCCTGCTGTTCAAAAGAGATTAGAGATCCTTTAGCCTGCAGCTTCAGAAAAAGGGTGAGCAAGCAAACCATGGGGTTTATATTAGCACAAAATAAGTTATGTAGCATTACTCTAAAACCTAATCTTGAAGAGCTTCTCCTGCCCCATGATTTCTGATCTTTATTACAAATGACATGAACCAGCATTTCTGTGGGTCACCCTCCCATCCCCTGCTTACAGGCAGAGACTGTTTACCACTCAGTCCTCAGTTATCCTGCATTCAAAACCTCTCACTGGAAGAACAATAGCATTTGTGGACAAATAGACAACAGTAGATCAACGTTTTAAAGTACAGGGAAATTACTGCACACTTGAATTTCTGGGAAGATCAGATACAGTTTCACAGTTGATGGTTTTCTTGTATTTCTCACTTGACCACAGAGATACCACAGCTCTGATAATTGGACTCCTGGTGTGCTGAAACTACCACTTAGTCCTGAAGATCCAAGCTGATTGCTTTTTTGTTTGCTTCACCTCATACATCTACTTCTTTTTCTCTTATTCTTTGGCTGCAAGTGATCTGATACATTTTAATCCCATTTTTTTTATACATTTACCATACCAGGGCTATAGTCCATAACTGACTTTTAAGCACTCCTGCAACAGCTCAGATTAAAAACCAGAGAAACAAAACCTTTGAGCTCTCAGAACTGCTTGCATCTCAATCAAAACTTGGAGACTTACATATGGGCTTTACTTTTAACATGTATGCAGTGAGACTGGAGTAGCCTCAGCTAACTTACCTAAAACTAACGTTTTCATTGAAGTAATATGGTGAAGAATATGAAAACAGTAGCCCAAATATTTTGATCAAACACAAAGTGAAGGAAAGACAAGAGGTACTTTTACCATGGGGAAAAAAAAATCCACATATAGCAAAGGATACAAAGATCTCTTTAGATTTGGCTGAGAAGACCTTTCCTAAGGTTTTGCATTTTACACAGACCTCAAACTTGTCAGATGTAATACCATACACTGTACTGAAACCTTTTCTATACAGAACTTTCCTCTACTGATAAAAAGGAATTTGTAGTGGGTATGACAGTTTGCAGATCAGTTTCACGAGGCTGTTTGAAAAAACCTGAAAAAAACATGCTCGAGTTTATCATTTGACTTTGTCTCTAAACCATACCATGACAACATTTTATAGCCACTTTCCAAACACTGAAAGAGTTTCCTTCTCATTTCAATGATTTTATATATTTTAATATATATATATATACACACATATATATACACATCACTTGCCTCATTTTATTTCTCAGAAAAAAAGAAAGTACCTTCAAAATCCCCATCTCTGGCTTTTGCTGCAAGTTCTGAGGATGAAATACTTTCTTGACATAAAGCACAATCTTCCAACGCGGCACTCCTTAAACCCTGATTAACTGTAAAACAAACCAAGAGGTATTTGAATTCTTCTTTTTCCAATTTGCACTCAAAGCATTCATGTTAGGACACTTGGATTAGATTATAGTAGCACCTATATGCACCTTCTTAGACATCTTGCCTTTTTTTTTTTTTACACTGACAGAGAGCGATATAAAAGTCTCTGCTATATTTCTTTGGAATGACAACAGAAATGAATGATGCTGTTATTACAGGACATGCAGTCCTCTTAATTCTAGCAGTTTAGCTGCACCCTGTATTTTATTTCCCAATTCTTAACTTGGATCCCTTATAAAGAATAGATTATAAGAACTAACTAGAGATTCCCTATGTGAATCACACACATGCATATCCCAAAGAGAAACTTCATCCCCAGAGGAACGACAAGAGTCCCTGACTTTTATTTATGCTGTCATTTTGTTTATGCTAACCTTTGTCAACACCTTTAATTTTAATGTAATAGTTCATCCATTAGAAATTAATCCAAGCAAGTACTATTGACTAACATATATCTCCTAGTGATAATTTTTTACAGCTCCAGGTTTTTTATTACTCTCATTTGAATGTTCAGGAGCTCTTTGATGCTCTCTTTAACAATTCTAACCCTGTTTTTTTCCTGCCAATAAAAAATTCCAGTCTCTTTTCACATCATGGCATCCTGCTACCATAAAAATGTGGAAGTTTCAACCACAAATAATAGAGGACTATCATTCATGTTGTGCATTATCCGACTGCAGAGTTGGGTTGGATCAGAGGTTTGTCTGCTAACTTTAACCAAAAATTCACTACAGAAAGCAAATCTTTATATGTCTTTACCTTTCTTTTGCTTTTCCTTGTCTTCCGTTTCAGGTTTGGTCGCCATAACTTCAAACAAGGTCTTTAAGATACTTCTCAGATCACTAGCATAGTTTGTCTGCAGCTGGTCAGCAACACCTTAGGAGTTTGAGAAAATAGATAAACCATTAGTAGACTGTTACACCAGCCTTAAAAAAAGTATTTAAATTTGCCTGCTGCTATCAGTAACGGCCTTCTATTTATTTTTGAGAGGATAATTTGCTCACGTTATGAATAAAAATTAAGCATTTAACCTAATTTTTCCCAATGGCAAAGTTACATTCTGGCATTCATACTAATTACAATTTGATACATATCTTCCTTGTATTTTGCTAGGAAACCCTGAGAGATTCTTTTTCCATCAAAATACAACTGCTACATCAAATTTCTTCCCTTGAACACATAGGGCATCACCAAGAAAAAGAAAGCACTTCAAAGTCAAACCTGTTGCATGCCCTAACTCTTCATCACTACAGGTTTAAGATGTCTGCATCTCAATTATGCACGTTCCCATCAGGCAACAGATCCTTCTAGAGCAGCCTGCAAGTAAGGCCCTAAAACAGTTTTCCTGCAAGGTAATGCATCTCTAGTGCATTCTATCATAACTTTACATGCAGCAAAGAAAGATTAATAGTTTTCATATTCAGAACAAAAGGCAACTCTCATACCTGAGATACAGACAAAAAGGCGGTGAATAAGATCATTACTGCCATGAAATCTGGATCTGATCTTTTCTCGTGTGGCAATTTTAGCAGCCTGCAAAGCGAGCTGGATTTCTTCCTGATCGATGTCATCGGATGAACAAGAACTTGTCATTAAACTGCTGTCAGAGGAAAAAAAAAAAAGGTGAAGAAAAGTAATGTAAATCTTGGCGCAGTTGTTCAGGATGTTCAGCAAATCCTAAGGGGTTTATGACTCAGGAAAGGCTCTATAGCAAACTGGAGCTAATTGCTGGAAATTCTTGTTGAAGTTAATCAACATGCAACTGATCACCATCAGGTTTGATTTTCACTCCGTGGCATAGCTGCAAAACAACTTTCAAGCAGAAAATCACTTGTCTGTATTTTATTGCATTTTCCTTAGCTATCACAAAGTGCTGCATCATTCTTCACGTTAACTTCTAAAAGCTCAGCCCTGAGACCATAACTCCACCAAAAACCTGAAAGGGGAGAAATGACCTAAAAATGTGAAGGTCAGTTCTGAAGTCAACTTCGAAATTTATTAGTGTGGAAGCTAATTTGAAAAAAAGGATTTCTGAATTATGTTACCTTGAAAGAGTGAGAATAGAATCTAAATATAGCCTTACATAAAGAAAAACGGAAAGAACAGTGATAAAATATAATAGACACAGTAGAGAGGTAGATTAGTCTCCTTATATACCTAACTGTAGGAATTACTGAAATGTCAAACTATTGTAAAAGAGTGGCTCATCTGCTCCAAAGAGATGAAAACGTGTCACCAAATGTCTCCTACAGATTTAAATTTTCTTTTAAAAACCAAATGCACAGTTACCAGCAATTTCCACCCCTTATTCCTCCTCCCCCTTTATGGAGAGGAAGCCTGAAAGAACCGAGACCCCAGGGAAGCTTTGGTAGGAATCCAGTTGCTTCAAATATCAGGAATTACCTAAACCATTTGTAAATCAAGATTATTTTTATTTAGTTAGTTAGTTATTTTTAGTTAACTTAGGAAAAAGTAGCTCTTTGCTGATGGAAAAACCCTTAAGCGGGAGTAAAGCACAGGATGTAATTACACTGAAGCCCTAAGGATTCACTGCGTTGACCAAAGGAGATGTGCCTTTTTACTCTACTACAGTCAGAAACTGAGGAACACTAAACCATTTTCCCCACATACTGGAAAAAATGAATCTTGCTAATAATTACCAAAAAAATTTACTTGTAATTGCACTTTGGCTGGCCAAAACTCCAGGCTCCAGTTTACTATGCAGACAACTACTGTGTTAAAAATAAGTTACTGACTGCATAAATAGCGTGCATAATGAAGGAAGCAGTTTCTAACACATTCCGAGTTCAATCTGCTCTTATTAGGTGCCAAAACATTCAGTACCTTGCAGATCCCATCTCTACGGCAGCATACATGAACAGTTACTGAGGGATATCTAGGTGTTCCTGCGCCAGCAGGGGGATTGGACTAGATGACCTTTTGAGGTCCCTTCCAATCTGTAGCATACTGTGATACTGTGATAAAACACACAGGTAACATCTGTACTTATTTATGGGATACAGTTTTGGAGTTCAATGTGCAGTCTATGCAGACAATCCTTTAAAATGTAAAAATGAAATTATTAGAACATACAATCTTAAAAGCACTAGGAAAAACAGAACTGAAAAGAAATAAATACTGGAAATTAGTTATTGATAGAAATATCAATGGAAGATGTGCAGCATAAGTATATTAACTGGCTTCCAGTTCTTTCAGAGACACAGTAAAGAGCAGGTCTGCAAGCGACTCATTTTGTTAACATTATCTATTGCTAATAACAAAAGCAAAATCTTGTAAAAAGATGCTAGTTCTGTTTACAGTTCCTTCAGCACCATGACTGATGAGGTTTATTAAAGGTGCTGAGAGCCAAGTGAGAATTCTCTCTTTCAGTTTTTCCCTTTGCTTTTCCATAGGGGATATATAATATATATAATAGTAAGCCTGTCTGTGTAGAAAGCTGTGTTCAAGACAATGAAAAGGTCATGTAAGAACATGGCTTATGAAGGAGTAAAATGGAAGGTACTAAGAGCCAGGAAGCAATTCCTGATTTGCGATGGTATGTAGTCAGATGATTGCCTATTCACCCAAACGCTCACATATACAAATAAAGTTTGCTCGCAACACAGCCAAATAAGGCTTACTTTTTTCCCCCTTGTATTTAAAATAATGGATCTTACAATGATATACACATTTGCACTACAAACTGCTCTCCAAAGTAAGCATGGACCTCACAGCAGAGACAAATTCAGTCTGTGTCTGTAATTCTACATCCCTAACAGAATGGTCTTTCTGAAACACCCAACAAGCAAAAACCTTAGTGCAGGGGAAAGCTGGGGCACTGATTCAAAGATGACTCTTCCCTCCAAATCACAGTTGAAGAAATATTTCAAAGCAAGGTGTTAAGTGGGCAGAGAGCTGTGAAGAGTGCTTCTTAAGTATCTAAACTACTTAGTCCTTTTCTGTTCTGCAGAACAGGAGAAAGGCTCATTCCACAACTCTAAGCTCTGACCAGTTTTAATATAGTGGTTGCCCTTCCAAGCCTCCTCCAACTGGAAGGAATGCAGTTTTACCTACCTCCTACTGCCTCCAGAGAACGTGTTTCTGTCTACTCCTGTTCCAGACTTTTCCGCATTAGATTTTGTGGTGTGTCAGTAGGACTGCTCATGTCACATAACATGACTGAATGGAACTTTTTGACCTAAAAATCCCTAGTATAGAGCACATACACATTGCTTCAGCACTGTGGAATGGAAGGTCAGCAAGTAGGCACACTCACATTTACAACGTACTTTCATATGCACAGTCATAAGTAATGTCCATATACAAGAGATCAAAAAAGGAGGATATTTTGTATTCAGGATTGCTTATGCCATTGCAAAGACAAAAGCAAACGCTCTAGGATGATTTAAAACTGAACCTAAGAATCACTATAGAGCTGGAATCAAGTACTCTGCCTTTACCAACAGGACCAAATCAGATTTAGACAAAAAATTACTCTCAAAGAATGACTAATGACCATCTGTTCTTTACTTTAAAATACATCCTTAATGTTAAAGCATGTGGCCAGAAAATTATTGTAGAGGCAATTAGAAGCACTGTAAGAGAAGAAACTTTGCAATTGTTTCAAATAAGTGGCAAAAGAGACAGCTTTCCTTATACCAGGGCATCCCAAACAGCAGTGACTGCATCTATACAAATATTAAATATTCTTGTGATTTGAAATTGATATTATAGAAAACAAACCTGAGTTTTGATCTACAGAGTTCATCTTACCTTTTCCCCAAGTTACTCTTTCAAACAAGTTATTTTTTTAGTTCTATAAGGAATACCTTTCCTATTCTGCTTATCTAACATGCATAATTTAGTTCAAAATTCTCAGCTGATATAAGATGTATAGGAAGCACTTCATTAATGTCAGATTACACTCATATCTGGAATGTTTCACTACCTTTATTAGAAGAATCAAGTATCACTGCAGAATACAAACAGCCTTAGTAACTAACTAGAGATAAGTCTTCATTCTCTAAACTTCTGAGTTACCCAAGGAATTAGGTTAAGAGGAGATAAGACCAAAACAAGCATGAACATTGTCAAATGTTTATTACATAAAAAAATGCTGACCATGTATTTTTCTAAACATTGCAAAGTTAACACATCTGAAGGTGAGTATGAAGAAACAAGTTACGTCAAAGTTTGATTCCAACAGGAAACGTGAAGGAACAGATACCCTTTGGCAGTTACAATGAAATAGCTTTTTACCTAACTCAGCCAGCATCTACCTAGCAATTTTAAAATTGTCCTCTATCTGTCATATTAGAAGAATAGCAAGACTCTTTCAACACTTTAAAGATATATCTCTAGATCCTTGCCTGGCTTGACTGTGAAATTTAGTCAAATATGTACAGGCAAACAAAAGCCAATGGGGTAATTGTACACAATACCATCTTTCACTTGTGAAACCAATCTGCTTTGCAGCTTTTAAATTCCAAAGGACAGTTGTGATCCAGGTTAAGCAGTAGTATCCATACCAATAGAAAACAGGACTGTGGAACAGAAAGGTTAAGGTTATCACTAACATTTTCAGAAGTGGCCAGTCACTTTAGGTGAAATCGTGTGATAACATAGGCTTGATGCTCTATGCATTGGTCATTGACACTCATGCAAAAATCAGTGAAAACATCAAAGTCCAAACCAAACAACCAAGGTGAATTGATTCAAAGTTGGTCTAAATGTAAATATTTTACACTTGTGCTCAAAAATACTCAATAGCGACCACTCAAATATTTCTTTCCAAAACTGTCTAGAAGCATTTGGTTCATTAAGCCTGAAATTTGCTCTGAACTGAATGCAGAATGCATGAGAGACTCTGAAAGAATTTCTCATTACTCGCAAACAAATCCTCAGAGTATCGTAAGCATGCATTAAATATAAAGCAGTGGCAGATAAAAAGAATTTAAAAGCTCACTGTATTGAACGAATACAAAGAAATAATGTTTCCAAAAGAGTAATAAACTTTTCAAAAAGTGGTTTGGTTTTGTTCCTTTGCCTTTAGAAACCTTAGATCAAAATCAACAGGTAGTCACTACTTGCAAAGGAGAAAAACCCAACATAGCTATTCCAATGTATATGATGCAATTTTCTCACCAAATTTAAAAGGAAAGTAAGACCACTCTATAAGTCTCTGGTTTCAGGAAAGGTCTTTGACTGCAACTAATTATCAGGTATAGATTTTAGAAGTGGTACTTTTAAACTGAGAGAGCTCAAGTTCCAGCAAGACAAAATCATCCCAACCAAGTCTAAGAGCCAACACTTAGAAGCTGTATGAACGATACAACAAATATTTAGTAGGAAAGTGTTAACACATAATTGAGTGACTAACCTTACAGCATTTGTTATACAAGTACCTGTGACATCAGTGATTGCCATTTACTTGCTCTGGAAATCTCCAAACTACACAAGTGTATGCACGTAAGTAAGACAACTATTTGCAACAAAACAGTTAACACCTTCCTGCTGTAGTGCGAATTCAAAGTTTGTGAATCCACTTCATAGTGAATTGAAATCCCATGTATTGAAAATGGTACTATTCTGATGCAGAGGCTTACCCATTTCGTAAAACTAGAAGGATACATTTTGAGACAGGAAAATGTCGTATATGCTATACAGTATCTGGTGAGAGCCCTTGGAAAGTAGGGAAATGTGAAAACTTTGCAAAAGGTTTTCTATGATTTCACACCTTCCTACTTACGTAGAACACCACTGCAATTATAAACCTGCTGAAAGTTCTTACAAATGAAGAGTGGTCCAAGTCTTAAATATCAGCTATAGCCATTAAAAAGTTGATGAGAGACTGCCCACAAATTATAAACCAGTGCAGTTCCTTGGACTTCAGTGACATCAGCTCATTTGCACTAGCTGGCTTTAATGTATTTCTCACATCCATTACTTAAAATGTCACACACTTTGAACAACAAAGATAAAAATAAATACAAGCATAGCTGTTATCACATACATAAACTTCCGTATAGATATGTGTGTGCATTTGGAATATTCTAGTTCTTACAGTATTTCTCAAAAAACATAATCATGAACTCCCTTGGCTTCCATCTCTGTTCATAAAGAATTTAGCACAATGGCCAACTTATGCTCAGTGTAAAATAACATTTTTTATTCAATCTATGGTATTTCAGGTTTTCCATTTGGATTTTTTTCATACTTTAAAGTAAGTAACAAATAAAACAAACCCAAAATTTTTTCAAGCAAATCTATGTTATTGTCTGCCCAGAATTTCTAAAGCTACTTTAGTAACTGATACATTCAACCCACTGTTACTCATGCAGGCTGTAACTGGAAATCCCAGTGCTAACCTGTCAACCTGTCTTTCCTAAGCTATTAGTCTTATAGTTCACAAGGCTGTAGTCAATTCTGGGTTCCAATTTGCAAAAAAGAACAAAACTACTTCAAAGGCCATATAAACGATCAGCTGCAAGAGCTGAGGAAAGACAAAGACTGCATACATGAGCAATGGCAAGAGGAAAATTATAGGGGGTTTGGGTAAGAGAAGTATAACTCCATGTAAATAAGAAAGAAAAAGAGCCGAAAAACAAACTACTTCCCATCCTGCTTTTTGCAGTACCTCTGGTGTTTCTTTTTGGATACTCTAACAAGAAACACAATGACGAACAGGTTAACCTCCTTTGGTTACAACATTTCTAGTTCTGATATGGCTGGGAGGAAAACTTTTGAGAATAATGGCTTCTTACAATTATTTCAAGTGAAGGGGGTGGATACACACTCAATTTTAGAACAATTTAAACCAAATCCAGAACATGTCTTATTATAAGGGTAATAGCACACAGTTACTTAGTTAAGGACTATATTTGAAGGAATGACCCCAGAAGCTACATTTAAAGCAGACTAAAAAAAGAGCTTTAATTTAGAACTCTATTTCTTGTCTTTCTAACCCTAATCTTGTAAGTCAAGTGGGTTTTAAAATACAATCCTTTTGGTATTTTCTCCCTATTTTAAAAGAAAAGGCTAAAGAGGGAGAAAAATAACCAACCACCCATCAACCCTGAAAGCATTCCCAAGGCTTCAGAACTTTGTCTCAAGGAACAAATAATACAACTACATGCAAATCCCTCTACCAGGAACAATCTACCCAGGCACCACCAAAAGAAGTGGCCTTGACTGGACTACAGCAGTAGTAGTGCCCAGCTGGATACATGCTAGAACATGAGCTAGAAATCCTCATCTGCTGTCAACCTTTTGAATTCCTCAGTAGGGGGAGTTATTTTTCATACACCACATGGATTTGCAGAAGCGCTCTTCTTTTGTGCCAGTGGAGGTGGGCAACCTGAGGTTGGCTGATTAACATAAGGAACTTGACTAGTAAGACTAGCCCTGCGCCCTAAATGATACCTTCAATCAGAAAAAAATCCTGAGCTTTGAAAACTACTGAATTTGAAATCAATGGCAACAACTTCCACTCCGCACACTGGCAGCTTCTGCAGCTATCCACTCCATTGGAAGACATCATCTTGAATCCTTCCTCAGCTTTTCAAACCTCAAACTGCAGAGCATAGTGCTGTGCTTTGCATGTTGGACTTCTCAAAAAAAAACAGAATTTCTGAAGCTACATGTTGGACTTCTCAAAAAAAACCAGAATTTCTAAAGCTACTTCAATAACTGATACATTCATCCTACTGTTATTTGTGTAGGCTGTAACTGGAAATCCCAGTGCTAACCTGTCAACCTGTCTTTCCTAAGCTATTAGTCTTATAGTTCACAAGGCTGTAGTCAATTCTGGGTTCCAATCTGCAAAAAAGAACAAACGACTACTCCACAGGCTATGGAATGGATCAGATGCAATAGCTGGGGAAAGACAAAGACTGCATACATGAACCATGGCAAGAGGAAAATTACAGGGTTTGGGTAAGAGAAGTACAAAGATGCTGTTAAAGCAGCATCTTGCTAAAGAGATCCACCATAAGAAACTCTACACAGAAAACTGGCTTATTCAAACTCATTACCACTCTGGCCTGGGTTTTCAGAAGAATGCAAAGATGCTGCATTTCAAACGGGATTTAAAATAAACAACATTGCCAGTGCAAGATTTATCAACTGTAACAGTGCTCTCTCCCAGACAGCTTTTTTAGTCATAGGTAAAACTTCTATAAGAATGCTTATGAACAAATAACAAAAACATTAGTAATCAACAAGGCTCCTTTCAAACCATCAAATTTAAGTGTCTGATACTTGCAAGCTACTACATTTATTGTTTCTTTCAAAATCTAAACCAAAAAGGGGTAAAACGTGCAAGATAAAGTTACTGTAAAATTCAAGACAAAATAGAACAGAAAATATGTTCGAATATTTCTTAGGTTCTGCTAAGATTTTCTCAATTCCACCATGACATTTTTTCCCTAATGCTTTCCTGTAATCAAACATTCATTTAAAGCTCTCAAATGCTCATTCCCACTGCAAAAGGGCAAATAATAAGATTAAAGCACAGAAATATTTGAACTTAAAAAAAACCCCAAACCAACGCCTGAGCTGGAAAAACTGAAAGTGAAAAACTGAAAGAGTATAGCACTTACAAAGGATGGGTATGTAACATCAGCCCTGCTATCTGATACAGATAAAGAAATGCATCAGTCCCAGCTTTTACACCTTATCCAGAACTTGACACAGGAACAGATCCAGATACCTGATGCTGGATACAAATACTTCCAAGGGCAAAGAGTGATTTCATAGAGCTCTTCAGCAATGTCCTCTGTGATATGCAAGCAAATATTTTGTATGGCATAGTAAAAAGTGAGTTAATTGTGTATCTGGTTCCAGCAGATGCTCTTGAGTTACAACTCCTGTGTGTGGCAGAAATGGAGATGGAGAAGCAGCAGTGAAAAATGCTTTCCAGCAAAAGGAACTCTGAGGCATGGGGAAGCTTATTAGCACAACGTTCGCTATCGGATCCATCAATTCCCTCACAGAGTAACACAGAACAACCAACTGAAGAATTAAAGCATCCTAGGGTCTAGGAGGATCCCACAGGAATTTGGTATCCAGCCGTGGGAGTCAAAGCTGAGAAAAGCTAATTAAAGTATTAGGTGGAACCTCAATATTTTAATTAGAAAATAAAGCTTTCTCTATTTTTCACCTTCAATTGCTGCTTCAGTGTATGAGGAAATCCTCTCTTTTTCCTCCAATATAATTGTGATTTTACAATACATATTCATTTTAGGCATTGACAAAAGCTCTGCAAAAAGTGCAGTTAGTATAGTGATTTTAGTTAATTATACATAATCTCGAAACTCCCAAACATGCTATCCTAAAAGGTTTTTTTGGCAAAAAAGAGATCTGTAAAATAAAATCTAATTTCGGAAAGCCAGTAATTTTTGTTCTATTAGGACCACAGGGAACACTAAGTGACATTCAGCAACAGATTTTTACACATCATTGAAATGAACACGATTATAAATGTGGCCAAATCACTAAAAATGAAAATTACAAGTGAGTTATGTAGAAGCAAGAACACGAACCCATTATGATCACTTTGTGTCAGTCTCCAGCCAGATGATATGCAAATTTGAGGATGTATACTACTGTTACTAGCACAGACTTATTACCTCTGCCACTGATGCTAATCAGCTTAAAATCCTGCCCTATCTCACTTGCTTTACACAACTGAATTTTCACCTTCCCACTGTAAGAAGCACTTGTTAACAAGTAGTTCACACAAACTGCCTGCGTTACTCCTTGAGAAAATAAAATCTGCATCAATTACTTGTTACAGAAGACAAAGATGTGCATATAAGATAGCAAAAAGTACCTTGTAGAACTTCCTGAAAGAGAACACTCCAGCTCAGAAAATGCTGCACCATTTGGAGATTTGACTTTTTTTTGTCTTACAGGAGAAGGAAAAAGATAGGCATGAAACACATCAAGAAGAGTCCTGGCGATGAAAAACCAGACATCTGCTTCAGTCACATATGTCTCGCTAACTAAAGTCATAAGCAAAAGCTGACAGACCTCATCAGTGCTGACTTTTTTGTTTTGCTGGTACTGCTCAGCTGGTTGCTGGGGCAAGGGGTTTAGCAGCAAAGCAAGAAGATTGTACATAGCAGCCTGTTTTATGACCGTGTTAATAGTGCCCTCACACTGCTTGAGTGACAGCGCCGTACAAATCAGCACAGAGCCAGTGCCTAGAACATACACAGAGAGTCTGCAGTTCAAAATCATAAGGCAGGAATGGCATCTATAATGGAAATCATTCTGATATGCTCAAGGTATAAACCCCTTTTCCCCCAAACTGTTCTCACTGAGATCACAGTACTTGTAAGGCCATCACCACCGGCCTTCTGGTTCTGAGCAGTCTTTCTATAAAGAAGAGCTCTACAGAAAAGAGGGGAAAGAAAATCTACAGTAATTCATTAATCAAAACAAAAATAACAGTACCAAACATTAATGCAGAATTAATCTGTCATTTTGCATAGTTTAAACAACTATAATCTGACCAGGTTAACTGTAAAACAGCAGATCTGGAGACACAGCTGATTAGGTAGACTGTGACACAGCAATTAAAGCACATTGTTATTGCATTTGTTGGCCTCCACACTATTCTCTACAAGATCCCCAGAGTACCTGTAACCTCTTTATTAAAACTTGTGGACATGTAATTTGTGCTTTAGCTTTGATCTTGGGACCATGGAAAGAACTGTATTCTAGTATAATTCACAGTCCTGGCAAATGAACAAGTTACTTTTCCTTCTTGCATCCTCTGTGAGGCACTGAGTTCTACTGATGGAAAAGCACAGCATAAAATCTGTGTTTTGTAAAAAACTGTCCACCCACAAGCACTTTGCTTGGTCTGTGAGATGGGCAGGAAACTGGCTCACAGGTCACACTCAGGAGAGTGCTGATCATTCTTTTTACTCAGGCTGGCAGCCTGTCACAAGTCAGGGATCCCCAGGATCATCAGTCGGACCCACCGCACTGTTCGAAACCATCATAAATGATCCGGATGATGGGATTTAGACCACCATCACCCAGCTTAGTAATGACACCACACAGGGTCTTGAAGTGGATACATTAGAAAGCCGTATTACAAATAGACCTGGAGAGGCTGGCAGAGCGAGCTAGCAACAACAGTATGGTTTAACAAAGACAAGTGCTAGGTCCTGTAGCTGGGATGACCTGAGACAAGCTGAGACCTGTGTGGATGGGGACCAGCCTTGCTGAAAGGGGCCTGTGGGTCCTGGCAGACAACAAGCTGAGCAGGAGTCAGTGACACTGCAGCAATGAAGGCAACTGAATCCTGGGCTGCATCTGCAGTCTACCAAGCACTACCACTCTACCAAGCCTTGCAGGCCACACCTGGAGCACTACTATGTTTAGTTCTGGTCTCCAGAACTCAAGACAGACACAAACTGGGCAGGGTCCAAAGGAGGGACCTCACCCTTCAAGAACAGAGTGAAGGGGTTAGTTCTTTTCCCCCCTGGAGAGGAACCTCATCAGTGTTCTATTATGTAAAGAGTGGTTACCAAAAGGACAGAGGTTCCCTTGTTACAAGGAGAGGACAAGTTGCAGTGGGAGAGGTTTCATCTTAGTCTAAAATATTCCTTTTTTATGTTTAGAATAATCAATCACTAGAACAACCTTGCCAGGTATGTGGTAGAGACCTCATCACTGGTGGTCTTCAAAGTACGAGTGGCCAAGATGCTAGAAAAATCTCATCTAGGCTCCCTTTCCCAGGACAGGTTGGCCCAGATGATCTTCCAAGGTCCCTTCCAACCTGGGCTAGTCTGTGATTCTATGAACTGACTAGCAAGGTGGCTTCAGTCTCCTGCAAAACACACTGCTTCTGAAGCAGGTTCTAATAATTTAGTCTTATCTATATACTAAGATGACCTTCCCTGCCTTTTTTCACATGTGTGTTAACAGGGACATACTCAAAATATGTAACAAAATAATCGATATCCTCCAACTACATCCAGCAAGCCAAAGATCTTGCGCTCTGCCCACATGTACACAAATACAGACACCCTAACACAAACAGCCAGATAAATATCCCACTCTTATTACTGGCAGAGTCTTGTTGTTTTGAGTCACAATACACTGCACATACCTCTTTTTACAGACTGTAAATAACGGGCTAAATTTCACCACCAATTTTTGTAAATGCCTACAACTGTAGAAGAAGATACCATAAACCACCAATATTTAAGCCACAATGACATATCTAAGAAAAGAGTACCCACTGATCAGGGAAGGCAACTATTATATCATTAAGGTTAGTTTTAAAAGTGTTCAAATTTAGAGTTGTCATTTATTAGTTCATTAACCTTACAATGAAGAAATAGGCTTTCCCATGTACTCTAGGCAGGCAAACTTGAACACAGATCCAACAGTATTTCTTCTTACTTGCACTCATACCAAGAATTCCAACAAAGCTACTGCTTCCAACACTGAATGGGTAAGATTCCAGCAGCCTATATTACTAACTGCCTACTTACAATTCAGTGAGTTCTATCAAAAATGGTTCTAAAAATTATATTTATGAAAAGAAACCATTAAAAAAGAAAACCTGGATGGATTGTTTCCTGAGACTAATCTAAACAATGGACCAAATGCTACTTCCCTGCTGTTATAAACAGCTTATTTTCACTGCAGTCAGCAACATTATTGCAGTCACACTGATGTAACATAAGACTTCTGCATACTATTGCAAGTCTGCATAAAACCAGCTTCTCTGAAACCTTATGAAATACATGGAATCCATTTATCCTTGGCTGAGAACGCTGACTAGTGATCTGGCCATCTCAAGTGTGGATACTGCTTAATGAACATTTTGTAGAAAATCATCTTCTGAACTGGGCTGAACTTGGTCATCAGACCTCTGAGACGAGAAGGAGGAACCTTCTACACAGATGAGGTACCAATGAAATAATCTTTCCTTTGCAGAACTATTTGAGAAGTCCTCTGTACCTTGTTTTTCCCCCCAGTTTGTGCTCTAAAAAGCTTGAAAGTTTTGAAATGTGTTTCAAATTACTGTGTGAGCACAGTCAGTAATCAAAGTATGCAGCCAAAGTTCTCATTTAACACTGAGAAATCTTTGGCCCAGACACATTTCAACAAATTATATGCTTAAGTAAGGCTTCCTCTGCTCTCCACTGACTAAATAGGGAACCTTCAGCAACATGACTCCTAATTTAGGTATATCGGTTTGGTGCCTAAAATCAGGTGGGATGATTATAGCTCTAAAAATTACACAGCACTGGTTGGTGATGGAGAATGTCTAAGGTAGTAAATCACAGGCTGATGTGAAGCAGCCTCATTTAACAGGCTCCAAATGGTTCCTACTGTCCTAACAGCTTTTTCTTCCCAGTTAAAATGAAAACGGCAAACCATGACCCATGGGTTGAATGGTGCTCTGGGATCCAAGGAGGGCAAATTTTCTCCCTGGTTCTGCATTCGGAAAAGAGTAAGCGCATACATATACTGAATTCCATATGTATAATACCTTACTGTTTTAAATCCATTCTGTCTATGATATTTAATACACTCATTCAATGTTCCTTCAACACACTGTGCTACTCTGGCTATACTGTTTTGCTACCAGACCCCCCCCCCGTTTGAAGGCACTTGGATGTTTCCAAAACATGCTGCAATCTGATAACACCACTGTCAGCCTCAGTATTGATTATTTAACAGCACAAAGGAATTGTTTATGACTCAAGGGAGGTTGAAAGGCCACATAAATGTATTTCAGGAATTTTATGTTTAGCTAATTATTTTTCAGATAAAATTGCAAATGTTACATTTAAATTTCTAATTGGCTTTAAGCAAGAACAGTAAGAAACAAGTACATTAAAATGGCATATTTCAGATAAAAAATAATCCCCCCCCCCATTTAGGTATTATTTTGGATACGCACGTGACATCAGGGAGAACTTAGTTATGTCAGAAAAAAGCCCTTTACAGAGAGTCTTTGTGAGGAACATGTCTGTTGTAGTAACCAAATGGACAGAACTCTAAAGTAGCTATTTAATAACCAAATAAAACTCGTAGTAACCAAATGGACAGAACTCTAAAGTAGCTATTTAATAGCCAAATAAAACTCTTTAGGCAATACAAGATCAAAAAACAAGGGAGCCACTTAAAAATAACATGTTCCAAAACAGAATATAAATAGATGCACTGAATATTGTATTTCTATGCACATACATCTAGGAACATACGACTGTGAAACAGTCAGACTTCTTAGCTTTTTTTTTTCATCTTTAAGTTGTTAAAAGGAATTTAAGCTTTTTTTTAAACTAAGTCTTTTGAAAAGGGAAATTCATCAGTGTAGTTCAATGGGCACTTCTTTTTAACTGGACTATAAAGTACCATAGCTAGATCTCTAGTAATATCAGATACAGAAAAATACACAACAGACAAGAAATCTTGCATGGCACCCAGGGAAGGTACAACTACAATACTAATAAAGGCAGTACATGAAGGCCTTGGAAAGACGTGAAAACCTGATGAAGACTTATTGTCACTGCTCCAGTTATTCCTGAAGAATAACTGAGGTTACTTCTGTTGTCTGTTCAAACAGCCCTGTGTGAAACAGACTTTAATATACATAGTATTAGAAGAGGGCAACTTTTGCGTGCAGGTGAATTATGTTTTGTTTGAATAACAGTCAAAAGGAAATATTTCAAAATTAAAACCATGAAAAAGTTGTAGTTGCATCTTTTTGCCCTGAAAAACGTGAAACAAAAAAAATCGAACCTGAAGATGGGCACATCCTCCCCAAAATATGTATTATTATATGTACTATTCCCTCTATCACTATTAGAAAAAACATTTTACCCCCTCTTTCCAGCCTTAAAACTAGACAACATTCAAGTTCAAATGATGTGCTGGGTAAAGATGAACAGGTGAAAAAGGGAGGACAAGCAGCAGTGGAAGAAGATGTACCTAGACTGAAACAGTGGTATTTCAGTGTATTTCAATCTGCCTGTACCAGAGTAAAAATATTATTGCATGCAATGCAATAATCACATACATGTATGTTATGCAAACACTATAAAACCCAAATAATTTGTAATTCTGCTTTATTGTGTTTTTCTGCCCTAAACATTATTCTTCTACTATTCACATTAAGCGCTCTGAACAAAACAGAAGTTAAAACTCTCATGCAGTTTCGGAAGATATGAACATAAACTAATATGCTTACCAGTTTTGGCCAGCACAACTGTGGAAGTTAAATGATAGTTAACTGGAAACTCCCTTCATTTTAACAGGCAAAACAAACCAGAAGAAACATGTTTCCTAGAAAGCTAGGACCTAGTTAAGACAAATATTTGGTTCTTTTCAAGCTGAAACCTGAAGTCTCTCTTAAGAAATGCTAAATGGAGAAATAAATGGGAGAATGTGGACAATGATAATTCATTGCTGCAAGCATTAAAACTTCTGTAAGTAGTTGCCTCTCAACTGGCACAGCACTGAAGAAAACTGCTGGGGAAAAAAGGCAAAAAGCACCTGCTGTTCAAAAGGAAGAATTCTCAGAAGTGTTGCTGTCACTTCATTGTTAGTTCAATGTAAGTTTTTAACCAAGCATAACCCAATACCATTCGTCAAATCTGACTGCAAGTGATGTTATTACCTCAGAGCGTATATGCTGGAGAGACTACATGTAGTGACAGAAACACTCTCATAGTCACTGCTGGAGATGGAGCTGAGGGGGGAATCACGTAAGCCATCCTGAGAACTGAAAAAACACATGGAAACAAAATGAACTGCTGAAGCCAACAAAGGTAAAAACAGAGCATGGTGATAACGCATGGCTTGTCATGGCTTATACAGAAATAAGAGTAAACCTGTAGTTGTTTTTCTACTCTTCAGAAAATGATACAAACCTATTCTGCCTTCTTCCCAAAAGGACAGACAATCTGGCAAAGTCAGCGGGGACACATCTTGTAAAAATCTTCACTTTAAATCATGTCATACAGTTAAAATATTCAGGAAAGAACCGAAGATCTTACATTTTCATGGGGTACAGCATGCTCATGCTGCTACGTGTGGTTTAACATTAGAGAAGACTTAACAAGATGGAAAGTTCATAAAGTTGCTGTGTGTTTCAGGCCAAAACACCTTAAACATTAAGCTTCAAGAACATCTGAAATATTGTGACAAGTCTGATCTACATTTTATTTCAGTGGGAGGGAAAACACCTGAGAAAGCAGAAGGCTGATTCTTCAGTGAAGTAGACAAAGACAATACCCTAACCCTATATTTGCTCAGTTCCTATAACTGCCATAGATGTAGCTCAGATTTGGGCTTTAAACCAACATATGATCAGGAAGAAGCAGTCCCATGGCAAACCGCTGACAATTCATTAGAGGAAATCCGCTAGCTGCTAAGTAAAAGGATATGAATAATTTACATGAACGGTACACAAGTCGTCTCTGCCATCCCTGGTCTAATGAAAAGCCCTTAAATTACACATTATTTTAGGTCTTGCATTATATTATCAACATAAACTGGGATTAGAAGATAAGAAGTAGTTTCATAAGCACTGCAGAACTAGATTGAAAAGACCATTTTTTTTTGTTTCAGTAACAATTTACTGTCCAGCTACTGGAAATTGCACAAGCTGAAAAATATTAAATTACACTAGATAAGAAAATATGTGACCTCGAGCAGAGGTATCAAAGCTGTATTGGGTCAAGTCAGTGTGGAAGAATCATTTGAGTCTGCTGAACTCAAATGTTCAGTCAACAGAAAACTTTGGACAACACAGAGAAATCTAAGAAATATCTTGAGTTATACAAGAGGCAGTTATATAGGTCACGATTGTTTTACCTTACTTCACAATTACTAGTGGATCTTTCTATGCTCTTTTGATTTGTAGGCATATAAGTGGTTCATATTCAAACCAGCTGTGTTCAAAATTCTTCTACCAAATTTACTATTGTAGCTATTTTTTTGCAGCTAGGAGTCTGGAAGAATGCTGAAGGGATATTCTTCAAAGAAGTGCACAGAAGGTATGTGCTCTAATCCCGCTAAGAAATAATAGGATTTGTTTGCATACCTCCCGCTAATTGCTTGAGGAACATACCCCTTCATGTTCCTCATTTCTGATTGCCAATTTGAAAATAAATCCCAAGTGTGCTGTGCTTTAGTTGAAAGGAGAGCCGTCAGAACTGGAAAATAATTTTATCAGACTTGAACAAAAATCTATTTAACTTTCATTCATTTTATGTAATTTCCCTTGCTAATTCTGCTCATTATGGAGAGATCTATGCATTTAAACAAAGGCTTACTCTTTTATAGCTCATCACCTTTACCCATCCAATCTTACAATATGGTCATGCTACTAAAATGTACTTTTACTATCTGTTTTATGGCAGCTAAATGATATTAAAAAACCCATTAGCATGTGATTTCACAGCACGATTGAGCAGGTGTGATGGTGTGCTTCCCCTCCTCCCCTTTTCTGCTTAAGCAACAGCCACCAGCAGCAGTTATGATGGCTGCACCCGGATTAAGTTGGACTCTGGGGAGACAGACAATACAATAGCGAAGAACCATAAATCTTGCTCAGTGACTAAGGACTAGCTGAGCATGTGCCAACCAAAATACGGCTGCTCTGCAAATATGACTCTATGTCTGTCATCTTACTCCATAAATACTGGCCAGCCCAAGGCTTGTTGAGCTCTTCTGCACAGCAGTGCGTTGCAAAACAGGATCTCCCCTTGAGTAGGGATGCCTCTCAAGGTTACTCCTCGGGGTTCAGAGATTTGGTAAGTGAATCGGGAATAAGTGTGTTAAAACACTGAAATCATGGCTAAGTGACATAAATGATTGAGTGCGCATATATAATCCTTAGACAAATTGTTGAGCAAGCCACACCTAGACTCCTCTCTTGGAAGAAGTTTAGAACACAAGGGAGCCCTTTTCTGAACCCCATGACTCAATGGGAGGGTCTGCCTCTCAGTTCTGACCTTGTCCTCTATGCAGTAAATGCTCAAGTGCACCTTGCCATCAAACCTCATTAAACCACTGTTGCAATTACCATCGAGCTTTAACTGTTTTAAAATTCATTGTTGCTTCTCTCTTGAGGGTGAAGCGCATCCTTCTTTCCATGACACCAGAAGAAACTGTTGTGCAAAGATGAAATGTGTTGTTCAGAATAAAGTAATTTTTGAACAGCAGAACCAGGGAACAAGAACAACTAGCAAACTCAGCATCTTCTCTTATCCTCACATCCCCACCATTTCCAGATTCGTGCTGTGCTACAATCCTGCCAGCTGATTTGGGCAGCAACACTTGTTCTGACAGACGTCAGGTTTCCTGTCCTTCAGTGCTTTCTGTGAAGCTCTGATGTATTTGAAATCAAGTCAAAATATCTCAGTTACCAATAAGACAAGGAAAATAATTATGAAACTATTTATAACTCACCATTTTCTTAGGCTCTGGTTTTATAGACGTTTTGTTTTAAAGAGTTGGATGCTTTCAGCTCATGTGTAATGTAAAGGAACTACAAGAACTCAAAATTCTCACACATTTTTGGGGAGTTAAATGCTCCAAGTAAAAACAAAAGCCAAACAAACCACCACCCTAAGTACCATCTCTCTATTAAGAGCAGATATTATTTATTGTCAGCATTGTCCCAAGTCAGTCAGTCTCTCCTGAGCTAACTTTGTGGAGTGGACAGTCCAACACAAGAGGCGAAACAATAAAGGCAGCACAAAGCGCTGGACCTTGACGGCAAGTAAACCTGATGAGTAATCTCTGAACATTATGGCACACAAACAGCTTACATTATCAACGATCTAAATGCTATCTTTATTTTCATCTTTACAGATGTTCTCTGACCAACTTACAAGTCTCACCTCATACCTCTTCTCCATAAATCTTTTCCCCTCATTTGAGTCCTGCCTGACCTCTAACCAGCCACTAGCTGTATAACTTCTCATCAGCTCCACTATCTCATCCTTTTTTTTTTTTAAGCCTTCTCTTAATGCTCTTTGCCATTCTGAAGTGCTTCATAAGCGCCTTCATTTTCCACTACTCCATCTTCTACCTGGTGCACAAACCTGGCCATGCTCAGCCAACCACTGATTTCAGGATTAGCTATCCATCTGGTCAGTCATCATTTGGCAATGTAAACTGCTTGGACACACTTGACAAAGCATGCTTGCAGAGGTTCGTTCGTTGTTATAAGGGGTGTCTAGTTTAGATAATTACAATGTGCACACAGGTTTTTTTTCACTCCTGTGTACCAATACAGATTGAATTTTTGTACCAGAAATATTTATGATTTACAATGCTTATTTCTGGTTCCTATTCAGGCTGTAACTCTTCAGATAAGAAATTCTGTGTTTATTTGGTACCAATAAATAGGAATCCAATAACGGCAACTTTGGTTTATATCTTCTCAGTGTTATACTAAATAGCTTTAAAAAAAACTCAAACAAACCCTAACCTCATCCCACCAAAAAAAACAACCAACCTCCAAAAAAACACTCCCTACTGCATTCCTTTTCCATGCACACAGACTCAGGATTAGAATTTTCTTCTCATTAGTGTCTGCTTGAAGATTCGCTGAGCTTTTCCGAAGATGCTGGTAGAACCTGAGGTGAATTGACCTGCTTTTCCCAACTCATGATTCCTGTTTTCAGCTGATGATTGCTCAGCATGTACATTCACGAGCACAACAGCAAGAGAAAGTATGTGCGTATGGACACATTCTGTAGCTGACAGCAGCTCACCCTTTCTTCCCATACCAGCCCATAGGTGACCTGACCTTTACATCTCATGCTCATTTGAAACTAATACCACGTTGGATTGGGTGGGATTCATAGGAGTGTTTGAACTGTGTAAACTGGCAAAAGTTTGTTTCATTTGGGAGGTCTTCAAAGCCAACAGTGCTGTTTTAAAGATTATATTCTAGCACAGGATAAAGCCATCATCCATGTTCATCAAAACAGAATTTTTCAGTACTTCTGATAAAAATACAGAATAAAGACTTGAGGCAACAGATCAAAGTGACATGGGGTGATGTGGCTGCCTCTTCATGAAACACTGTCAGACTGAACTAATGAACCATTTAAATAAAGCTGTTAGCCATTTTTTGTAACTATTCTAAGTAAACCACCAATCTGTATGCCACCTTTATCCTTGTGTGTCTGCTCTTTTCTACCCTAATGTGTTTCCAGCCTCTTACATTTAATAAAACCTTGGGCTGTTTCAGGGGATAGTTTCTTCATGAATATTACCACTTGAGTTACAATTACATTCCACATTACATCAGTTAATTAGCACAGATCTCTGCTTATCTCACTACATGAGCTGACTTTAAAGCCTCATGTCACCTGCACCAAATCCACCCAAGTAAGTCGCCTTTAAAGCTGTTTTACCCGCTACACTCATTTCTGGATTCTGTATGTTGAGAGTTAATGTACTTCACTGTTGCTCCATTTGATATGTAGACCTAGTGAAAGGGAAGCTGGTATAAAACACTGACACCTTTTATTTGCATGCTAAGGCTTCATAACAGCAGTTACATTACCGGATACAGCACAAAAATCACCATTCAACAGGCAAGTTCAAACAGTACCACTTTTAATTTGAGACTTGTGTTGTTAAAAAGAAGGGGAGGAGGGATTGAATAAACTCATTTACACTGAATGTGAATTTCGCCAGTTGTACAAAGAAGAAACAGAACACCAGAAGGGGAACAGAGAAATTTCAGTCAACAGCAGATAAATGACTGCTTAAGGGAAGTTGTGCAGTTGAAAGGCTGATATTTTGTTCCCAATCAACTATTTCCTTCTTGCTGATGAGAAGTTTTCTTACTCCTGAATAGCTAGTTAAAAGACTAATCAGTACAAGACACTAACATGGTTTTGTTAATGTGAACGTGCACAGCTGTCCATTAATTTTTATAGAA
The DNA here is from genome assembly GCF_033783945.1 of Neopsephotus bourkii. NCBI lineage: Eukaryota > Metazoa > Chordata > Aves > Psittaciformes > Psittacidae > Neopsephotus > Neopsephotus bourkii. The sequence continues at coordinate 4,100,470 of NW_026901486.1, forward strand.
AAGGCAACTTTGACAATTTTCCTAAGTCTTACTGTGATGGGAGTATTATAGGGAAAGCATGAATGTAAAACATTTAATCAAGTTAATCTGCATTGTAATATCAATTAATCTAGTTTTGATAAAGAAGCACTTAAAGTTTATAGCATTTGGTTCTACAAGACAGGCTAGAAAGGTAATTTGTGTGGGTCTCGTTTTTTAAATGTAAGTGCTAGCCATCCCCAAAATACAAATGCTTCTGTCATGCATTTTTAAAGGTGGAATGACTTAAAGGTACCGTACTGAAAATGTGCACACACATCACATGTTGCTAAGGAGCAAACAAAATAAAATACAGGCAGAAAAATCAAAATTAGAAGCCAACTGCATAAACCAGGGGTGTTCATCTTTTTACAAAGTCATCCTAAGATGCTGAGGAAATAGATTTTAACTGTAGTACAATGTAAACTGTTCTAATATGTAAATATACTACCATACATACAAATTTTGACTACAGAATTGAAACACTAAGAAATGGGACAACTTGAACACCAAGCTGGAGAAGAATAAATTATTCATCTTATTCTAGAATTGCAATACCAATCAGCAAACAGCAAAACACGCATTTCCAAGGGTGCCTCATTCCTCCTCCTTACACTGCAAAAGCACATGGCAAAAGATTCTATTTTTTAAGCCCCCACAAATAAATGCGAACAGTGCCAGCTTCTAACAGCTGATGGACACAGCTAGAGCTTGCAGAAGTTCTCACTACCAATTTCTGTTCCGTTTGCTAATTCTCTTGTGCACTACAAAAGGCTTCATCAAGCGTACACTCACCAAATGGATCAAGGAAAATTACAAAAAACAGAGTGTAATTTAAGTTAGACATACTAGACCTGCAATGGAAAGGAGAGCAACTACCTTTAGCAATCCTTTTATATCAGAACTGTTTTAAGGTCAGGATGTAGATAGACAAACACACAATAGATCCAGGTATTTAAGACTAAACCATGCAAACAGTAGCATTACGTGACAGTGTGGAATAAGTTGCTGAACTTCAAAAAACATGTAGAAGAACTGGCAGTTGTACAAGGACTATTCACCTCTGGAAAGAACAGAAAGCCAAGTATTTCCAACCAACCAGTACCCAACAATACTCACTCTCTGCAATTTTCTTTGACCTGGCAGAAACTATGACAGAACAAGCATTTTAAACATCTGTATAGCTTGCATCCAGTTGAAAAAGAAGGAATACTAGATACAGACCTAAAGATTGGTTTTGTTGTTGAACTTGCATCCTTTTCTACCCTAAACATACAAATACAGCTTTGTCACATTTTTAACTTCTCTACTATTCTAATAATATTTCCCTGATTTAACAGTTTGTTTTGCTCCATTGAAAACTTATCTTTACTTATCACATTGTCCCTTCAGTAAATCAGATACAGACTACATCTTTGCTAATGCTTTTCTCACACTTCATGTCAGTAACACTATTGCCCAAGACTCTGTGTGCCCTTAGTGTTTTATGTCTCGGATTCTCACAAGCAAGTAACAGAGAAAAACATAACATCAACTATGACTTAAAACTAAAGTAAGGACACATCAATACCCAAATCTTAAGTAGAAGAGTATTTAAACTGTACTTTAAACTCCAATGAATATTGAGGCTACATAGAGAAGCCTGAAATATTAGGTATTTCATATTTAAGGATTAATTACAGTAAACCTGTCCAGATCATTGAAATTATACCTATAATGCCATATTGCACAATATAAGAACTGATTTACTAAAAGAAACCATTTGTGTCACAACATACACATTTGACAGCTGATTCAGACAAGGGAAAGAAAATTTTCTTCTAGTTGATGACTTACAGTAACTAGAAAGTAAATACATTTATCAATTTGATGAATGAGCATACCCTGCAGCTATCCCACGTATATTAGATTGCTTATTGTCCTAGCTAATGGGTCCATCATATTGAAAATAATCTTCTGTCTCCAACATTTCCCCTATGGTTAAATTGGCATTCACAAGCATGTAACAAGGAGCAGTCGCAGAAGCCTAATGTGATCTTCCAATTTAAAAATACCACTGAAAGAAATTAGTCACCGCCCAGGCAGCATGAGTAACAAATTGTCCACAAAGTTCTGTTTTGTAACTGAATTCTCTCTTTTACCGATAACATGACTAGTGATTCAGAGGCGAGAACTAAATCTATATATAGATATGAGAAAATAAGGATCTACACATACAACTTTGTAATGTAGCCCTCAGTAGACCCCCAGCATCTCCATCTTTCACGGAATATAATAAAGGACTTAATATAATGCTTCCAAATAAAGGAGCAACAATCTATTAACAAAATACCTCCATCCATATTTTTCCACTTCTGCAAAGATGGAATATTTGCAATTAATAACAGACGTAGTGTAGTCTCAGTAACAAATACAGAGAATGACATATAATCAACAAAGTAACTGGAACAGGCTATGATGAAAACAGACCAAACCCACTAACTTGTTAACAAAACATTCAGAACTGTTCACCCAGGAGTTTTAGGAGAACTCGAGAATGAATCAGATGAATTATTAACCTCATTTAAAACTTCCTTGATGCCTGGAGTTTCAAAGGTGGCAATCTCTAAAAATAAAGAGGACTCTATGGGGATTCAAACAACTCTAGCTCTATGAGCCTGGTGTTCATACCAAGCAACTTAACGGAATATATCAGATGTTAAAATAAGTAAACAATAATGAGAAAGTCTGCCTGAAGTAACATGGCAAGGGAACCTCTTGGGAGCTCCCTGAAGGGGTCAGGCAGCTTGTGAAGAATGGTGATTCAACTTGTAGCCTTTGGAATTCCCAGTGAGTTCTGTCAAAATACCTCACTAAAGGCTTTTGAGAAAACCAAGGAGTTGTGTCATAAGAGGAAGGAACCCAAATGGAGAAATAATTCTTAACCATAAATAGGGAGGAGCCGCTAAACAACCACTTCTCAGAAGCTTGGGATGTCACTGCTGAAGTTCTTTAGGATCTTATGGGTTTTGTTTTCACACTCAATCTGAAAAAAATGGGAAGTGCAATGAAGTCTGAAAGGTTGCTACCTGTGCAAAATTATTCAGGGTAAAAATATCAAGAGCAGACTGAAGAACTGCATAGGATCCTAAAGTCTGAGTAACAGGTAATAAAATGGGAAGATGAAAATCAACTGTTAAAAAGACGGAGAACAATATTGGCACCAGGTAAAGAATGACAGTCCCTGAGCTCAAGCGGGGTCTTGGGGACCAGGCAGACAATTTCAATAAAACATAAGCTCACCACTTGACAGAAAATCCAAAGTCAAATATTGGGAGCCACTGGAAAAACAACAGAAAATAATTACAGCACTGTGCAAATCCATGGTTTGCTTAAATCTTCAGTAAGTGTAGTTCTGATCCACCTACCACTAAGAGGAAATAGCGCAACTGGAAAAGATTCAGAACAGGACAAGAGGAATGACCAAAAGTACAGACAACTTCTGATCAAGCAGGCTGTGACTTCCCCAGCCTGAACAGGTAACCATGCAGGTGAAGTGTGACTGAGTTCTACAGAATCACAGCTGGTGCAGAGAGGCCAGGCAGCAACCAGGAGCTGTTCAATGAAGCTGTGAAATATCAGATCCAGAGTAAACAGAAGGACAGGGAGGAACACGAACCTATAGAACTCTGTAAAAGGACAATTCTCATGCACAATTTTTACACAATATTAATGGAGGCTGGTCAATTACATTGAGAGAAGAGGTTATTGCATCCACAAACCATTGCAGGCTGAAAAAGAAGCTTATGTACAGTTTTATTAATGATTTATAATTTACTTTGCAGACTTGTTCTCACAAATTTCACTTAAGACCCAACCCAAGGCAAAAATCAGTAGACAGACTGTCAGAGTCTTATAAATGATATACAACAACACAAAACAAAAAACACCAACAACCCACAACAAACAAAACGTTAAAGGGATTTACAAATGTAACTTTAAATGAAGTCCATTCAGAAACCCTGTTGTAAGGCCCTGAATATGATCATACTTGTAAGCTTAAATTTGCAAATACTTAGAATAAGAAGCTAAACTTGCCTTTAAAGCTGAATTTTGTACATTCTGTTTTACCTGTAAGAGGAATTGACTTCCACACAGAGAACTCTTGATTCTATTTCCACTACCAGGAAATAGTTTCATAATTCTACTGGCATGTTATTAAACAAATGTTTATTTCTGTAGCCTTTATATTGTGGCAATGCTTCATAGTTCAAGCTACCCCCACTGTATTATCCTGAACTCTACATACATGTAACAGACAGATCCTGCATCTCTCACACAAGCCCCACAATACTAACACAGTAAGGCATGAAGGAAGAAAACTGACACAGAAATACAGCAAACAACAAAAACTTCTGTTTAATTTCTTCCCTCTGCTCTATGATATTAATACTTCAGGGAAACTGAGGATGTTACTCACTACAAAACAGGTTATTCTCTAAACAGTAAATGAAAATGAAGCCTGATTTCCTACTGATGTGTGTAGGATCCCTAATGTCTAATCGAAGTTGAGCTGAAGCATGGCATTTTCTTTAACACAACTATTAGTAGTCTCTCCCTGTTATGCAGTTTCTTATTGTCATTAAATACATAGAACCTTAATCTATGACCTCTATTCTTCTATCAGCTTTTGCTGAAATGGTCCAATAGGTTTAAAAGTTGTTTCCGCACTCTATTAGACTCCTTCAGCACACAGACATTTACAAATACACTCATGCCCACAGGCAACATGATCAGATCAACCCCATGCTTTCAAATGAAGGTAAGGTAAGATGTGTTTAGATCCCAATTTAATTCCATGCACTGATGCAGAAGTTAACTATTTAGTGTCTGCCAGACCTATTTTTCCTGCAAAACAGCAGAGTACAACGACCCAGGTAATGTTTAGCAGCTCTTTGTTACGTTAAACTGGCAATGTAACGTTGATTTCAATGATACAGCGGCATCATTCAATTAGAATTCAGGTTTTCGCCAAATGTTTTCCCCAAAAGATGATGAAGTCCAATGAAAAGCTACTTGAATAAAAAAAAAAAATTCAAAATTTCTTTAATCCTGAAACACATTTTCTTTAAAATCAATATTAATTATACAGCAAACACTAAAGTACAAGGATATAGCAATCTATTTATGTGCAAATTGCTACTAAAACATCAAGTTGCTCTTACCTTGAACTAGATCTTGACTTTACATCTTCTTTTGCCATTCGTTCACTGCTAGTATCTTCACTGTTGTCCGTTTTTTTCCCACACAATTGTTTTCTCTTCTCCCACTTCTTCTGCTGATTTGAGATGCTTTCTGCTTCTCCTTGTGAGTCACTTTCTGCTCCTATCTGTGAACCTGAGGAATGGGCCAGGCACTTAGAGGAGGTTGGCAGTTTTTGCTCTTCTCTGCCAAAGTCTCTTTCTGCTAACAAAGCAGAAGTTTCAGGACTTAATGTTTCCTGTGCAGGGACTGAGTTGTCCAAATTATCTACATGGTCCATTTCCTTAGACTTTACTAATGTGTATGAAGCATTTACAACACCTCCTGCAGAATGTTTAGTCTTTAAACCTTCAACACTGTCCTCCCTGCTGTCTTCACAGCTGCCACAACACACACAAGAATTAATTAGACAGTTTGTGGCAGCTATACTGAGTTTATGAGATTCATCCTCCTCATTTGCTAATAGATTAGCAGATCCAGGAACACAACTAATAGCTGCCTCTGGAGTTGTTACTGGGGATTCCGAGCTAGAAGGAGATTTAGGATTGAATATTACAGTAGCAGATATTTTCATTCCACCTGTCCTATGAGCTATCACTTCTGCCGTTTCCGCATCATCAGCATACGCATCCCAGCCATTGAGGTATAACTGTGAGTCTGGACCATCTAGACAGCTGCATGAATTCTGAATTGAAATGCCAGACATCTGCTTGCTATCTTCAATATTGTTATTATTGCTTAAGTCACTTTCAGCATCTTTTAAAAGCAAAGTTTCCTCTGTCTGATGGCCATTCTCATACAGCAAAGCATCTCTATATTGCAGGTTCTGCTTTGAATCATGGCAAGGGTTATTCACCCAGGCAAAAGTATCACTCACTGAATCCAACCCAGCAAGAGCTTCTCCTGCTCCATCTAGGTCATCCATAAAAAACACTCTATCCTCTTCATCAGTCAAATTGTCAAGATGGTGTCTTGTTGGTGAAGCTTCTGTGCTAGAACTATTTCTTAGGCTAGGTCTGTGAGCTGGAGACTGACAGATGCTTGGAGGGGAAAGCAGAGAAGACATTTCATCTCCAACTCTGTGTACCATCCTATTCAGCTGTTCCAGCTCCTGTTCATCATACTGCATAGAACAAGCCAGCTCAGCCTCTGTGTTTTCAGCTTTTCCTGAAAGCTCCTTAGCAGGCAAAGTGGCAGCTATGACTGGTGTAATGACAGAGGGTACTTCAGGGTCCGCTCTGACAGGAAAATCCACATCTTGAGAGATGCAGAGGTTACGTTCCAGCGTATGCAGTTCATCCTCAGTTAATGTCTGAAGTAGATCCCTGAAAACACAAACATACACACATCACTTTGCATTTACAACCATAGGAAGCACTGATGTTACAGGTTTTAAAAAGCTTTTCCTGTTACTACAGAAATCCAGAATTTGAGGGCACAGAGGACTTTCAGCTGTGTAACTCACAGTGCATTTGGCATTTGTATTCAGAACGTGTGATTGCTGCTGCCTGAATTTGACATTACTTATGCAAATACAGGGTACCAAACTATATATGCCCTTGTAATGAAGCCCAAAATGAATCAAAATACACCCAAATCAGACCTTTCCCCCTTCCCATCCACTTACAGTGAAAGTGCTATCTACAAATATATTTTGTCATTTTAATATTTTAATTCAGAAATTCGACTTTGAATAGCAAACCAATTTGTCACCCTTCATACTAGATTCTGGAAATTATTGTACAAAAGAGTACCACAGAAATTTCACACTGTTATATTGCCAGATAAAAAGAATTCATTAAAAATAGTAACATCGCTTGTGCAACTCTGATGTTCTCAAGCCTGTTCACTAAAACAGGGATTGGAAATTAGCTCCCTCCTGCCTCAAACACCTCAGTGTGATGGTTCCGGCTGGGATAGAGTTAATTTTCTTCACATTAGCTAGTATGAGGCTATGCTTTGGATTTGTGCTCAAAAGTGTTGATAATACAGGGCTGGTTTCATTGCTGCTGAACAGAAACAAAGTCATGGGGGATTTTAGAAACTGTTGGGTTTTTAATTAAAACAGCCCCCAACAAACAACAGAGTAAGCACACAAATTCAACAGTCAAGCATTTAAGCTTGTTCCTCTGTAAAGATATGAAAAGCATTAGATATTCCTGGGTCAGGCGAGAAAACCTGACTACTCAGACCTATCCAATACTGGTTTCACACATTCACTGTAAAGAAGGCCTGGAAATACATATTTACTTAGGCTGCCTAGCTTCATTGACCTGAGCAATGAACTTTGTTTCTGCCAATAACAGCACCTCGAAACTTAAGAAACTTGAGGATAAGTAAATAAAGCTTTATTAAAGAAAATAATTCAGTGAAATCAGCTGACAGTCCTCTTGTCTTTTTAGGCAAGTAGGATCCGTATTGCCTTGCAAGAGTCGCTATACACAACCAGTGGACTACATGTGGTAGTCCACCAGCCCCATTATTTCAGCAGAGAAATAATCCTGCTTTAAATTCAAAGGAAATATGCTCATCTGCCCAATTTAAACACCAGAAATTTTGCTGTTAACAAATACAGACTGTGCTGAAAGAGGTTTGGACAATCATCTATAGTTCTCTGCATAAAGAACCTCACCAAACTGTTTTAAGCACAGGTTTCCTTGCAAGGTGACAAATGCTTGATCAATAATTATCTTTTTGATACACTGTCTATTAGATTCTACAGGATTCACTGCCAACATTAGGAACATGGCATGTTTTAAAATGCCTATGTATATATTGAGAATAAAATTAAAGTCAATGACTATACAGAGAGAAATGTTAAATCTCACTACTGAAAGTTTAAACATTAGGCATCATTATTAAACCATAAGATTTAACTAAGCTGTAGCTACTTGCACAGCTCATTTCCTTTCTGCTGAAATGTCGGTAACTCATCACTGGGTCCAAGCAAGTGCTGAGCTCGTATTGAAGAAAGCATTTCTCCCTCTCCTTTTATTATTCAGAAGCCACAGGTTAAGACAGTGTCTGCAACCCACCCTGACAGCAGTGGTGAGCTTTGTTCTCACAGAGGCTTTATAAAACACTGAATTCAAAACCAGCACACACTGAAGTTTCACCTGCTTTTACTCTTTTTGGCACAGTATCGCAGGAAGGCAATATAGCCTTGAAAATACAGCTGCTGGCAGAAAACCAAGGCAAGTTCTTAAGATATACCCTGCTTGTCATGAGCAGCAGTAGAAATTTACTCTGCCTACTGCAAAGCCAATAAACATATTTTACTCTACTGCCAATATCTGGGGTGCAGAAATTACTTCTTTAAAGATCTGAAGCCAGATGTCCATTTAAAGACAAACTTGGCTAAGTAGAAGACAGGGCCGCAAACCCCAACTGCACCGATCCTGCACATTCTCCAAGCCTCCTCCATTAACTTTGCTCCTATTCTGACCAGAATTTTAAACTGGCTGCTTTTAGAGAACAGCATTGCTGTTATTGCCAGCCTATGCTTCAGTTCATGTTCTGAACAAAGCATAAACAGCTGATCTTATGGAGCTGCCACCACAAGAACATTATGCAGGTACATATGCAACTCATATCTTCCTGCTTCTGCAGTGCTGAGCTAAGTTTAGCACAAAGTCCACAGATCTGCTCTGATAGATCAACAGTCAGAAACCCACAATGATATAAGTATCGCTGGTATTCATTTACTGCAGAAGTTTTAAATCAACTCAGAGTTTTCAACACAGCCATCTTGGAAAAACTAACCAGTCTTACCCCAGCCATTGTGCGCACTTTAAAAGCATATGAGTTTCATTAACTCCCCCCAAATTCCTTAACACATTGACACAGGTATCCTACATTTGATTTCTAGTCAATGATACAGAAAGGTTTCAGTGTCTTTAAAATAGTACGATCCTCTGATTCTGCACCACCAAAATCCATAGGGAATCTGCCATGAACTGTAATGGTCCAGAAACAAGACCAGGCAAGCAGAGGGCTCTGAAAAAAAGGGCAGAATTGAGGAGTAATCAATCCCAAATTTGCTCACCCTCACCTCTAAAGACCTCTGTAGCAACCTCAAATGTATATATGGTACAGGTAATATTTTAATCACAAGAACATTCAGTGCCCCAGGTATCTAAATTAAATATCTATGCATATACCAGATGATACGCTTTGCATACTTACTAGGCAAATTACAGTGATTTAGCAGAAACGGTTTAAGGAGCCATGGTTAAAAGAAACAGAAATAACTACTATGTAAACATGCACTGGTTCAATGGATAAAATACCAATACTGATGTTTTCTATCTAAAATAAAAGTCAACACAAGCACCTGGCTTAGGTAATAACTAAAACATTCAAAATCATCATTTGTTGTTTGACCTTACCAAAACCTGAACAAGAATCCTTATTACTTTTGTTCAGAGAGTCTCCACAGTATCTATTGCTTTCAAAGCTGCCAGCCACCAATGGGATACCAAAAAATTTTCTTGGCCAGTAGGTATCTTTCTCTGGTATTTCTGATACGATTAAATGGATTCACACAGTACATTATTTTGTAGAATTACAGGTAATTTTTAAACTGTATTATCCTAAAGAAATAATCAGCTCTGGCCTTTCTCCATGACTTAAAATATTTAGGTGGCTAAACACTTATAGAACTTTAAAGAGAAATTCACTAGGATGTGAACATATTCTGCCGTAAGATGAGGATCTATATTCTTACATCAGGCACAGAACTGGGATAAAAGATGCAACTATTTTAACAGAAGACTACTCGAATCTATTTTCCTGACTTAACTACTGGTGATGGGTACAGGAGAAACACTCCTGGAAAAATGCTCCTTTTTTGCTGTAGAGGAGAAATATCAATATCAAATATATCACTTCATCCTCCCTTATGAGGTTTCTGTGAACATGCTCACTAAGTAGCAATTGCAGCCTGATGAGCTAAAAAGATCTGCAATACCAAGAAAACCCAACCTAGACAGCTTAAGTGTTTTAAAAGTAATGTAATTACCTTATATGAAGCGTACAGCTATTTGTGTCTTATTTTCATTCAATGTATTTTTCATTTAAGAATATTACTAAAGTATCTTTGGGCCCAGTTCTCTCAAGTATTTGAGTTCCTTGACATTCCTTCAATTCAGAGACTTCCAGAGAAAATTTCACATTACATCTTGGCTTAAATTTTTGCTCTGATAAATGATCTCAATAACACTTTGCAAACTTTGCCTCCCCGACAAGCAACATCACATTTCTTAATGCTCTTTACAGAACAAACATGTCCTAAAGTATATCAGAACTGTCTCCAAAAATTAATCTGATAAAGTATTCTCATTTTTTACAGTTTACATTGAAATCTGTAGATATTGACCAAACAAGCATTTTACTAATGATGTTTTCAACCCAAGCATTAAGTTCAGAGGAACTGAAAATTAAATGGACTAAGCAATAAACTGATTTCATTGATTTTCATTTTCACTGTTGTGAAAAATAAGGAGTAAGCAGAAAGTACTGACTATGAGAGGTATATTAGCTTTTATATAGTATTTTGGCTTTAGCCAGCTGGTGAAAATTTCTGTCATAGTATTATATTGGGAATAAGGTATTTTAATGTAAACTTCATGGACTTTTTAACCACCAGTACCATTAAAATTTCTCCCACAAACCCCCAACTCCTCATATTATGTTGTTTTTTACTCAGTGCTTTACAAAACCATATGACTCAAAAGAACCCATAAATACAAACATGTTGATTCATAAATTTTAATTCTGAGATTTCAAAATGAATATCATTAATACTCCTAAAAATAAAACTCTATCACTTCGAGAGAGAAATACAACAAAGTCTTCAAGGGACATAAAGGATTTGGTGTGGTTATTTACAAAAGTTAACTTCAGCAATAGGCTCCTCTCTGAACCATCCCTGACAGAGCTTGTACTATCTCTCAGAAGATGCCTCACCTCTAATGGGTGAGAGGAGATTAAAATGGATAAATTATCTACATGAAAACTAGTCTTATATCAAACTGTCATATGGCATACTGGGAAAGTGTTAAACAGGTGAAAATTCAACACAGGAAAGAAAAAAACTCTGCCAAATTACCTCTAGTGATTTCTAGGAACAAAATTTGCCGTTGGTATATAAGTGTGAATTCTAAGAAAGGGAGTATAAAGATCCTGCAAAGATACAGCTTGATTTCTCCAAAGTAACAGATCAGTCTTCTAAAGACATCAAATAAGAAAGAAGTATTTTAATACCCTTTATAGCTGAGCCAAAGCCCACGTCTCCAAAGGTTACCAAGGTGTGTGCATATATATCCTGTAAAACCAGATCCACAATATGAAGAACTGGTAGTCATTTCTATTAGATTTAAAATGATCTGAGTATTGCATCATAAACATAATGAGAAAAAGTAATAAGCCTACTTAAGCAGAAACAATGATACTAATTAGAAACAGGATCTCCCCAAAATACTTTAGTATTTCAGGCATGAACCAACCATAAGGAAAATCTGAAATGTAATAAAATGATATTCAGAAATAAACCCCCAAACCTATCAGAGATGAAAAGTTAAGAAAATTCCCATGAAATGAGAAACTACATTTGGTTATTCTGTGGGTATATCATGCAGATGGCAGGAAAATGCAGTTTATGGTCAACACAGAAACACTTTTCTATGCATTTAAGAGTTCTTTTTTAGGCACCTGACTTTCACGTCAAAAGAGAATCAGCTGCAACCATCTTTGACTACTTGCCTTATTTTTCTTAGCAAAGTGTGAAAAGGTCTGAAGAGTTCAGACATATCTTCTGGTTTATGGTCCAAATTTAATGGTCCCTCAGAGTAGACAACAAGGCCACTGTAATACAAACACATGCATGAAAACATACAAAAATGACAATTTCATTACACATAGCAACTACTGAATAAGGAGTCAGAAAAGCAGCGAGCATTAGAACTACACTCAAGTTACATATTGTTATCTTATTTTTGTCTTGTTCACCACTGTTAGATTAAATGCCATTTAAAACAACAGTAAAAAGATCCCATTCCCTCTGTCCATCCCCTTAATTGTGAGAAAAAACAATGGAAGCATAATGGGATGAACATACATTTATTTCATTGCTGAAGCATAATGACCCATAAAAGAAATAAAAACCTAAGAAACTGAAGCTGGGAAAGGCCGTTGACTTGAGCGACTGCAAATGGCTTTTTCCTTCCTGTCTAAATGAGTTCGAGGTAAGATAGCTTACTCACTAACTCCTATTTTTCTACCTTTAGAATAAAGGCAACCTGATAGTAACATGTGGTAAAAAAATGAAAACATTTGCTAAATCACATAAAACACATTTTGGTAATAGCATACTTCTAAAACAATTCAACACTGGTAGATACTCCCCTGGAAAAAGGTTAGCTCAGGATCCTGAAAGCCTCTCTGTCCTTCATTGTAGACATCTCAATAGTTCCACCTGACCAAATCACTACTGCCCAAACCTGTCTGTGTCAGGGATTAAACAAAATTCACCTTCCTCACCATATCTGCTGCATCATATTGTAATGTGTCTGAGAGTGGATTCCACCCAGACCAGGCACCATTGCTTAAAACTGCTTAATCCTCTGCTCACTGCAAAACCAATGTATTTTTCTCAAAGGCAAATAGTTCACACATTCTCACACTCCAGATTAGTTTTCTTCCCTCTCCTCCCCATACCATTTTCTCCTTGCTGCCCTTACAGTCAGTGCTCAGCTACTCAAGGTACTTCAGACACATGTTCTTTTTCTTTCACTCAAATCATATGTTGCTTCAGAGATCTTCCTAGCTACTCTGCATCCAAATTATCCAGAGTAACGGGGACAATTCTGCATTGCATCTGTCTAGCACTTAAAAGCTCCTACTTTCACAGTCCTAGCAAAAGGCTGGCATTCCTTCCAGAAAACACTATCTGGATGGTGCAGCTTTTCGATGGAACTTCATATGGCAGTGATATTTTCAAACCACTGGATACTTGGGAACAGTTAAGCTTATTCCTCTCCTCCCTCTCAGCCCTTCTTTGTAATTTGGAATTGACATGGTGTATTTTCCAGACAGTACTCAGACTTCCAGTTAGTCATGATGCATTTGTCACCGTGTCTTCCAGCAGCTTCAAGCTGAGTTCCCACATTCCTGTTGTCTTTTGATAATCAGATTATTACTGTTATTATTTTTAGAATGACAGTTACAAACAATGTCCTATTTAACAGGAACAATGGGCCACAGGGATTTCCTGAGAAGCAGCGTATTACACTCAGGATTTGAGGTTTCTTATTTCCCTCAATTATACTGCATGCATTAGCTAACTTTAAAACATTCACCATGGTAAAATATTAAAAACACACGGGCTTTACTCCAGTTACTCCAAAGTAACTGCTACCTTCTTAAGTCATGAAGACTCATTAGGAAAACTGCATCTGATTTGTTTGGTATTGCAAGACCCGTATGAAGCAAAACCAGTGTTTTAATTTAGTTGTCTTGAGTGGTCAACACACAGATCTACACCTAAATTACACATGTCAATACATTCCTTAATGAAGCTTTAAGCCTAACTCTGGTCACAGTGCAGTTTGTCACAATTCACAGTATCACAGTATGTTAGAGATTGGAAGGGACCTCAAAAGATCATCTAGTCCAATCCCCCTGCCGGAGCAGGAACACCTAGATAAGGTTCCTTTTGCATGTAAAGTCATTGAGAAAAATACGTAATTCCTGTTGAAAAATTCTGGTTTTCAAGACTCCTATCCTTAGCTCATACCATTTTTGAGTGACAAAAAATGTGCTTTCAAAAAATACTTCTGCCCATGTGACATTCCATAGAGTGATGTTCTTAAATTTAAATTTATTCCTAGAGGATGACTGATGAACTGATCCAGGCTCCTGCCTTCTATGTTTGAAGTTCTACCTCCTTTTTCTTTTAATCTCTTGATAGTCTACATGAAACTGGTAAAGATTTAAAATAAAACATCACAATTTTGTTTTTTTTTTTTAAACAAAAATACAAACTTAGGTGAAAAAAAAAAAAAAGCCAAAATTTGGAACACAGTTTTTGAAATCTTCACTAAATCTTTACATGAGGCAGAGTGGAAAATAGCTAAAAATTACTTACCATACAATGGCTAGTCTTGGGATTGTAAACATTAGAGCTGGTTCATAGTCATCTATCATATCTTGTGTGAGGTATCCAAGCCTTAAGGCTCTAAGCAGAAGAATAAAATTATTTAGTAAGAGATTAAACTTCTGAAGAATACATTTCAATAGGAAAAAATACTTAAAAAAAACCCACAAACCTTACAAGCCAAACAAAATTGACAGCATTTAAGTCTTGTCCTCCAGTGACTTTTCAAACACCTTAGATCCCTTTTAGATGAAACACAACCTGTTTAGGCTTTTCATTTGGCTTTCCAGGTTTTCCAGATTTCTTCACAATTTCTCAATATTCTCATAAATTTCATAACATCCTGATATTTCTTCTCCAATTTGTCTGTATCAGTGCATAAAGTAACACCCAAAACAGCACTCTAGTCTCACTGACTGGCCCATGAAAGTGCAAATAACTTTTGGTTATTCCTTCTCAGTACTTGTGTCGCCAATGCTGCTGGTGGTGGACAGCAAAGCAACCACAAAGCTTTGTACTAAAGGTAGACAAACTCATCGGTGTTTGGCCCACTCTCACTCCCTGCTCCTTTCTACAGTCCGCTGTCAGATTATGCAAAGTGGCAAATGGGCTTTGAACAACCTGGTCTAGTGGAAAGTGTCCCTGACCATGGCAGCGGGGCTGGAAATAGATGATTTGTAAGGTCCCTTCCAACCCAAACTGTTCTATGGTTCTATTATTTTTCTTTTTTTCTCTTACTAGGCAAATATGTGTATATATAGGAGCTCTCTGATGGAAGGCAATTCCTCTTGCTTGCTGTGGCCATTGAGCTGTAATCTTGTCTTTTAAAATGCCTGAAACACCTCTGATTTTTGTGTCATCTACGCATTGTGGCAGTGTGCTCTGTACTCCTTCCTTCCCTAATGAAAGTACTGACCACACCAGGTCCAGGGTCCTTACTTCACAAGACATCAGAAACAACACTTCCTCCAAGTGTGTTTGGAGCATGCGTGTGTGGGGAAATGAAAGTTATTAAACACTGTCCATTCAACACAAATTCATGTTTTTCTTACCACTCTAAAGTCCCATAAGGACTTACAAACTGCTGGTTGGTTCTTTTTAACATTTTTACTTCATACTTAAAGAGTCAAGGTCCAGTCCTCTTAAGATTTTTAAAAGGCTTTACAAGTTCTTTATGATGATCACTAGAGGTTCACAGAGGATTTGAATCATCTTGCCACATATTCTTGCATGAAATATTGTTAAGTCTTGATGCCTTAAACAGATTTAGCTTATTTAAATGCTTTAAATTCACACATCTATAACTAGGCACGCCAACAATATTGCTCTTACTGGATTAACAGCTTTTGGGTTTGTTTTTTTTTTTTTTTCTGGTCTAAAACCCAGAAAAGGTTTGTGCCTTGCATGCATGCTTAATGCTTTTTAACACTACACTTGATGCTTACTAGAAAAGCAAAATACCTGGTGTTTTATGATGCTTGAAGACTACAGTTAAAGTATTTCTACAACAGTTCAGACTGAAGGTAAACACAGAAAAGAGAATCTAGTACGTCAGTAAAACACTTACCTCTCTACAGTTTCACAGAAAAGAACAATCACCTCCTGCTGTACATAATACTCTTTTGGAGACTTCACAGGTACCATGGCTGACACGTAACTATGAAGAGTATAAAACAACATACTAGTGTTTTACATGCCTTAACAAATCGGATTATAGACAAAAAGCAAACCTAGGCCAAATCATCTTGGAAACCTAACTTTTCCTGTACCATTTTGTATTTATTTTGACAGCGCTTACTATGAAAATTGCAGTGTAAGAATACTTAAGAAATGCAGCTGATTTACCTATTGCAAATTGAGGCAATGGAACTCCGTAGTAATTTAGAAATATAATTACAAAACACATTTAGCATTCAGAACTCCATACTGTGTGGCACAGAGAAGAAGGTCCTAGAAGGATCTTTCTTACAACATCTTTAAGACTGTTTACTCTGCATCTCCTTAAGAGGAAAAACCAAAACACTAAAATGTACATTTTATCTGGAAAAGTTTAACCTGAAATTACATTAGTGAAATGTAGTTATGCAGCAGAGACAATTCAGATTTAAAAGTTGGTCTCCTTTCTATGAGGAATTGCATGCAAAAGCGCTAATTCACAAGACAGAAAACATTGGCAAACGTGGTTTTCTGTTACTGTTTTACTTAATCAGTCATTCATAGACTACAGGAAGCACAGGAAAGGAAAAAGTTGTTCACAAAACGATGGCAAAGAAAAATGCTGAATGTAGAGAGTTATTACGGACAGGCTAGAGACTGCACAGGCACAGTGAAGAACCAGTTGCTGGCTGTCATCGGTGTCTGCATTCAAAGCCACATTTAAACCCCACATTTTTAGCCAATGTTTTTCAATTAAAGTGTTTTTCAATGTAACAGTATAATGACAGTTTTATGAATCAGAAAAAAAATGCTCACATGACTAAAATAATGCAGGAGGATATGAAAAACAAGGAAGGGAAAACAGTAATAGGAGACAAGTCAAGTCTATGAAAAACTTTAAACCACTACCCCATTCTAAGAAACCTGTTCTGCCAAGGGTAGGAAGGGCTGTATTATATTAGATCCATAGAGAATTTTGTTCTGCATCCTGTCTGTACCTACGTCCACCCCACAAACATCTAACAGACATGGAGGAAGCTGGCTTGGATTCTGGAACACAATACAGGACCTGGTCAATGTGACCTCTGATGCAATAAATAGTTAACTTCAATCATTCCCAAAGTAGTTATTTTTATTTGTGCTATAAACCTCCAAACCATTTTTCAGTCACAATTTTTAAAATCTGTGGTTTCCTGTGGTTAATTATGGTTTGTGTAAAAGCACTTTCATCAGATTTCAATTTGCCTTCTTAATTCACCAAGTGCATCTTGCTTATACTTCTAAGCACAAGAGAACAAAACCTCACAATGTCTAGACTATGCTATCATATTTTTATTTAATGTCTTTTGTCGCCTTCTCTTCAACAAAGAAAACATTAGGGGAATCGATTTACGGCTTTCTTTTGTGTCTTGGAAAACCTCCCTCAAATGCCATATGCCAGTATGCAAATGGCAGATTATAGCTCAGTTGAAGAGAGCAAATGTTGATTGTTAAAAAGCTATTTAGTTTTCTTTTCATTATGGCTACACTGGAAGGAAAAATCTAACAATACAAATTCCTGAAGAATTCAAATACAATGATAAAAAAATTATGTACTTTTTCCATAAAAGAAAACAGGACAGAACAGCCAACTTCCAAAAAAACTGAACAAGCCCCAAAGCAGTGACAGTAGCCAAGCCAAAGCTCACAACACATTTACTTTGGATCTTTTACCTTAATTCAAATTCAGCAAAAAGGACATCAAAATGCTTCAGCGAATCTTTCATTTTTTCTGTGTAGAAGTTCAAATCCCTTAATGCCTGGTCCCGAATGATATTTCTAACTTCCTCTAGGCTTCGGGTCAGATCCTTGGCCAATGGCTTCATAGCCATACTCTCAATTTCACGATTCATAATAATTGAACCAGCAGCCAAACACTATGAAATACATGGAGAGAAAATATTAATTTATACAAAGTTACTTTTATGATTTAAAAAAAGGCACAAAATGTGGTATTTAATACCTGAACATGGGCAGTACTTAACCCCAATTTTCTGCAAATTATCAAACAAGGGAAAGATTTAAGACTGACATGCCAAGAGTCATAAGCCTTCACACAAAAGGTTAGGGAGCAGCTCAGGCAGGGGGATATGAGAAGCTAGAGAGGTTCAAGTACAAGAACCACAGAGCTGACAATAGAATTTAAAAAAGCTCTTCTTCCACTAGTTAGAGAGTAAGTATTGGTAGGAGATATACTCCATGTACACAAGCATTGCTTGCTTAAGAAGGATGCGAATCCAGCTGAAGTACAATCAATGGACTTTTGACCTGGGCTAGACTGTTACACTATTCTAGTCTAAATAGAATATAGATTCTAAAAAAACTATTTACCAAAAGAATAGAAATTCTGCAAGGGTGATGCCTTTTTTTCAGAAATACTGGTCACACTGGCCATCAGACCAGGAATCCAGCTAAATGAGTATCCTGCTTCACACACAAGATGAGAGTATATTTTCTAGGAAAGACCATAAAGAAGAGGTCACAGAGTCCCTTGCAGTTTCTGGAAAGCAGCTATTTAAGACACTCCTTGCCCCAGGAGTAATATACCGACTCCCTCTGACCAGCTCACCAAGACATCCATTAAAAGTACATTTTTACTGTAACACATGAATAAAATGTTTTAAAAATCATGCTATTAAACCCAATCTATTTAATAATCTCTACTGCTGGCTTTACTCCTTTATGATACATTGGAAGGCAACAAGTATTGATAGAAATCTTAATTATTGTATTAATGGAAATATTTTATTAACTGAAAATATATATAAAGGTTTTTCTAGTCTCAAAGTTGTCATATTTCTTCTCTAATTTTCTCAACCCCATTTGCAGCTCTGTGTCCCCTCCCCTTTCCCCTGGACAGGAGGCATTTCTCAGCTCTGTGCGGGGGACCTGCAATCCCAGCCCTTTCTCAGCAGCCTGATGCCACAAAAAAACTGCTCATTAACACCAAGTAACACAAATATGACAGACTTACTTCTGCTCCAAACCAAAGCTGTCCTGCAAGGTTGTCATGGCGTATTTCCTCTGGAAACTTAACACAAAAGTCTCGGTTGGCCCGTTCATGTGGAATGCACTCATCCATGATTTGATTTATGATGTTCAAAACATTATCCTAAAGCAAAATATAGGATAGCATATATACTGTTCCCACAGAAATCCTACAGTTACAGGGTTTTTTTCTTTTAACAGAATTTTAGTGCAAAAGATAGAAAATGCTGTATTTAACTCTTATGGTCATCACATACACAGAGAAAACAATATTCATAGAAAGAAGAGTGGTAAATTTGACTTTTCCCAAAGACTGTTTCTCAGATTCACTGCACTTTTGACTGCTTTGGTGAGACTTCTGATGAGGAGGTATAATTTAAAGAGCTCATTACCTCCAGCTACCTGTAAATTATCAGTAAATAAACTAGAAGTACAAGTAAATTGGACTCCTCTCATTTCCTCTCACCAACCCCAATGATACGCACTTTATTCTTCCCAAAAGATTGCCTGAGAGAGTACCCTGGAGACTTCAGAAACTGAGTCATATTGGGAGCACTGGGGTTGAATAGAATTAATTTAGACTCATCCTGACAGCCTAAAGCAGGTAGCTTCTACACTTGAGTCCCCAGGGGGCAGGGGCTGGTACTACCTGCCATCTCACCCCTTGCCATCCAGGAGGGTTAAGGGGCACCACAAAAGCTACAGAGAATTAATAACTGCTCTGATCTATGTCTGCACCAGAGTAAAGATCAAAGACCTGTAACCAGTTTCTTGATCTGCAGCAAATAATCTGTATTCATTTATTTGAAAAGATAATTTTCACATACCCCTGCTGGGAACTGCATGGAATTTGATTAACATAATAAAGGTAGGTTCAGAGCAGGAAAAAGGCTGAGTGCATTCATTAAAGATGTTTAGTCTGTTTTGTGCTTCCTCCACTATTTACGGAATGCATGTTTTATTTAAAATATCTTTGAAACAAATAAAACCAACCTTTTTGTGCAGAACCATTTAACAGGCAGAACTGCTTTAAGTCTACACTTTACTGCTTTATTTTCCCCTACATTAAAAAAAATAATAGAAGACAGGAATTTTCAAGAAACCTGCCCCTTTAGTATGTTCCACACTGAGCAAGAACAGTGCCACACTTCTGGCACCAAGAAAGTTCCATGGTTTCTGTGCTGTAACTGCTCTAAATCGTGTTGCCACAAGATAACATTAACATTAATGCTGTAATCACACTTGTCTTTATCTGAAACAAATTAACCTTTGACAATATTTGTTACACAGTATAAAGTACTTTGTGTTAACAATTAAAGCATTTTTACATAAATGTATTTTTTGCAAGTCTCTCATGAGGTAACACATTTCATTTCAATGAAGTTGTTAAAAACAAACAAGAAACAAACCCTAAACAACATCCCATACATTTAAAGCACTCTGGCACACAATGTTCAACCATCTTCTCTAGAAATGAATCTGGAAACCAAATGCTCTGTAGGTCCTCCGTGGCATTCTACACACAGACCATGGCCAGCAGGTATGAGGAGACTGGACAAGAAAGCTAGGTTCACCCACAGAAAATAGAGACAATTTTAGAGACGCACATCTCTCTCTGCTGGATAAAACACACTGCCAGGATTAGTGGGGCACTTGGATCCCTAGGAATCCACAGAGATGTCCATTATAGAAAATGAAGGAAAAAACAACCTCACAATATTCTCTAGTGTAACTGCAAGGTGATCTTAAGTTCAAATCCTGGAAGAAGGCAGAACAAACATGCCCCTGTTTTGGCAGTGCCATTCTAGACCGGCGGCTGAAGAACATGCCAGCCGGCCACCACCTCTCCTCTCCAGCATAAAATGGCAATAGTCAAGGAATCATGCAAATTAATATGAAGTTTTAGGGTCAGAAAAAGCAGGCTAATGGCAAATTCCCTATTTTCCTTCCTTCCATTGCTTAATTCCTGGTATTGAGCATATTTCTTTCATCATTATTTAGCTAGGGCTGCCTGGGGAACAAAAGTATTTTGGAGTAGGTCCCGTAAGATGATTAACTCCCAAATCACTTCTCACCCAAAGTTACAGAGCAAAGAGTAAAAGTGAGGATTAAAGCATTTAAATTGTAGAAGTGCACGAGTCACTCAATGTATTTTAAAGCTGTTATTACTGATCTATTTTGAGCACAGGTGCTTTGCCTGTAGCTCCCACTTGATCACCAGAGCAATACAGGATGGCACATTAGGCTGAAAAAGCCAGATTCCTGTTTTCGGGGAATTAATAGACATTTTCAAAGATCTGTTGGCATTGGATAGATACGGTGCTAACAAGTCATCCTACCAGTGAAATGTTACAAAAGCTGCAGGAAATACAAAGAAATATTAAAGCAGGGAACTCTGAGAAGAATTATATTTGAATCTGATTATATCAGATTCTAAATAATCCAATTCCATTTTATTTTAGGACATCTCTCAAATTGTTTTACTTGCCACCAAACTTGAATATGGAAAAAAGCAATTTTCTCTCTCTTAACTTTTTTTGAGCCCCACAGAACAGGATGAGACTTGAAAACTTTTCCTCTTTTTTATTTTAATGCACTATTTTAAAACACGAACTTATTCTACAGGAGCTACAAGACGGATCAAATTCCCCTTTTACAATCACCTACATACCCAAAGTTCCTCATATACTGAAGAGTATTTTATGCAAATCAAGTAAAGCAACAGGATTCAGGATCAAGCAACTGCTCTGTATTTTTATTCTGTTTTTCTAACCATTATACCTTGAAAAAAAGTACTAAGAATCTGTCTAAATAATCTCAGACATAATTATAAGCATCATGAAATTTTGTACCTCAATGCACTTAAATACTGCAACTGAAGGCAACAGGATATAATAAAGACAATTTGTCCTTTTACAAAGCAAATATAATACTACTTATTCAGTATCTCATTTGTTAACCACCTAAATGACATTTAATATTCTTCCTCATTTCATCAATATTCCTATTATCTTTAGATGTTTCTGTTTCAGAGCACCCAATAGCTACCAGCACATCTCCATGGCTGCCAGACTTCCTGAGTCAGTTCAAAACCAGTTATTTTTAAATTGTGCAGTACTTAACCAGTATTTAAGTTAAACCAATAATTAACTTAAACCAATTGTCCAGTACTTTATTTCAACCATAGGAAATTAGAAGTTTAATATATATTTCCCAGTGAAGATAAGCCACAATAGGTCAATCTCTGGACTAGAAACAGCTATGTGTAAGGAGTTACCTGGCTCCACACAGGCAGCTGGTCATTCTGTCAAAAAGCTAATTAAAAAGATGAGCGTCTTTTCCTGCATACTCTAGTGGTGATACAGGAAAATTAAGGAAAGAATAGTTGATGGAACTTTGCCATTTACTGTATAAATGCTGACAGATTTCTACAAGGTGAATTCTTTGCTGCTTCAAGTTGTGCCATTTCCCAAATCTTCTGATTTTCTACGAAGTTTATTTTATCCTACTACAGGAAAAACAACAACAACAACAAAAAATTCTCCATCACTTTCCTTCCCTCTTCCACTCCTCTTCCTCGAGATAGCCTGATCAGAGCAACCTAAACAGGAAATCTGGAATACTTGCTCCCATACTGATTTCAAATCTCAGCTGCTTTGAAACTGGAAGGACGCCAGACAATTTGGACACACTATCCAATGCACTGTAGGCAAATTAGTCTTGTCTTTAAAGGAGCTTCAAGAAGCATTCAATTTAGTTAATTACAGCATTCTGCTTTGTAAGCTGAGAAGGATTGGGTTTGGATACACGGTAGCACTGAGGTTTTGCTCTAATTTAAGCAACTGAAATCAGTTGGAATTGAAGTACTAAATCTTTCACTTGATCAATTTTTCTACATAAAAGCCCTTTTTTAGATATTAATGCATCCTTTGGTGGTTTTATCTGTTATCTTTCGGTTTATTTGCATAACGGCATGAGCACAGTTTTGTCTCAGCTGCTCTGTTCAGCCCTTGCAGCAGCACAAGTCAGCCACTGCAGAGATTCTGCTTTGGGATTTACTCCAAGTTCCTAATTTCCTGGAAAACAGACCTCAGTGTTTCACATAACGGAGAGCACTTACATTTTATTTTGGTAGGAAAGCTAACGAGTGGTAGCAAGACAAGGCATGTAGTTAGCCACAGTAGAGGACAAAAAGTTGGTTTATTTCTGGTCAAGCAGTAATTGGCCATATACTCAATCAGAGCACAAAGCTAAGAGCAACTGCTGCATTAGCTATTACAATAGGTACAAAAAGAAAAGCAAGTAACTTCATTTTACTTATGCCCTAAAACACGTGTTTAGATAAAAAAAGGCAGACAGTATCTACCCTTTTGTTCGTGTCCTTGATAAAAATCTATGCTGCTTTTTCACGCTATTAAATTCAATGTGATATTCCCCAGGTCTTTTGCAAGATTACTTCAGAAGAAAGTAACTTCTCATGTTGTTCACCATCCTCTTTAATATCCCTTTCTTGAATTACCAGTAAAATCTGGCCCAAGGTAACACAATGTGACAATATCACCATGAGCTTAACAGATAGTATTTTAGCCTCCTTGTTTAAATATACCCTTCACATTTCTAATATCTTTTTAAGGCTTGATGTTAAGTTGCAAACCTCCTTCAACATCACACTTATGACAGAAAAAACAGATGAACACAAGTCAAGGCCAAAGATAAAGCAAGATTTTGTTGTAATTAAAGCAATTCAGGTTTTTTATAGGTTACTTTCATGAACAGAAGAAACCAACAGTAAGGTGACATATTCTTTCATTATTTACATGTAAGTAACAGGATTTCAAAGGACATCCAGAAGTCCTGGATTCAGAAGCCAGGGTCCCTACAGATGCCACTTAAAGATCCAAAGTACCTTTTAAGACAGCAACAAGTTCCAATGCTCTCCCTCCAGCCCACCTTGTACAGAACCCAAAGGCTATGCTTTCAGGTTCTTTTTTGCTTGAACAACTATTTGACTATTTCCCACTCCCAACACAGATTCACAAAATGGTTTAGGATGGAAAAGACTTTAAGACCATCAAGTCCAATCATTAACCTAACACTGCCAAGTCCACCACTAAACCATGTCCCTAAGTGTGATATCTATATGCCCTTTAAAATACCTCCAGGGGGTTTGGAACTACATGATCTTAAGGTCCTTTCCAATCCTAACCATTCTATGATTCTATGGTGACTCAACTAGCTCCCTGGGCAGCCTGTTTCATGCTTGATAACACTTTTAGTGTAGGAATTTTTCTAATATTGAACCTAAGCTTCCCTTGGAGCAGCTTGAGGCTGTTTCTTCTCATCCTAGCTATTGTTACTAGTGCAAAGAGACCAACAACCACCTCACTACAGCCTCCTTTCAGGTAGCAGCAGACAGTAATACTGTCTTTTCTGACCCTTGTTTTCTCCAGGCTAAACAACCCCAGCTCTTTCAGCTGCTCCTCATAACATTTGTGTTCTAGACCCTTCACTGCCTTCACTGGACACACTCCATCACCTCGGGGTCGTTCTAGTAGTTGGAAGCCCAAAACTGAACACCGTATTTGTGGTGCAGCCTTACCAGATCCCTCTGCAGCCTGTTCCTACCCTCCAGCACATCAACACTCCCACCCAGCTTGCTGCTGACTGCCAGCTTACTGAGGGCACACTTCTAGATGCTCCCTAGTTCTAGTCCTTTCACTTCCTGAAAGAACTTAGGATTTTATGTATGAACTTTTGGCAGTAGCTCCTAGTTTAACCCCACCCACTCCAGAGGAGTACCAAATTTCATCATGAATTAAACACAACATGCATCTCTAGCAATTCAAATGCTGTATCGCCCAATCCCAATTGCGGTGGACACATCGCAACAATAATGCAGTTTGTATTGAACTTCAAGTTCAAAGCTTCTTGTCCTGAACTGTCTTGCTAGTGTACCCTCATCAGGGTACAAAGCACTCCAAACATCACAGGTTTATTAATGGAAATTTTGATCTAACCTCCTGTATATATTCAAAATTTATTATGCATACACTGAATAATCACATCTCCCCAGGTGGAGAAACTGCTACATCTTAAGTGGTGAGTGCTGGCACACCAATTTTCAAACAGAAGAGGTTATAAATATTTGAGCACAGCTTCCATTAAAAATGCTTTTTTAACAACGATGTACTATTTACTGGCTAAAACAACATTTTTCCATAAGGCAGTACGCACTCTTTTGATAAATTACCTTTAAATTTGACTTATATTTGTTCTGAGCATCTCTGTCTCTTGCACAAAGATCTAATCATAGAATTAATTTCCCTCTTTTCTTACTAACCAAAAATAGTTATAAACAGCCCTTCTGCAAATGGGAATTCCTCTTTTATTTGCTGAAAGCTAAGACCAACTTGAAAGACTACATTAAATACAGCATCATTACAGGGCATGATCCCCTCTCTGCAGAAAATAACATTTTCTGGTCTCAAAAACCTACATGTTCCTGGTGCTAAAAATTAATAAAAAAAATCCCTCGAACTATTTTACCCCTCAGTGCCAAAAAGCCATTAACTAATATTAGACATGACTGTTTAATGAAATTAAGTATAACTAAACTTGTACTGACTGTTCTCAGTACAGAGCTTTACAGCCAAGTCTTCCTTTACCGGTAAGGGATATAACTTAAGAGCTTTCTTCACAGTGAATCAAAACATGACTGGATAAATATCATGGATATGACACATGTTCTTACAGCAGTGTATATGTACTGAGGCCTTTTCTCTAAAGCCTCTAAAATCTTTGTCTTATATTTAAAGACATTTGAAAATAAATGAAGTAACTTGGTACACTAACATCCCTTTCACATAGTTTCATAACAACAGAGTAAGAGACATTTGCTTTGAACATGTTAATCTGCTGCAATAAACTTAAAATGGGCTTTCCCCTCCACCAGTACCCAGCAACTGCCTTCCTACCACGGTACAGTGATCCCCAAGATTTGCCAAGCACAAAAGAATTTCAGCCTGGACTTCAGCCTGGCACAGAGCTGGCACCACCTTCATTGCACTGCTCCAAAGCTGCTCCACAGCTGAGGCCACAAGCAGAATGGAGGCAATGTAATCTCGACTTACTGCCACCTTCGCTTTGCCTTCCCATACTGCTGAGTGAAAGCATCCTGCATCCTCATCACGTGCAGTGCTGAGCTGGTGTGGAGCCAGCTTTCCACCCTATGGTTCTCTGCTGCAAATTAATTCCCTGACCTGCAGTGCACAGCATTTTCAATCCACTCTGCCCACAGCCTTAGATAACAGGCAGTTTCACAGAATGACCTATTTGATCCATATGAGCAAGTAGAAACACATGAAAAATCTTGCTAACATGGGAAACTACAAGACTACAGTAGTCTTTTCAAAGAAAAAACTATCTTACATTATTACCAAAGAAAAAAGTACCTTCCAATATTAGTCTCTCCCTAAGATCAAGTAGGAGTCCAAAATGCAGAAAGGAAATAAAATTCTTGTCAGTTGTGTTGGTCCAGCTTATGGTCAAGCATCTTATATTTCCTAGCCATCATACTAATCATTCTATAATGAAAAACAACAGAAGTGCCAAAAGTTCCCCAGCAACAATGAAAAGATGCTAAACAGAAGAAGATTTAAAGGGATGTAATTAATTACTATTTTTACTAATTAGAAGTGTTTATTGCTGCATATTTGCTTTCAACCTAGCTGTATCATTCCACTGATCACTGAACACCTGTGGGAGGGAAAAGCCATGAACTTAAGATTGCCATTTTCAGCCTGAGTCCAACAGAAGAAAAATCAACTCTTCTAATACTTACATGCTATTTAGTGTGTTCAGCACAATTACACCCAAGTTCTTTTTCCTTCATTACAGTGGAGTACAGTAAAAGCACATGAAAGGGTTGACAAGTCTGTGTGTTCTCAGAAGAAACATTACAAGCTTTCACTCGATCACACAACCCAATACCAAACAGGTACCTGACACAGACTGTTTGAAGATGTCAGGCAGCACAGAAGACATCTGTTGGAGCAATGCAGCTCAAAAAAGTAATCATTACTAGGAGTAATGAGATGGGAAATGTTGTAATCAATTATAAAACAGAGGAACTGGAAACTCTATAGGCAAAACCTTAGAAGGTTTATTATCACAGATAAACAGCACAACAGAAATGTGCACTGCCTGGAATCTAAGGTTAATCTTGACATCATCCCTTAAACAACGCTTTTCTTTCACTTCCTTTTCTAAACTGGCACTGTCCCCACTTAAATTACATTGGAAGAGATTATGTAAAAGAGAGCAATTTTCTTTGAACAAGGCTTGGCTCACTCTCCCATCAGTCAACTGCCCAATCTTTCTGGCATGAATTTCTCGCTTTCCTATATCTGCATCAAGTCTTTTAAATACAGACCTTGTGACAATTCCTCTAGAGCCACCAGCTCTGTTATATTTTAGAAAAGGCTTCACAAACAGGTACAATACAGAAAATGAGCATGATTCCCTCCTTACCACAGATCAGTGAGCATTACCCAAGTGTTCCTATGCAACTGGATGGGCTGGACAGAATCTGCTTTTGGTTCCTACTTCTTCCCTCTATTATTCAAAACCACCTCTGTCACCTACAGTTTCTAAACTCTAGCAACACAAAGATTTATTTCAGTTAACTGCTTTACTTATTTCAATAATTACCCTGCTGTCTCCTTCACTGACCTCCACTAACATAACTAATACAGTGTCTCAAGGGTTGCAAATTAAACAGGCGAGAAAGACTTGACCATTACTTTAGCTAAAAGTACTCCTGGCTCAATCCACACTATTTAACCTTTATATCCATTAACAAAATAACATCAGGCATACATTCTTGCCAACTTCTAACTAATCATTAGGTTTCAGAATACACCAGGAAGTTTTTAGCAGCTTTAGTCTAACTTGTCTCACTTAATGAGATCTGTTTCTGCCTAATTCTACAAGAAACTGTTTTTCGATGGACAGATGTAATCAAACATGAAAACCATGCACCTCTGAACTGCCTCATTGTTCACAGTGATTGTGGTATATGCTCCCAGTTTGCTCTTGTCAAGAATGTTAATGAACACAATATTTCTTAGATAACTCACTGCCAATCCACTATAACACCAGCATTGTCCTAAGAGTTATTTAACAGCTTTTCACAAATACCTTCTTCATCGAAGGATGCTCATTAATGCCAACTTTCTTTTTAAGAATTGCTTCTCTTCAGCATGGATACAATTCAGATAAAGCACAGAATACAAGGGCATTTTCTTTTTCCCCTAAGAGATTCCTTATTCACATACCCCTTAAATTTATCTGATCATAGGAGACACCTTCAGATAAGCTGTGCCTTCTTTTTCACCGGAAATAGAAAACCACTTTTCATCAGAGGCAGGCACCAAGCAGCGTAAGGCCATTCTGCAGTGTGCTAGGCAGCAAGGGCAACTTTCGAAGTCAGCCCCTTATCGCACCTACTTTGCAGCTTTTGTTCTCACCTCCAGGCAGACACAGGCTGCCTCAGGGAACTCCCAGCTTACTTGCACAGAAGCACTGATTGCTTTCAGTGCACTGATCCACAGTAACCCAGGCAATTTCTCTCTTAAAGTTCACAGAATGACTCTGCAAATACAAGCACCATCAGACAGCTGAAGATGTAGTTTTCTAGAGTTCTAAAGCTGACCACAACTTACTTAAACTGGCTGTGGATAAGGATCTATACACCCACTGCTCTCTTTCCCCCTCTGTCTGCAGACACTCCAAATTCATGTCAGCCCTTTCACGCCAGGGTGCACCCATACACGCAGTGAATCAATATGATCATTTGGTTGATCAAAGCCTCCTCTACAACCAGGCTTCCAGGTGATCCCACCCGCTCCATGGCTGTTCACCCGCTGCTGGAACACAAGCCAGGCTCCTGGAGCACATGGACTGGTGCTGGAAGGAAGGACAGACAAGGCTACCTACTTCTGAGGACAGCACAGTTTCACATCAGTTTAAGCTACTGGGTAGCTGTGCTTTGATGGGGTACCACGCTGAAGTGTGGGGACAAGAAAAAGAATAGAGTAAATTTGGAATAGAACACCTTTCAACTGACACTGCCAATGGACCATGGAATTATGCCTAAGGAACTAACACAGAAATACTTGTTTGTGAAGATTTTTTAAATAAAAATCGAAGTTTATTTACCTTGTTTGCCCATACTCAACCAACATGATCAAGCAATAAGGTAAGAGATTTACCGAAACTAAACTGTTTATAACATTTCTACCTAGTGCCCAAGGGCTTGCTTGAATCAAAGACTGGGCGATCCACGTGCAAAGCTGCTGCAGTTATCACAGGACTGTAACCAAAGCCACTGAAATTCACATAAAAACATTTTGTCCTGAAATCACTCTATTCATTTCTACTGATACAGTTATAAAACCTAGTAATGTTAATCTATAGCACTGGTAGATTTAAAAGCCTTTACCTGATAAGCAAGAACATACTTTACATGAAAAAACAATGGAAAATTTGATTTCACTGAGTACAGAGTTAATTGAGAGAGTTATGTTGCAGTTCTGCAGCTGCAGACAACAGATAAAGGCCAATGTGGTATTATACCACTAACAGAGTTATAGAATCATGGGATAGTCAGGACTGCAAAGGACCTTAAAATCATCTAATTCCAACCCCCTGCAGGGGGGGACACAACACAAACCATGTCACCCAAGACTCCATCCAAATTGGCCTTAAACGCTGCCAGGGATGGAGCATTCACTAGTTCCGTGGGCCCACAACAGTTTAGTTCAAAAATGCAGAGCCTAGATCTTTAAATACCTCTATTCTAACACAGAATGTTCATGCCCAGGATAATTTCTACTATCTGTATTTTTTAAATGAGTTCATAGAGGATCTCCTAAAAATTTACATAAAGATAATGCTGCCTTCTTTGTTAAGAGGGCCCATAAAGTTTTCTTTTCTCAGTTATAAAATATGATGTACTTTCAGGCTTATCTGCATTGCAGAATAAGCCAAACAACCACAAATGTGTTAATTAGATCTACAGACAGAACTCTTCACATTCCAGCTTCAGGGTTAAATTATTTTCCAGTCACATCTGCAAAACCCCTATGGAGGGCAACAGTGCAAATAATAAACAGGGCTGACACTGAGGCCAGAAGTTTGTAGCAATGTGTGAAAGTGTATAATATTTTCTAATCCCAGTTACCACACAAGTCAAAAGTAGATATCGCTCTGCAAGCCCACTGGAATTCATCCTTACCTGTTTATGATGCTACATCAGACCTAGCCAGAGAAACCAAACAAAAAAATACAATAAATAATAAGACCTTCTTACAGTATGGGAACAATTTTCAAGGCAAAAATTACAAGAGATTGTCATTGAAACAGTTTCAGTGCCTCAGTTGCACAAATCAATTCAACAAGCTTTCCAGCCTAAAGACCACTTACATTTCTACATTAACTACTGATCCATTTTGAGTAAGTGGAACAGCAGCAACTTTAGCAGTAGTACAGATACCCTGGGGTAACTAAGAAATCAAAGAATACAAATATCTGTTGCTTGTTATTTGCTCAAGTAATCTTCCTGCACAGAAACCTTGAGAACCGAAAATGTATTCTCAGGGTAAACCCAAGAATTTATATTGTGTACATCATATGGCAGTATCAAGAGCACTACATTTTTCAATTAAATTTGAGGCTTTCTTCTGAGCTATGGAACAAGCAGTATCAGCATATAAGTTAGTTTTATTTGCTTCATGGCGGGAAGAACTGTGTACTTGGGGGTAATACTGCTGCTGTTCACCTCAACACTGTTTTAAAAAGCATTGAAGAAATAGCACTCTCCTTTAGAAACTGGAAATCCAGCAGGAAAGAGCAGATGGCATAAGGAAAAAGGTAAGCATGCTTAACCAACATAGCACACTTCCTGCATAGTTCATTTCACACGAGTCATTATTTCCTGAAGCCTTTATACATGTGCTAAGTAATGGGAAGTTTTTGCATGCTCAGGTAGGTCAGAAAAGCCTGTAGTAGCAAAGCCTACCATCCGATGCCTCCTCTCCAACTGCAAGCTGTTCTCACATCAACCATTCCCAAATTTTTTAAGCAATACTAATACATATATTACAAGCAATACTTCCTAATACAGGTAATTCTTTCAAAAATGACTGTGTTTTTACATGACTGTCTTAAATTCTGCATTTGAGACAGAAGACAGTCACTGTATTGTTACATCACAAACGGAACTTGGAGTTATGACTGAACTACTTAAACTTCTCCTCTCTGTCTAATCATAAAGTTACAATGACTGAACAAGCTACCCGCATGGGTAAGTTTATTTTCTTTCCAACACTTTGAACTCCAACCACTCAGTTTAGCATTAAATTACATCCTAACAGTAACAGAGCAGTCTAAAATTCACCTGTTCTCTCAAACTCCCAAGTATTTGTAATCCCTCATTCCAATATGTAGAAGTCCTTGTTGCACTTAGTGCAGAATATATGCAGATGTAGCTATGTATCTACATAAACATCTAAATGCATCATTTTATTTAATGAAAACTTATCACAACCTGACACAAGAGAAAACAAGGTTGCACAACATTCCACAAAATAGCTGTCATAATAATCCATTATTCATATTTGAAATATATACACAAGAGTTATTATATTATTACAATGCTGTTATATCTCTTGAAAATAGATGAAATAGTTAATAATTCATGAATTAGTTCATACAGAAAGAGCTAGCCTTTATTTTAACATTAAGGTCACAACGAAAATTAAATTCTTCTCCTAAGAGCTGTCTTGAAAAAAAATAATGATTTGCTGCCTTGTCTGTCTTATCTTACTTCCACAGCATTAAAGAAAAATTAAATGAAAAAGCTTCCAACAGAAGAAAACAGACTTAATCCCCAAGTACAGAAATATCACCAAATAAATCATTTGCAGGTATTGTTAAATTTGCTAATGTGGTGCTACCACCTGTATGTGGAGGAAAAGGCAATTTTTAGCAGATTAAAGTCATGAGACTACATAAACAATGCAGGGGCTGGTATTAGAATTTATCCTTCTTTGCAACAGTGAAAAGAAAATGTTAAAATGTAGCAAATTACAATAAAGGAGAGCTGACAGCAATCCTCTGATGGCACTGGTGAAGAACTATAAAGCCCCTAACAGTCAGGCATGTCACATTGCATCAATTCCTATGGAACTGGATCTGGTATAGTCTCATACTATACCAATGCTGAGAAAAGCCAGTTTTAAAATGACCTGGCTCCATTGTCCTCATTTAGCCTTTGAATGCTCTGGGAATTACACCATTGTGTCCCAGGTCTACTATGTCAACATTCAATCAAGATACCAACCTGTCAATTCTTCTTAGTATAAAAAGTATGATCTAGGGCAGATAATCATGCTCTAAGAAATGAAACCTCCTTTTATCTTTCAAAATAGAATGTTACAACAGTTCATAAACTCAGAAATGAAGACCCTTTACAGCCAGGTTCTCTTTCAAAAGAAGAAAATACTGTATTTTTTTTTTTCTTAATTTGAATAAAACTTTAAACAATTACACCAAAACCAAACAGCTAAAAATCCCTACTGTTTTTAATGAAGTACACATAAAATATGAATCTTGCTCTGCTGTTATTACCTCATTTTCTAAATGGATGACTATTACCTACCACCCAAGATAGTATTCTCCCACAGGAGTCTGCATGCAATTAAATGCAGTCACTGGAACCATATGATCTTTAAGGTCTCTTCCAACCCAAACCATTCTGTGACTCTATGATTTTAGCATCCCACCTTTGTGACAAAGGACATTTCCCAGGTGGGCTCCCAGCAGCATTCTACCTTTTACTCACTGTTTCCCACAGCTCATTTTCACCCTCTTTCCACACTCTACCATGAACTACTTCTGTCTGTAGGTTTGAACCACTCTAACACATATTCCTTTATAAGGGCAAAACTTTGTTTTTTTGACACTTGACTCTCAACTCATTTCATAGCGATGCTTTCAGTTGTTAAATTGAACTGGAAAAACTATGGAGATGTCTGGCTGAAACACAGCATTTTTGATAACATTCTCCACGTACTTTATATTGCTACAGAAATTGAGACAGACAAGTGATAACAACACAACACTGAAATATGCTTTAGCTTTCTCTAAGGGCTCCAATTCCTCAACAATATTAAGTAACACTGTGATAGATAAGGAGGTTCAGATTCATAGGTGTCTGCTTCTCACCCACTATACGGAGGAGTGACCTATGCATGAAGCAACCCACTAAAGGCTACATTTGAAGCTTAATATTACAGCAAACAAGCTGCTGACAGCTGACTTGAAAATGCAGGACTGCCAATTGCAGCAATTCGAGAGGTGTTTTCTGAGCAGGCAAATAGCAAGAAAAGAATGAAGAGCCAGTATAATATACCAACAGTAACCACAGTGTCAATCACTGCTATCAGTGAGACAGAAACAGTCATGTTTCACAAATATCACAGATTCCCCATTTTACTGTGCTGCAGTACAGTGCCAGAGTAATACAGCCAGGCAAGTCCATGGTTTACTTCAGTTCAGTCCCCTAACAGGAGAAAATTCCTTCCTAGTGCACATTTGCAGCTCAAATTACCCATTGCTAAGACAACAATCTGCAACTCAAGGAATAGTTTTGATAAAACCATGCTGGGAACTGACTTAGATGCTATTCTAAGACCTCGCTACTATACGCAGAGAAGTAATTCTCAGTGTACAGAAACAGCAAGTACTATGATCCTGGTGCCGCTCCCACAATGTCGAGTACTTACGCACAGGTTTGATAGTCACCTGTGAAGTCCTAACCAAAACTCTGCTTTAGAGACAAAGGGATTTTTTTAACTCTTTCCTCTTAAACAAAACCAATGAAGTTCTGTAATATGTAACAATAAACCTAGTTCCATTTAAGTAGCTTACATGTCTTAAACCAGTTTGTCAACTCAAGTATCTCGTAGATATTAATCTATGAGAAAATAGCAATCCATTTAAAGAATTATCACTAATTCGCAGGTGATTAATTAAAAAGCGTACACAACCTACCATTACTTCAATACCCTGTAATGTTGGAAGCAACTTAGAAAATGACACCTTATTAAATCACCAATATAAAAATACTTCAAACCAAAACTGAGCTGAACCAGCACTGCATATTACTCAAGATTCCCTGATGTAAATATGCTTATGAAAAAATGTCCTTTCCCTCTATTACCATCAACCAATTTCAACAAACTGAAGTATGACATCCTACCTATCCTTTTTTTCATTTAAGAAAAACTTACATAGCTTTTCACCTGCACACTTAAGTCACTGTTCATTTTAACAGAAACCAGTACAGGAAGAAGTGTTTTATTCTGTCAGCTAGTATTAAATAGACAAATGCAAAATACTTTATTAGTAGTATGTTATGTTCTACCACTGCCATGCAAACACCAAGTAAAAAAAGAGATGTCATTTTTATACTAGGCTATCAAAACTGGAAAGAAGTGTTATAACACATTAACATGAAAAGGAAAAAGCAAAGCATTTCATTACCTTAATTTTTACTCGAATATATACTACTTAGCATCATAATATACAGTTAACTCGCAGCATTTGAAATCCAAATTACAAGATCTCCGGAAGTTTTGAAAAGTTAATTTACTGTAAAAAGTATAATTTTTATCATCAAGTAGTATTAAGGCAGAACAGCATAAACCAACATTCTGACTTGCAGTTCTTTACTAAAGAACTGTTAACAGTCTTCAAAACTGAAGTCCTCTGCATATCACAGAATCACTTGTGTTGGAATAGACTTTAAAGATCATCTAGTTCTAACTCACTGCCCCAATGCACCATACCTTCAACTTGCCTTGAGTAATACTGATGTATGTATGTATGTCTACTATAAAACAGAATACCTTATTTAGGCAGAGTCCTTTTGTCTCAATCTGTTCATGCACTACAGTAAACATGGAGCTCTAACAATAGTACCAAAAGTTGGAAGAATAGACAAAGACATAAAACTCAGCTCTTCAGATTTGCTTAAGAGCCAATAAAATACAACCTCTCTCTAAAGAGAATCACGGTTTGTAAGACTTGTTGGTCTCTCAGAAAAAAAAAACAACAACAAACCAAACACCAATTTAAAGACATTTCTCTAGTTAATAAAACTTACAAATAAATGTTCTCTAGTTCATAAAACCTCCCACAAAACATCAAAACATCTGTCAATCGAGTAAGCTATCAGTAAATCTGAAATTAAGAAATTCAGGAACAACGAGGTAATTTCAAAACCAGACAAAAAGGCAGAAGGACAGGGATGCCAGAAATCTTTGCTCATAGAAAACACTAAAATTTGATAGAAAGACTATGCCTATAAACTTCATGGAGGTAAAAACTGGCAATAATCTGGGAACTTTAGTAATACATAGAATCATACCATAGTATGCCAGGTAGGAAGGGACCTTCAGTGATCACCTGGTCCATCTTTTCTAGCAAAAGCATGGTCTATACAACATGGCCCAGAACCTGAGTCTTAGGTATCCAACGTTGGAAAATCTACCACTTCGCAGGGGAGTTTATTCCAATGGCTGACTGTTCTCATTGTGAAAAGTTTCCTCTTGCGTTCAGTCAGAATCTCTCCAGGAGTAACTTGTGCCCATCATCCCTCATCTTTTCCATGTGCCTCCTTGCAAAAGGCAAGTCTCCATCTTCTTTGTAGCCACCCTTTAAATACTGCAATATAGTGGTAAGGCCTACCCTGAGCCTTCTTTCCTCAAGGCTGAACCAACCCATTTCTGCCAGCCTTTCCTCATACAGCAGGCTTCCAGTGTTTTGATCATCTTTGTGGCCCTCCTTTGGACTCTCTCCAGCATGTCCACATCTTTTTTGTACAGTGGGGATCAAAACTGAATACAAAACAAGAACAAAAAAAAAAAGAAACCAAGCAAAGACTAGGAGTCTGGTGAGCTACATCATGTGCTCACAAGTTTCTTTTTAAATGCATTGCTGGAAAAATCAGAAAGAGTACATTTCTAACTAAAAACAGGTCTCAGAATTGTGTGACTGTGGTTGCAGGTGTCACTAAAGTTCTGCACAAGGCAGCTGTTATTCCTACTTTCAGAAGCATGACCTTCCATTAGAACCAGTTTAACCCTAGGACTAGCTGTTAGTTCTCAACCTACCTCAAACCTCACCATACTTTGGTCTAAAACTGATTTTTCCGCCTTACTATGCAATATTAGTCAACACCTACATTCTGAATCCTTGCTAAAATACTGCTGCTCCTCGTTTGGCATTTACATGACAAGTTATTAAAAGGAAAAGCCAAACCCCATCGCTTTTACACAGCGTACCACAAAATAATTAAGTCCTAATTAGCAAAAAGCCATTTTTGACATGACATTTGACGATGATCTGACCTATTCTGCAGAAAATTAGGCATCTCAAAAATAGCTACATGAGAAAAATAAACCCATCTCCATCCTTTCTTTCAGTTCCAGCAGCAGATTGTTTTAGTAACAGCAATCTGCTTCACAAATGAAAAGAAGAAATTACCAGGCATCAGAAGATATTAAGTCACGGGGTGGTGAGTCACTATATAACAAGCCAAACAAACTGACCAAGGAGCTACTGGAGCCTGCATTTCTTGCATTCCTACAGGTGAAACATTCAGAGAAGCTATGTTTTAAAGAAAACAGCTCCTCAGCTCTGCCTATACTAAAAAATAAACCAGAAAGCCTGTGCACCTGCAGAAATAAATTGTCATCTCCGGGGATAAGACAGCAAAGAAGGAGATTATCTTGTATCATGATATTGTTCATCTACCAGTATTGTTAAAAAAGCCTTTTCTAAGAAAATAGAATGTAAAATACTTGCCTAGAAAGTTTGTGGAATGTCCATTACTGGAGATTTATATGCATAAGTCAGATAAGTCACTTTTCACAAATAATTAGGTAAAGCTGATCCATCACACTGAAGACTAAAGTCAATGACCTTTAAGATGACTCTCACCTTTATTCCTCCCAATTACTGAATATTGACTGTTACTAAACTTGCAGTTTCCAGTTTGGTAAACCCTTAAACTCCATGTTTTTTTCCTAGGGACAGTCTACAGAGTTATTCTAAGTAGACAGAAGTATCAAAACTGATTGACAAAAATGCACTGACTGTGAACACTCTCTAAGTGCTCTTCAAAAAAACCTGCACTTTTTAGTTTCCTTGCAAGCAAGCAATACCTGACTTTTTTTTTCTCTTTCCAACAGACTCAGCTAACTTGCTGTGAATATTTGCTACAGTGATCAAAGCATTGGTCTTCCAACTCATCTTAACTTGATTAGTGATGAAATTGTTCCCCATAATAAAGTCGGGTACATTTGATGATTACTAAGAAATTCTAGAAAGAGGCAAATCAAAATATATCCTTTACAGTTAAGTGCCATTCTTTTTTCTTGGTGGAGATGTAAGTGAATCTTTATTACTATGGTCTTTCCACTTCCAATTCTCCTGAGCTGAAAGCAAGTGTTTAGTTTTCACACAGAAATCCTCCTACCAGCTGAGCATATGGTGTATTCTGGACTTGAACCTACTTTGGTTTAAAGTGTTTTTCTTGGGTGTGCCAGAGAGGAAGTATCAAAGCATCTGTGCAAGTACCAAGTGTACCGCAAAAATTTCTACCTCCAAAAATTTGGATTTTATTATTAAAAAACTTGGTGTCAAATGGCATACAGTGGGACAGGAAAGCTGTATTTTCCTCAAGGCTTTTTCAATTTCTGAATTGTTTTACTTAATAAATTATCCTGGTTTAATCCAGCAGGCAACTAAACACCACACAGCCATTCACTCACTCCCCTGCCCCTCAAATGAATGGGAGGGGGTAAAATTTGTGGGTTGACATAAAGACAGTTTAATAAGAAAGAAGCTGAAGAGTCCTTGATCACTGCTTAGCAACAACTAAAAGAGTGTGTTATCAACATTATTCTCACCCTAAATCCAAAATACAGCACTACACCTGCTACTGGGAAGAAAAGTATCTCTATCCCAGAGAAGACTAAGACATTAATGAAATTGCAAAACCATCCAAATTAGAGAGCTAGACTTGGCTGCATTGGTCTTTGCTCTAATTCTTCTCCCTTCAAGTCTCGCTCAAAACATAGCCATGGTTTCAAAGACACTCAGCCATCTTTTTGGTTTAGGTGAACTGTATTTCACAACAGGAACTTACAGACAGATTCCTACTTTTCAAATAATCTACAGATAAAAGCACTCTTTTGCTTGGTTCCTCAGTAGTTCCACTAATTTTCAAGACTATTCACAAGAAGCAGATAATGCTCTTTTCTGTAAAATCAGCACAGCTACCAGCTGTCTTCACATTGTTCATTTATTGAGGAAAAGCCATCAGATTCATGAAGTATGAAAGCTGAGCAGCTACAAAAGAAATAGCTACTTCATGCTGCCTGAAGTTTTGAAACAAGCCATCTGATGTTTGTTCTTATTTAAGGGAATGCATTAACACTCTTAAGTGAGATGTAGTAGATTTCATTTATGGATAGTGTTTTCAAAAACATACACTTTAAAATTAGGAAGAGCATGTATGTACCAAAGATTCATTTTAAAGGGACTTGACAATAAAAACTAATACAATAATAATGTAACGTATTTCATGTATGCAAAAATGTCAAGTGAAGTCAGAAAGGTGCCGTTTTGATTACCTGACAAGAGCGAAACTGGTTGACTAGCAGCGTACATCTTTGTGGGTCTTTCCTTCCATCCAAACTGTCCAGTTCAGCTGCTACTTGATTTAGTTCCTCATCAGCATAGTAGAACTGAGCAAGGAGCTGTGGGTCTGTTCTCTGTATTGAAGACAAAGAAATACACAGTATTACATTGTGCAATATTACAAATAAAAACACACTCCTTAGAATCACAGAATGGTTTGGGTTGGAAGGGATGTTACTGCTCATCCAGTTCCAAACCCCCGCCACATTCAGGGATGCCTCCCAGTAAACCAGGTTGCTCTAAGCCCCTTCCAACCTGGCCTCAAACACTGCCAGGGATGGGGCAGCCACAGCTCCTCTGGACACTCTGTGCCAGCTAACTTTCTTTATTGCTATTTTTTCTTTTACATGTAAGCCCGAGGAGTAGTGTGGCATCATGGAAAATAATTTCTTTATGCAGACTCTCGCATAACAAACTGAGGGCATTACTCAGCTACCACATCTCCAAAACCATCCCGGCGTTCTCACTACTTGTGGCATAATTATCTGGTGGAACAAACAACTGAATCATGTTTTGTTTATTAAACAAAAGTATACTTCAGCTCTAGGCAAAACAAGAACAAAATGGCTTTCCAAGTTAAAACCCAACAAATGCAAACACCCAAATCTATCAAGCACTGTGGTAACCCCTACAACATGATGCACAGTTCTACCTGGACCAAAAGAATCAACTCACAGAAAGGGAAGGTACTGAATGTACATTGCCAGGGATGAATAGATGTAAAGACTTCACAAAGCATGTAACAGGATTACATAAGGGATTACACAGAAAACTGTAATGTCTTCCAAAAACAAGTCTTCCAAGTGGAAAGAACAGAATTATCACAATGAATTTTGAGCTACACTAAAGCAAAACAGAATTATAATAAGAGAGTAGAATAATAAAGAAAGCTGTCAATACTTTTGATGATGCATATCAATAATAGTTTATCCCATAAGAATTTCTTGTTATTAAATATTAATAACTGGAAGTTTTGAAGCCTATGAAAGCTTTCATCAAAATACAGGAAAAATAACAGATCAGTGTGCATGCAAGGAGAAATATGAATTCTGACTGTTAAAGAGTGGAGGTACAAGTGGGAGGAGGGAGAGAGCAGATTTTGTAGGAGCCAGCAACCTGGTGGTAGATTCATGGGCTCAGATAAGCACATTATTCTTTAGTAGTCAGTAAAACATACATGATATTTGTAGGAGATGTGTATAAAGTAAAATCAGTCTGTTTTAATCACAGTGTGAGAAACATTAAGACTATACTAACTGTAGACTGGGAATTAGAACTGTCACTAGAAGAAAACAAACCCATACTGATACTAGAGAAAAGAGCTGCAAAGTATCTGAAACTGTTTTGTTCTTCAGTGCTTTAAGAATTAACAATAGAATACTTTTAGAAGGACCAGGTTATGTGTATAACCAGTAAAAATAAAGGCCAAGTTGCATGAAAGCAAGTTAGAGACTTGGAAAAAAAAGTCCATTAACATAGGAAAGACCTTCCAGGTAAAGAAAGCTGCTAGATACAAAGAAATCATTGCTTTTATAAACTAAAGAAGAAGTAGGAAGTACCTAGAGATTATTATGATGCAACACATTTTAAATTAGTACTAATGAAGATGTACAAGATAAGTACATCAGAGCAAAACATGTACCAACAGAAACAAGTGTAATGCAGTGAAGAAATTAGTCAACAGCAAAACAGAAGATAACATCACTTTAAAAAACATCACCAAATGCAACACACAGCCAAAGACAGAAAACACTGAGTGTATACTGAAGTATATGTTATGAACCATAACATTTTCTGTCTGAAACCCAAAATATTTCCACTACTGTGAAAGGATAAAAAACATTGCCTTTAAGGGATGGGGACAGGGATACAGTGGGATCAGAAATGCTGCCATTAGCAAACCACAGGGCTTAAAGCACTAACAGAGGTGGCTAAAGGTATATTGGACAGCTGAATGTCACTCCTCACACACCCCCCCCTTCTGTAGCACCAGGCCAGAAGACACGAGCTGTCTGTGATCACACACAAAGATTAGTAGCAAACCTCTGCCAACAGCAACATGGGTTCAGAAGTGGTGAGAGCACAATAAATGCCAACAGGAGTACTTGGGGGGGGGAACCAAAAAAAACCAAACAAAAAATTATTTTTGCCTAAAAAAATTTTCAACACAAGGCACCACAACATACTGTTAAACTCCCTATTTTAGTCTCCACAAGACACATGCCCTGCAGAAGAATCCTTCATCGTACAACATTAAAACCTGCACTAAACACTGTTTAGTCCCCGAAAAGGAACAAGAATATTAACACCTTTAGAGAACAGTATACATCCTCCACACTTGAGAGAATCAAGGAGTTAACTACTGTAAATATTTTAGTACCATAAGATTGAAGGAAAAAGATTCAGTCTTAGTAGTGATGCTAAATACGCCCTCAGTGTTATGTGTTGAACTGGTTCTCAGTCAGCAATTCAATGAAACAACAATCCTCACTGAGAACAGAGGCACTGACACCCGCTCATACATGCCTTGTTTGGGCAGGAACATAGTGAATTTAAGGCTACCTTTAACATTGCTGTGAGCCGTCACACTGCCCAGCAGCTTCCCACATTATACTACTTCACACCACCCAAATTCTGAGGGAAGTCAGAAATAAAACACGTTTTCAAGCAGTCGAAATGTAGTAACGAAAGTGTTAGGGATTTTT
This sequence comes from Neopsephotus bourkii, assembly GCF_033783945.1. Taxonomy (NCBI): domain Eukaryota; kingdom Metazoa; phylum Chordata; class Aves; order Psittaciformes; family Psittacidae; genus Neopsephotus; species Neopsephotus bourkii. The sequence continues at coordinate 4,142,101 of NW_026901486.1, forward strand.
TTCTTCTTTAAACAGGCACTCGTTACAAAATAGAGAGCCTTTCCAACCATAAGCTTCCATCTCTTAATCCTTTTAAGGTTGTCATTTATTAAGCAGGCTGAGTAGCCTAAACGCAAGCTGTCAAAAATTTAGTGTCTTGAATAATGTCTTCACTATAGACTTGATAGTTCCAAGGGAGAAGGATAAAGCTTGTGACAGCTGACCAAGGAAGCAAACAAAATTCAAATTGAATGATAAAAAGAGAGACTCAAACCTCCAGCATTTCCCCTACCCTGTTATTTTTATTATTTCTGATTTTACATTTTCCTTCAGCATTTGTCCACATTCATTAAACTTTCAAGACAAAGTTGTTAAACAAAAATGCAAGAGGTTATGTGTGGAATCGTGGCAAAGCATGACTGCTGATTTACAAGCAACTAAATTGCACTGCAGAAGCAAAACGAGGCAGCTGATTAAGGCTTGTCTCAAGCAAAACAAAAGATACTTAGCTCCCATGTGGCTTATCTTTTAAACTGGAGGAACAGAAGTTTTAGTCGAGTTCTCTACTGTATTATGCTTGGTGTGTATTAGTAGCATGATCTTTTGATTAATTGTGTCGGTTCTACATGGTCCCCGGCAAGCTGAAGCTGCAAAAACTCTAAATCTCTTAGCAGGGGACCATTTAAAGCAAATCACCACAACTTCCTTAATTCGGTTTGTTATCAGATGAAAAGATGCTGTTCTCGCATCTTGTGAGAAAGCTGCTCTATGAAAACCAGAAGCTGTCACTAAAAAGTGCCAACTAACTGGGAAAGGAAGAAATTATAGCACAGACTTACCAATGCAGGAGAGAAGTAAATAGCTAGACTGAAACTGATGCTACCATGAGAAGCCAGGGTGCTGACAGATCAACCTCAAACTATAACTCTGGAATTTAATCACCATGAAAATCTCATTTCCAGAAATAAGGGTGCTCCTTGGAAAGGATTTCCTCCTTTTGAAACAAAACTGCCACCATCTTTTCCATGAATTTTAACAGCAGCTTCTAAGTATCAGTACTGCTTTTCAAGTAACACAAACTGTGCATCACTTTGTAAGGATAACTGACAGCAGCCCATCATTTGAACACTAAAGGGAACGTTTCCCCCTGGTTTCCATGAGGGAAATATTTCCATGAGAAGTACAGATATTGTTCAGGCTTTTTCTTCTACAGGAACAGAGCCCCTACCACCACAAAAAGAGAAAAAGACATCATCATCCCAAAGAGGCCAAAGAACAGACAGAAGCAAAGGAACCATGCAGATGAGCAAGATTCCAGCTAGTGATATAACTGTCTTCTGATGCCTGTCAGTCACCCTCTGGAAAAATCATATTCATCATTTTTTAATTGCTGATCTACAGGCTTCAAAACAACAGTGAAACCCCAACCCTGCTTAAAATAAAATCCATGAACCTGAGATGGAAGGCTCCAGATCTCCCTTGTTCCCTGGCACTTTTCCAGCACTAAGCATTTATGTCTCCCCCACATGCTCAGAAAGCCTGTCTTGATCCCTATGGAAAGAAACTATACAGAAAAGCATTAATTATGTGCATTTTGCTGATGGTAAAGCCAGATTGCTTTTTGACAACGGAACAAACCTACATCCATGGGGGTATCTTTTCACGTAGTACTTTGGTAATGGTAAAAGGTACATTTAAAGTACATGTATTTTATTACACACTGCAGCAACTGCATTCACAATCACAGGACCATGTTGGGTGATGTCCATGTTCCATACTTAACTGAAGGAGATGCCACGCGACACTAACCTTCCTTAGCCAGGACGGTTCTGCTACAACTCGAACAGATGAAGTGAAAAGTTGCAGAGAAAGGCCATGGCACTCACATCAGTAGAATTGTCTTTCATTTATGAAGCTTCCTTTAATCTCCCTTTGGGAAGGGAAAGGGTGGTATAGAAATCTTTATTACTGAGGGCCCAGTTGTTCTTAGTCTAAATCTGTTACATTTTGGGGGAAAGGAGAGCATTGTCACATACTCAGATAAAGAGGGTCAACCACAAACTTTCCATTCCCTGAAATAAATGGTTGCCATTAGACAGTGCCAAATGCAAACAATTACTGAACAGCACAGAAATCAGAAAAGGGACTTCACATGTGAAAGCATACTCTCTGAGATGAGAATTCAGAAAGGCTATAGGTTAGGAACTTGATCCTACTCGGCAGAGTACAGAAATGCTGCCTAATGTTTCATAAAACAATTCATTGTATGAACTGATGTGCTCTGTGCACAAGGCAGAATTAGATCCTGAGCATTTTAAATATGAGGCAACATAGCATTTCTAAACCTTACAATTGATGTGCATGGAGCTAGTTTTAAGCTAATTAAACTTCAGTAAGATTTACATTGCATTATCAGAAGGAAAAAGTGTTTTGTTCAAAAGTAATAGAATTCAGTCATGAAGTCCCAAGTTTATCCATTGCCAGTGAGAAAAATAACAGACTTATCCAACTGAAAACTAACTATACTAGTCACATTTACACTAATAGGCTTAACTGCCAGATGACAAGTTCAAACATTTAAGGCATTTCTTCAGAAAAGGATAAGAGCAAGTTGTTCCATCAGTTCATTTTTCACCTCACGTGTAAACAAATGTACTCATATCCTTCCTTTGGACAGGGCCTTATAATTTTCCACTGTAAGTAACAGTAAGAAACAATCACTCTCTAACAGGCAGGTGATCCAAAATTTCTGATAGCTAAATTCTTATGTCAATATTTAGTAGCAAAAACATTTCTTCATTTTAACTGAAAGAGGAATCTGCTACTTCAAGGATGCCATTGTCATGGGGGCTTTTTGATTTGGTTTAGGGGTTTAGTATGGTTTTCTTTTCCCCCTTTTAATCCACAGACTACCTGAAGTGCTGTCCATTAAGTTAAAAAGAGAAAAAATTCCCTCAACATTCATATTTTGTAGAATGTAATGAAGTCTTAACTGTGTTGCACATGCAAAAAAGAAAGAGGACTCCGATGAATATGACAGCTGGTAATTGGTCATGAGAATACAGAAAACAAACACTGGGAGAAAAGCTATAGCCTGGTTAAGGCTTTGCCAGCTACTCTGTGTTTATCTACAGAGTATCATCACACAAGCAAGACAGACAGGCCAACAGCTTGCTAGCACAATAAAACCCTAGCAGGACCTTAAGGAAAAAAATAGTGAGATCATGATTTATTGGGCAATAAAACTCAGGTGGAGGAGTTTTTGCAGTACTAGCACACTCTCCCCAAACGCATTTCAGTTCTTCAATTTCCCCACAGAATAATATAACATGAAGCCTTAGGTGAGATGGTTTAGTGTGAGGTGTCCCTGCCCATGGCAGGGGGGTTGGAACTAGATGATCTTAAGGTCTTTTCCAACCCAAACCGTTCAATGATTCTATAATTCTATCCTAATCCAGAAGAGCGTGAGCTCAAATTCATGTTTTCTGGGGCTGTACATAAGCATGTGCTGAACACGTATTAGTTAAGCTTTCGGACATGTACCCTGCTGAGTGCCCTGCAGCTGAACCACAGCTTTGATTTCTAGGAAAGACGATAGACTTCAGGAATAGGAAGGGGTTTTGCTATGGGGAAGCCAACATGCTAAGGAGGTGTGTGAAGTGACAGAGCAGCCGCTTATTCCATGTGAAAAGTGGTTCCCCTGCAATGCTACCTCCACACCAGCCAATGGCAGGCTATTTTTAGTTAGCAAGGAATTAATCTTCCCAAATTCACTCTGTTTTGCCCATGAAGGTAACTGGTGAGTGATCCCCGTCTTTATCTTGACCCACAAGTTTTCTGATCCTATTTGTCTTCACTGGCCTGTTGAGAAGGGGAGTGAGAGCAGCCAGCCAAGGTCAACCCACATTAATGAACCTGTAGAACACTTCGCAAAAGCCCACTCCTGAAGCTATTATCTCAGAGTTTGACCTTAAGATAATTACATTTCATTCTCACCTGCTGCAAGAACATCAAGTTTAAAGAACAAACATTTACATAGAAACAGCAAATTCAGCTTTTTAGAATACATATTGACAAGGACAAATCACTCTCAAAGTGCTTTCCTGTAATTTATTTTACTTTGGATTTGTCTAGATTTTTGTATTTGAACTCAAGCATTACATAAAATATTTTTAGTGATCTGTTACATATCAAGAGGGAAACAGTCAATTTAGCTCCCTGGGCTTGTTGATCCATTACATTCAGCTCCAGATCTACAGACCCCCACACACAGAGAAATGGTGTGGCAATTGGAAGAGGCACCCACTATTCTGCTTCCGATAATGCAACCCCCCCATCTTGCTACACTGCATGTCTTCCCGACTTGTTAACTAGATGTCTTTTTAACCCTCTATAATTATGTTATAACATGCCTTATGGATGTATCTAAATTTTTATAACAATATGACTAAATATTTATAACAATGTATCTAAATATTTATAACAATTCTTAAACATTGAGGCAAAAAATGACCTCTTCTTGGACATGTTCTCAATGTTACTGTCTTTCTACTGATTAGCTTGCTATACCCTTTCTTCCGTTCAGAATCAGGCTTCTATAAAAACCTAAACCCACAAAACCAACAAACCAACACAACAGGCAAAAACTCCCTCAAGACTGCTCTTTGTTTGCAGCTGAGGGATTGCTTTGCAGCAGTCTTTTGCCTCTTTTCAGCTTCACCTTGTTTTAGCACACCTGTACCCCAACAGGATTTTTCCCTCTCAGGTCTGTAGTTCCAGTATTATGCCCCTGCTTTCCACACCTGTTAGAACACAAGTTTTGCCTCGCTGATCAGTACCAACCTGTTTTGAACTAACATATATAGCATTTTGCTTCTGGATCAGGAAATAAATGTTTTAGTTGATCAGAGCATAGACAAAACCCTAGCAAGGGAAACCTGACTCCAACTAGTCCAAACTTGCTAACTGTAAGAGTTACTCCCTAGTTTTTCTCAGGTAATGACAGGCATAGCACATTCCTCAGGCTTCTTCATACTGAAAGAGCATCCTTATTTTCCTGTGCCTCAGCAAACTTGCTTATGATGAGTCTGACATGTTCTGTATTGTAATAAAAGCACAGTCATCTGTGCAAAGTTACTCATACATAACTTCATTTGCCTTGTAGGAGGCTTTCAATAAGCTTGGGTTGAACACCTTCCCAGATGCTCAGGATTTAACTACCCTGGCATCATCTCACTAGCACAATCAATCACTGCAACAAAACGATTTCATCAGAACTTTGTTCCGAAACGCATCTGTTCAAGCCCAGGGATGAAAGAAACAGGCCTCAGCACAGAAACTTTTCCCAGCTTTTGCCTTCTGACAGTAACTTCAAATGAACATCTGAGTAAGTAAATCTTTTGATCTTCTTTCCACTATTCCAGCTAAATCATCTAAACCAATTGCTTTCTGAGTGTCATTATCACGCAAAGTGGGTTTCCTATTCTGTTTTCCAGGTAATGGCAAGCTTAAATTCATATTTGTCCTGTGGAGATCCATCCTTGTCTGATAATGAATACACTCAAGTCAGTTCTGCAGTCAGAGCATTTAACACCATCTCTCTTCCAGAAAGTCTGCACCTTGTTTTAGGCAGGGACTTACCTAAAATTTTAGGAACTTTTAGGAACTTTATTACTTTTAAAGACTTGATATTGAGGTTAGTAACCTTTCTCCAAACATGCCTGGAAGTGAGTAGCAGCTTTGAAAATTACCAGAAGACGCAAAGAAGAGAGAGGAGAAAAGACCAGACAAAGCAACAGCAGAACCACAGAGGACTTGAAACCATGCTAAAAACTTTGGAAACAGTCCAATAACAATAAAAAAATATTCAAACACACACAAAAAAGCACATATTTGCTGGAAGATGGTAAACTACCCAGATAACAGTGCACGGGAGAAGGCTCCCCTGTGCCCCTGCTCCCATCCCTGTTGAACTCAATCTTTTTGCTCAATTAGGCATTCCGGGGTCTTTTCAGACAACGCTCAAGGTCTGTCCTTGGTCTCCTGGTCACGCACAGAGAAAATCTCTCCTGGGAAACAAATGGGTTTGTAGAGCTCTTCCTATTTTCTGTGCTAGCTCAGCACACAAGTTTAGTTTGTCCATTTCTCCTCATCAGCATTCACATTGGATAAGCTGCACCAATCTTCAGCTATCCCCCACCTCCGCTGCCCACACCAGTTCCTTTTAAATCGAGACACAGAATTTAAATATAAACATGACTGCTTTTCTGTTATATGCTTAAGATGGAGAGTTCTACATTGATTAATTGAGAGGGAAAAATGGAACAAAATGAAAACACACCCACCATAATCCACTAGTCACTGCATATTAGTCATTCACAGGAGGATTTAGAAATCATGTCCTGTCTCTTCTGGCAAGATCAAATTTCTCAGACCTGTTTGCTGCTTGGTTAGGGAAATTTGAAAAAAACCCAACACAATTATGGTAGTACCTATTTAATGAAGAGGCCTTTCTTTCCCCACATTCCCAAAAACAGCTTTCAGAAAAGCTATAATATATGCAGTCTATTGCCTATTACTCTTTATTGATCCGCAATATCACTTTCATATTGTAGCTGTACATGCTTGTGTTCTCCCCAAATGCATCCTGCAAACTTCTGATTGTCAATTATTTTCTCTAGTATGCTAAATGATAAGAGGCAAATTAATTGCAGAACTGTTGTTAAAAGCAAAGAACTGCATTAGCAGTAATGCTTACTGTAATATTTACAATGCTTTGGCAAGAATATGATTCAAAAGTTTTCCTTTGTTATACTTAATAATGGCAACAAACCCCAGCCCTACATTAGAGACATCAAAATAGGGCAGAAATTGGATCTTTGAAAAATGAAGGATGCTGAAGTAATGCAAAATATATTAAGTTGTAAATGTACAACTCATTTCAATTTCATTGTAGACACATACTGCAGGCCTTCATCAGCAGACAGCTGTAACCATCTTCCACCTCTGCTGAACTTCTTGCTCTGCCAGCACTGCTCTACACCACAGCCAGACTCCAGAAACGAATACTAACTGGGGACCGTACCAAAACCAGAGGTACACTCATGAATTTCCTCACATGTAATGAGGCAAAGAATTCCAGTGCTTCCAAAGCCTCAAGGAAGAAGACTTGCTGGAGTAGCTGTAACTCACATTTCAATGGTATAATAGATTAAGAAGTTCAATTGGTTTTACTATGAATACTGCATTTGACAGAAGATCCAGCATACATTCAGTCTTGGATCAGTTATTCATTGCTTTACAACTGAGGAGCAGTGAATATTTTCCTCTGAAGAAAATAATTCATAGCCATGCACTGCAGCACTCCAATTGTGTGAGCCATCCCTCCACGCTTCTGGGATAACAAGTATGTCATGGTTTTCCTGCTGCACAATGGCTTCCAGCTCCTTCTATTTGTTGCCCAGGCTTTAGTGTAGATGCACATTATGATGGGCTACTGAGTAGCCTAGATGGACTACTGAGTGGTGATTCCACCACCTTTCTTGGGGGGAGAGAAAGGGGAAATGCCCTAATTCTTCCGTGACCATTCTCAGATGCTTCTGTGGTTTCTAACACATCAACAACCCTTGTGTCTTTGCTGCGGCAGGGATCTCCATCTCCTACCTCCACTGAGATGGCAGACTGAAGGACCTTGCTAGCACACTGTCCCTCAAACAGCGTGCTGCCCCTGGGCTTCTCTCCAGTAAGCCTGTTTTTACCACTTCAAACCTAGTTTAAAGCTCTTTCTGTGACCCCTGCCGGCTCCTGTGCAAGGATCCTTTTCCCCATATGAGACATGCGTACCCTGTCTGTACCAGCAAGTCTGGTGTTGTGTAAACCAACTCATGATCAAAACCCCTGAATTCAAAGGTTCAAAGATGAGAGCTGCAGAAAGACCCCTCTAGATCTGCCACGAGCATGGCAGTACAAGCTCCTTCTGAAGGAAAGGCATCTGTTCAAACCTACTGAAATAAGAATCTGTTTTTTTTACCCTTACTTGCTCTCTCCGAGACAAGCTGCCTTGCATCTGAATTTAGCTCCAGAACCTCTAGCCTTTTCAGTTTTGCTCCAGCCAGCAGTGGTTACAGCTACAGCAGCCCTGAGCCACAGCTCTGCTTTAATCCTTAAAGCCTAGTATGTATGACATGGGCAAGCCTGTGGGCTGCAAATGCCTGCAGAACTCCAGGGCCTACCAGCAATCTAAAAGAATCTCAAGGCATTATTACACATAAACCCTCCACTTTTATATGACCAAGTGATTGCAAACGCACTCAAAGCAATTAATCAAGTCTTACAATAAAAGCCTTCAGGTTATTCCTTCAAGAAGCCAACTTACCCAATGAGGCAACACTTTCCTCACAAACTGAGCATTTTACAACTTGAAAAGCTATTTTGCTTTTCCCTATTAAAATATATATATGAAATAGAGCAGATTTAAAACTGCAAATATACATGTCAATATAATGGAACTCAGATTTTTTTCTGCCCATTTGTTTTCTTCATTATAATTTTTATATTATTTGTAATTATCAATTATATACAAAGAAAATCATTACAAATTAGGTAAAAATAGAATATATACAATTTAAAGCTCTGTTCAGGAAGACACATTAACTTTAGCGGATGATGCTATCACATCCCAAAATTGCACTGGGAACACAAACACCATTCAAAATCATGACTAACATCCATAATTATAGTATGTGTTGAGAGATATTTTTTATTCATTTACTTTTTTTGTTTATTTATTTGAGAGAAAAAGGAAGTCCAGAATTTATCAACTGGAGATGACAGGCAGAAGAATATAGCCTGGAACTGATTAAATTTGGGGATATGCATATATTTTGGAGGGGTATCAAAGACTATTTATATTCAGTAAAACACAATTATGTTTTTGAAATGGACTGAAAACATTGCAATGTAAATCAAGCTGGCACTACACTTCTCTCCAAGCAGCTACTGCAATTGCTCATGTTACTACACACAACAGTCTAAGGACAAGTCAGGTCCCAGACCAACCTATGATGAAGGAAAGGGCACTAAGTACGGGGAGGGGATGTGTGTGTGATTACAATAAGGTGGTAAAAGTACCAACTGGTTACAACATGACAACTCATTTTGGGGATATGCATCTACATATTTATTCCACATATAGCAAAATAATCAAAGTTATGGCAAAAAATAATTTCCAGGAGGTATGTGAACAGATTGTTTCAGAAAGACCAGTTTGAGAAAGGCAGTTTCTGCATTTAAATGACTCAAAATCCAGATGTGAAATATAGTAGTTTTTGTTTAATATGTCACTGAATTTGTAAGCACTGTGATGAGGAAAGCAATAAAAATCTGAATACAGGATATAACAACAAAAAGAAAAAGACAAACAAAAGCACCCAGGCTAAGACAGAAGCTAAACCCTGTAGTAGTGTTGAGAAAAGGACAAATATAGGAAAGATAAATTAAACTGAAAAGATGGATTTAAGCCCAACACAAACCTCATGCCTGAAAAGCATCCTGAAGTTCCAGGGTGAACCCAGCCCCTCTCCTCACTGGTAACTTCTGAGCACTAAATACCAAAGCTAACTTGTAAAGCTGTGGGGAATGCAGGTCTCTTGAGATAAATCCAAGAGTAAATGAGGCAACTTAAATTATGAAAATTCTATTAACAGCTCCTGTATATACTCAATTGTCTTTGTAAAAGACAATTTCAAGGAAGCTAAGCAAGTTATTTTAGGAAAAACTACACTACCTGTTAAGTAAGACTTGCTAAATTACTAGAAGAGCCATTACAAACATCTTCATTTCCCACGACATAATTTCATGAAAGAGACAGGAGGCTGCTAGACTTCCTAATGATTACATATGTGTGTGTATATCTATGTAACACAAAGATCTTGGCACTTGTGAAGAGCAGATGCTTACATAAAAAGCCTGACTTACTGAGAAAGAAGTCAGATTTTAAAGGGAAAAGTTCTTTTTTTGGGTTCTGCCAAGGCCAACACTGATTCAACATTCCTCCTCATGTATCATCCTCGGCAGCAGATGGGAAAACTCTCTAGCAGAGCACCATTACACTGTAGCAATACATTGTAGAAGACAATATGACTCTCGTACATTTTATTTCACATGCTGAGGAATTTATTCTGGCTTGCAATGGATGATGCTACAATAAAGCTTTGCCTCGGTGTTCCTCACCACAGGCATCACTCAACACAGGAGACTACAATTTGGAAAGAGACACTGCCCTTACCAAACACACTCAATCATGTCAGCTTCAGGACCAGTAACAGTAGGCTATAGCAATACAAATGAAACAACACAAAGCAAGTTTCTCACCCCTATTCTGGAACACCCCAAAGTCTCTCTCAAGCTGTTGGAAGCCAGATGCAACTAGACTATATGCAGCCACAGCACACATGGATTTGTTTTGGCAGACTGGTCTTCCTTGCTGAGACATCTCTCTCCGTGTGCAAGAAGCACATCTGCCTGTATTGTACCTCCAAGCCTTTTCACAGCACTCGTCAATGTTCCAGCCGTCTTCACGCTTCCAGCACAAAGCACATTGCTCTTCACCAAAGAACCACTGCATTCATGCTGGAAAGCATTTGACAGAGTAAAATACAGAGGGATATTCCAGGGAATAGTTTTACCTGGAAGTTGGTTATTTTAAAACCACTTCCTAAAAACAGTACTTACACTGAGAGCAACAGTGCATGAAAAGCAACATGAACATGCCAACTGAGGATGGGGCCCAGAATGTCAGATTTCTTTCAGAGGGAATAAGGCACCCAGACACTACAGCACTTAAAACAAGAATTCGTGTCAAACATGAAGTTTTTCCTGTGTCCGCTTTCAAAATCAGGCCAAACCCCAGAACTGTACTCAAGGCTGATATTCTGTATTCTCAATCATCTAGCCAAGTTTAGGATACTCACCCCAAAATCTGCTATTTTTCCTAATACTGTTTTATTGCTAGCATATCTAGAGAGAAATAAGTTACGTTAATGAAGCAAAAGGAATAAAACCATAATAAAGTTGTACCTGATGAGATGTGTAAACACCTAAGATATTTACATACTAAGGATCACTCCCTCATTTTATCTGGAAATCCTACAGCAAACACACACACACAAAGTTCAGCTCCCTTGTCATAATACAGGATCCTCTTCAGTAAAGACATCCAAGCGTGGTATCATGGTAAGACCTCAGCTACAAGAGCTTTTCTAAGGCCCTAGCAGCATTTTAGCTGGATGAAGCACAGTAATTTGCAGTTTTTAAAACAGACTAACAAAACAAAACCTAGTAAAGCACAGTTCTTTTCATTTTGCATCACGTCTCACTACATATGGTTTTATCATGCTTTGTACTATTCGCCCTATTTATCTCAAAATTACTTGAAAGCTCAAAACAAACAAGCCAGAGATGAAGTGACTTAAGGAAGACACAACCCTAACCCAAGAGAGCAGCTTGCATAACTCCATAAAATAAAATCTAATCAGAAAGTTACCTACTCAACAATGTGGCCTTCCACTAAACACACCTTGTACAAGAACTGATAAATAAGATGATCATCGGGAGAGACAAATTCAAAGTGTCAGAGCATCACTGGAATACAGAGAATAGTAGACTTTAAAATCTTAGTATCTATACTTCAGTTGTATAAAGAACATGGAGTGCCAAAAGAAAGGACTGAGCATTCTACAAACCTCTTATTTCTCCATCACAGATCATCACAAGTTTACCATTCCAGTCACTAGTATTCTTTTGTATACTTTGAAGACATATGAATATACATGCTTGGTAGGAAGAAATTAAATCTGTCTGGGTTGCCTGACTAAGCTGTTAGTTTACTGCTTCATGTTTCTACCTGCCATACTGAGTCCATATGGAGGTTTCTAGACCCTTATCCAGACAAGCCAGAAACACCACCTAGACTGGGATAACACACTTTGAGGATTTTTTCCCCCATTCATAAAACTAGCGCAGTTCCTAGCTGGGAAGAGAGTCAGAAGTAGCAGACTTTTCAGACTATTTCTTAGGTTTGTCTGTTAGCTTGTGCCAAGAAAAATCTCACTTAGGCATAACCAGCCACAGCACCCCAGGAAAAGAGAGGAAAGAGTGTAATGCATAGCAGTCCATAGGAAGAACAAAGTTTGGTACAGTCAAATCACACCATATTCCCCTAAGAACTAAGCATTAAGAATCTGAGCTTGCTTTCAAGTGTCATATCCAGCGACACTACTCTTCTTCAAGAGAAACGCTGCTCAGCCCCATGCAAAACCATGAATGCAATGTAGAAAGACCAATTCTGCAACGGGCAAGGTATAACCAGGCACCAAATATGCAGACATCGCCTTCAGAACCTTTCAGTTCTGTGCAGCAAATGGCTTAACTATGCCAAGCCGTGTTCACTCAAGGAAGCTCTTACTACTTGATTCCCCCATTTGTCCCCTAGGATGAGGCTGCTGAGGCAGCTCTCTGCTGATGTGTCATTTCTCCTCAGAAAAAACATATATCAGACTGAAGTGGAAAAGTACACACTCTACATTATACTTCCAAACTCCATGTGGATTAGCAGCCTTGGATTATCCCCAAAAATCCTACAGGAAAACAGGTAAGATGTAAAGAACCAAGGTTAATTTCAAGAAAAATTAGTTATCACTTCCTAGAGAGATGAATGTGCTGCTTTTGCTGGCCAAGGCCATAAACTTGCCCAGATAGCTTTGCACCAAGTATAAGATGTCTATGAATCAAGACCGTATCAATGAAGATTAAAACACCGGCAGGACAGTGATACAGACAGAAAAGTGGCAGAAGTAAAGAGAGAGAAGGATCTCCTGGAAACTGCTGGGGTAAGGTAAGAATTCTCTTTTCCCTCCACCCCCATGACTGATTGAAAAGCTTGGGATTAAAACTCCACTCTGCCTGTAACTACAGCTCCACTGAATGTGCTAAATGCATTCTAAAAACCCTAATCGTTATTTATATGTCAGCAGCTCCTCATTCAAGACAATACCAATGTTCTTGCATCAAGAACAAACAAAACCAACTGAAACAAAACCACAACACTAGAATGAAAACCCCTAGCGGGTCATGATTATTGCTATGTATTCATCAAGAAGCTGGCAAGAACAACATATGTTGCTCTGAATATCAGGAATTCAGAAGAGAGGAGTGAAAAGGACACTGTGAACATTAGAATGTACATGGCTATAAAACCCAGAAATATTTTAACGTATAAACTTCTATTACAATTACTGCAAAATAAATTTAGAGAACACAATGACCCTCTAATCCCACAGAGCAGAAGTTCAAATACCAGTACTGGGGCTTCCAGACACTTCCAAGAATCCTGACATCTGGTTTCTATACCCACAAAGAGCTGTTCTGGTTATTTTGGCTCCCTTTAAAAATAAACTACTGAACCACTGCAGCACACTGAGGAAAAAAATGTTTAAAGTTAGTTTATGTGTAAAATGATATTGTAATGTTGAATTACACATAAGGCTCCCCAGCATTTGTTTGCTTTGCACAGGAAAGGTTAAATTGCTCAGAGGAACTGTCTTGTAAACTGCTAGAAAATGAACCCCATCCCATTTTGTATCGTTAGCCATTGCCATTCCAGCATCATACTACCTACTAAGATAAATATGGACTCCTTTGCATATGCCCAGGTGAAACGTTGCATTAAGTAATGATAAACTATGAAGAAGATCCCCAAAAATGCTAATCATCTTCGACATCCAACATTCCAGAGCACAGTAAAATACTTCAGCTTAAAAAATTGCTGCATTCCCGTTCTTTCAGCATTCTGCAGCATATGGATGAACAGCCAGGCTGAAGGCAGATTTTGACAGATTTAAAGATTTATATATTGGGGAGGGGGTAATTTTTGCTGGTTGCCACTGGAAAAGTTCGTGTAAAGCACTGAACTGACAGAACTGGTTGCTGATACTGAACTGAAGAAACAGAACGCCTCTCCTTACAAAGCTGAAATACAGCTTTTTAACTCTGCTTGCTCATCTCACATACACAACACAATTATTTTGCAACACCTACTTTTTCAGTGGCATCTTGAGAGAGTTACAAAGTCACTGGCATAGAAACAGCTCTCTCACCATGTTTAAGGTGGACATGCCAGCAATTTCTTAATAGCACAAGAGTGGACATTCACTGGTTTTATGCCACTCCTTATACTTCCTATCTTTCATCTTCTGGTTATTAGCAAAAGAAAACCTTAATTTCATTCTAGCTTGGCAATATCTTAAGTAATTGCACTTTTCAAAAAGCCTGCTGTGTCCCCTTCTACAGTTTCATAAGCAAACTTAATATAAATATTACCATAGCTCTAAGCAGACTTCAGCATGATCTGGTTATGCTGCAGTGTTCCCAAATCATCCCGAGAAGCCATCTTTAGCCTCCAGTCTTCAACTTCTCAGCAAGTTTTAACAAAGCAAACAACAGAAGGAAGAAGCCCAACAAAGAGCAAGTAAATAACAGATTGCCTGGACAGACCTCCACATGGCATCAGCTCCATGCTGCTTTCCCTCCCTTGCCTTTCTATAATACTGGTTAAAGTCCTTGTCTACTTGCTCCCTCCTCAGTTTTGCTCTTACCTCCTTTTAAGAAATAGCTTTCTTTACCTTTATGACAAATAAATGTAAGGTGTGAGAGCGTATTTTGAGACCTAACAAGAGATTTGTTGTCAAAAACTGGCTTCTGCTTGTATAAGTAATCTTCACAACAATTTGTTGCAGAGTAACAATTATTTGGATTTTACTTTGAGGTTACGTGGCTACAGGCATGTTCTTTTAACATTTAATAGCAAACCAGAAAATGTCCCAAAAGACACCTCTGTTTTCAGACTTCTCCAGAAAACAAACAAAACCAAAAAAACATTACCTTCCTGTTGCATCGAGCACCTGCTTGATGTCATGTTCCTAAGCTCAATGACAATAAGCAAGTCACAAGAAGCCAGCATAAGTTGCTCCCTATTTTCTTTTACATTAGAAAACATCTAGTATTTCACAAATTTAAGTAGTGCTAGGACTATAGCACTACTATAACACACATAAGTGTTGTAATATCAAATCTGAAGGTTATTCTTTAAATTCAAAGAAACTGATGTTTAGCTATAACTGTGCCAGTAAACCAGCCATACATTTCCAGAGGCACCCTACACACAGCATCTGAGCACAGCCGTCAACCATGGCATTCAGCTCACACAACACAGGGAGCTAACTGCCCTCTCTGCACTGTGGCTATCCTATTCATCCTGTGTAGCACCAATTGCAACTAACAGCTGAGAACTATAATAGTAAGAACTGTACAAACAGACTCAGCATCTTCTCATAAGTTCTCTCAAACCTCTAAGTTGATAGACTGTTTTGGTTTTGGGTTTTTCGAAGCATTGTAAAGAAGAACCCAACTGTGTTCTCATTCCAAATGTTGTGGGCAAGCCTTAATCCCATAAGGAACAGTGACAGAAAGCCAGAACAAGTGTCTGCCTAGCCCAGGGTCCCGTCTTCAGCTGTGGATCACAGATACCCAAAGGCTACATGGATACCTGGAGTTTAGTAAGTACTGCCTGAAGCTGAGTGGTGTCCATTTGTCCAGTTGCTTCCTCAAAATACTGCAAACACTAGGCATCTGCATCATCCCAGGGCAAAGTGCTGCACAGCTCAGTCATGCTGAATTAAAATGGTTCACCATTTGTTTGTTCTGACCCTGCTTCATACACTGTGTCTTACTTTTTTGTACCATAAGAAGAAACACGAATCTCTTCCCTACTTATCACAGTACTCTCACACAAGCATCTATCATGTCTCTTCTTTCTGTGTTTTGTCTCAAATCTAGAGATAATAATGAGCTAAACAGGTGAACCTATGCAGGTGTTCAAGTTGAGCTTGCCTGTTAACATACATGCCTACACAAAGGGACTCTTCAAATTGGAACAGAGAGAACAAGCACTAGAGGGGACTGTAAATAGGTATGGGAAGCAGTGCTTACTGCGGAAGGTGCATCGTCCTGTGACTAATGATTGCCAAAAGGCTGTCTATCATGTCTAGGATATTAATGAGGATCCTTGAGCCTCAAAGTTTCCTCCAGAAGTTTGTCACAAATATTCTGTAAACATGTACATATTGAAATACTCAAGCAGTGGTTGGCTTTCTCCAGCAGATACTGAGTAGGAAAACTAAGAGTGCTTGTTTTAGCAGTCAGTCTTTACCTATATCCTCTAAGAACACACTGAAAGGATGCTGTCGCACATTGTTTACATCAGAGGCAGATATAAATAGAAATATCATTAAATACACACTGACCCTTAGGTTGTTACCTGCAGACTGAAAAGCTGATAAAAACCCAAACAAACAAAAAAAAAAACCAACCACAAAACCCCTCAAGAAATCAAGCCAACAGACTGTAAGACTTCAGAAGGAACAGGTCTAATGAGTGCCTTAGCAGGGAAACCCCCCCACCCAGCCTAAGTTCACTGGAGCCTTCAGAGCAGACAGAACTGGACTGTCGCCTCACAGAAAGACCTGGGCAAGGCCAGCACGAACCAGCAGAAAGCACCACTGTGACCCTAACACCTTGGACACTTTATCCCTGGAGCTCAGTAGCACTTCCACAGTTTATTTATAATCATACTGAGGGTTTTGCAGCAGCGTTTGCTACATGCTTCAAAGCACAAAATAAAAACCATGACTCAGGAAAATGAAGTAAGAAGCAGACTTTCACAGCTAATGTGTGGTAATTTAATGCACTATAATCTTGGTTCATGATCACATATTTGAATTGAAATGAACCTTCAAGACAACTAATATTCTAAGAAATTTACATTTTTAGCACAGAAACCAATAGAACTGAGAATCACCACCAACTGCAGAATTGGAAAATCCCATTTTCCTCACTGTAGGCTAAAACAGAAAAAACCTTGAACTTGTTTCTGAGTAGTGTGACTATAAAGGAGGAATTAGAAGAAAATACTGTGGGCAAAAAGGGTAAGAGAAATCTACATACACATTTGAAAAGCAGGGTTTCAAGGCAGAAGAGGAGCCAAACCCCAGACCTGGAAGAAGAAAGTTATAATCCAAACTGGGTTTTGCTTATTTTCTTATTAAGTTGCTTTCTGTCATAGAATGGTTTGGGTTGGAAAGGACCTTAAGATCATCCAGCTCCAAACCCCTGCCATGAGCAGGGACACCTCACACTAAACCATCTCACCCAAGGTCCTGTCCGCCCTGGCCTTGAACACCGTCAGGGATGAAGAATTCACAACTTCCCTGGGCAACCTATTCCAGTGCCTCACCACCCTTACAGTAAAAACTTCTTCCTTATATCCAATCCAAACTTCCCCTGTTTAAGTTTTAACCCGTTACCCCTTGTCCTATCACTACAGTCCCCAGTGAAGAGTCCCTCCCCAGCATCCCTATAGGCCCCCTTCAGATACTGGAAGGCTGCCCTGAGGTCTCCACACAGCCTTCTCCAGGCTGAACAGCCCCAACTTTCTCAGCCTGTCTTCATATGGGAGGTGCTTCAGTCCCCTGACCATCCTCATGGCCCTCCTCTGAACTTGTTCCAACAGTTCCATGTCCTTTTTATGTTGAGGACACCAGAACTGCACACAGTACTCCAAGTGAGGTCTCATGAGAGCAGAGTAGAGGGGCAGGATCAGCTCCTTCAACCTACTGGTCATGTTCCTTTAGATGCAGCCCAGGAATGTTATAAAACTTTACATACTCATTTACAAGTGTCACTATCCAGCCAAAGTCGAAGTGTAGAAATAATCAAATTGACAATCCATCTTTACATGCTACATAAGTGTCCTCAACTATTTACTCATAAAAGCAAATAAAAAAATGGTATGCCAACTCTATAAGTAATCTGGGTAAATTCAAGTTTCACAAGTAACTTTTTCTTCATTGTAAAGTGAAAACAACCCAGGCTACCCAAGACTGCACCAGATCTCCATCAGAGAAAGATTTCTCACTTTTTGCAGCATTCTTGAATTCTTCACTTTAGAGTCAACTTTACAGGTCTTCACAAATACACAATGTTGATGCAGCATGAAGACTAGAGAAAACACCACCAATGCAACAAGATATCCAAACAGGAAGCCTTCATATTTTAGTGGCTTTCCCTATTTGTACAGAAGTGTTCATGTGCATCTAAGGAAAAACAGAACCTTTCAATCAAGAACATTTGATAGGAAGCTTTCTTATTCTTTCCCTCTTTCATAAAAGCTTGCTTATAAATTGCTGCATTTCAGTTTTCAGCTTCACTACACGTGAGCTCCCCTTTTGTTGAAACCATGTCTCCAAAGAGCTTACTCCAATGATTTTTTATTTAAATAAAATTGTTTTCCCACTAAAGCTTCCTCAGGTTGGAGGAAAAAAAATAACAAAATAAAACATAGTAAATGTTTCCTTACCAAGTTCTCTGCTTTTACATATCCATCACTAAATGGCCATGTTGGGGAGGGATGCGCAAAACCCAAGTAACTCCAGCTGCAGTTTTAGGCTGCTAATTGTGATACAGATTGTAACCTGAAACATCACTAGGCTAGTGACATGACATAAATCAGCAGTAAGCTGAAAGCTATATTGATTAAATAGGATAAGGGGGTGTGAAAATAGGGACGTCCCCAAGGAAACAGTAGAACTTGTATTATCTTAACTCATGTAGCTGAGATTTGTAGCCTCATTTAGCGTGTTTTCTCTTACGGTTTTTATTCCAGTTTTCTAATTTCTATTCAAGTCATTAAACACTAGAGCTCTTAAAAAGCCATTTTATAACTTTTTCATTACTCAGAAGCTGTATTATTAAAATAATAATAAAACAATCCAGATAAGATTGTTCTAATCTTATCAGAAAGAATGGATTAAATAAGGAATGGACCTCGCTGATCTTAATTCTATTTTAACATTCATGCCTTGTGAATGATGAGAAAACTATCTGCTTTGGGGCTGGCAATGCTGCTGTTTTGTGAATATCTGTTACCAGCATCAGCACTGGATCCCTCTGTGACCACGGAACAGCAGTAGGCCTTCCTTCAACAAATACAGTTACAGCCTTTAATTTCAGCCTGCAAGTGTATGACTAAGTTGAATAAAACTGTGGTCTACCCTGTGATTCAAACAAGTCATCATGAACATTTGCTGCATTAGACCCATAACATGCCCTTCTCACACAGAAAATTAAGATAATATTTCATACTCCCAGCATCTATTTACCACAAAGCATTGCACTACGGAAGAACATTGTGAAAGCAAAGCTATGAGTGTTTATAGAGCACTTGGAGATTCTTGGATAAGCAATATTATAATTAAAAATTACTCTAAACTAGTGGGAGGCATTTTCCATCCTTCCCTAACACAGCTTATACCCCCCACGCACAGCACCACTGCTACAACACTCCACACTTCCAAGGAGCCTATGGGACAGAACCCAAATTAATTCCAAAGTTCAACCCTGCCTGACATTACAAATCTGAACCTACCACATATGAGGAAATTCAGCTTTTTTATTGAACTACAGCTGAGACACACTAAATCTGAAGCTCTCAGCCTCATTTGGCTCCGGAACCATATGTAACCCTTCAGTGAGCTTAAGAAGTATTGCTACCTTACCTTCTTACAATACTTGAAGAATATCATGACTAAGCACTTAAGAAAGGTTACCAAGACATACAAATAAACAATTGTGAACATGTGTTCACAGGATTTTTATTATCATCTGGCTTTTTTATTGCTTGTGAGACAAGTTTAAAAAGCCCAGCAAGCCTTGCTAAAACAATTCATGTATACAGCAATCTTTTCATGCAACAGAAGGGCTATATTTCACATTTTAAAGCCCTCTACATCTGAAACTCTACAAACACATTGCAATGGTCTCCATACTGAAAGAAAAATGGCTATAAGAAGGTACTGACATCAAGAATTTATTGTCCAACTATCCAGATGTATAGTATCTTTTACCCTAAAAAGACTAAAACTCTCTTTAAAATAAGACTGTTCACATCAAATATGGGAGGACAGCGATAACCATAAAAATAACAGTTAAGCACATCAGCTACTGCATAATTTGGAAGCATCAAAAGTTATCCCTAACTCGCCTTTATCATCAAACAAGGTGTCAGAAAAGCGGTACCTCCAGTGATCATCTTGCTGAAGACATTACCAGCAACTATGGAAATGGGGACCTAAATTCATTTTCCACACTTTTACTAGAAGCCTGAAGCCAGAGCAGTAAGTTGGCAAAATCATCATACCTAGGAAACCGATGGTTACATATGCCAAACCACGTTTATTCAACTGCATTGGGTATTTCATATCATGAAGCATCCTTCAACAGCCATCTAAATAGAAAAGCCAAATAGCAGAGGTATAGCAATTGTTTTAAAATAAGTAAGCTTGAAGTTAATGGATTTAAAAAATAACATATTCCTTCTTTTGCCATCTAAATAGAAAATGCAAGTAGCAAAGGTTTAGCAATTGTTTTTAAATAGGTAAAAGCTTGAACATATTATTTACATTAATAGTTCACAGAATCACAGAACACGTTGTGCTGGAAGGGACCTTTTGAGGACATCCTGTCCACCCCCCTTGCTGTGGGCAGAGGCATCTTTCACTAGATCAGATTGCTCAATAGATTTCCCTATCTAAAGCATTAAATTCTGTCCTTGCCTTGACTGGGCCTCTCATGTTTTCAGAGCATATTATTGCTGCCAGTGGTTGCATAAGAGAATTACTGAGATTTTCAGAAATGCCACCAGAAGTAAAACACATCATCGTGGGAACAAAATAGAAATTCGATTATCTGCAACTTTTCCCAGATACATTATTTTTCACAATCTGGAATTATGCTTAATTTTAAGATGCTCCTTCTAAAAGGAAAATCGATATTAAAAAAATCATTATGTGTTTGTACAATTTCAATTATCTATAAATACAAAACTCACTTTCTACAGTGTCTGGCAGATAACAACCAGACAATATATAAGGGGCCTGGTGCATTTGGGAAGTTCTTCCATCTTCAGCTAAAACAGAAAAGCTCAGTTAGGCTCCAAACACAGAGTTCTGCTGTGAATCGAATGCAGGCCCTCTAGCAGCGAGATTATGTGATTATTTCTGGATGCCGCAGTCATGTGGTTGCACAGCAAAGCTTTTGTCGGAAGCATGACACAATCCCATTGCACTCAAGCTGCTGGCAGCAACTTGCAGCTTTGCATTTTCCCAAAACACACCCACAGTGACGGTAAAGAAACACCAGCTTTTCAGTGCTACGGTCTCAACCAGTCAGAGTTCATATTCCTTGTTGCAGTAAATCTAAAGGCTTGTTTCTCTACTTTTTTTTTTTAACCCTGTTTCACTTCAGGTGCACATTCACTGGGTCCCATGAAATCACAGAGCATTGATATCCACCCCTCCAAACCAGCCCTGCTTGAGGAAGCCTCCCTAAAGACTGCAGAGTAAGGAATTGTACATTTTGGTTGGTATCTACCCTTACAATATCTTTCCCTCAGGTACAAACAATTCACAATAGCCAAACTACATAACACTGGAGCAAAGGATACCCAGTACATGATTACCTACCTGTAAGGCATCTGTTTGGATATTGTACATACTCTATGTTAACCCTTCAAAGACAGGTATGTATCTCAAACATGACCATACATCCTTCACTGTAGTTTTCAGAAAAACACCAGACCTGCTAAAAATACTTCACTGTGTTACATCTTGAAGAACAATTCACATCTTTAGCTTTATTTAACTACTTCTGCCTCTCAAATTGCCTTAAACCCAGAATATTTACACATTCAAGTCCTCTGTGTACTTAGAAACAAGGAAACAATTAAAGCACCTACAGAATCCTAAACAGTAGGTCTGCAATTGACAACTTCTATACAAAGTGACTACAAAATTAAGCATGTGAGACTCTAAACAAAACAATGTATTTATAATAGAACTGCTGTGGAAACGTACATGACTCATCACTTGTTTTGTTTTACCTATAAATACTACATACTCACTGCTGGGCACATGGAGTACTAGGAAATACATGATTCAATTATCTGACTTCAGGATGTTTGGCATTTGGTCATCAAAACCAAATTGTGTATAATTCAGTACTCACATGATATACTTTTGCAGCACTTCATTTTCTTTCTGAAAGCTTATAGAAGAAATGCTTCACAAGTAAAACCAATTCCCATCTAGTAAAGTTTAGCAAAACCCTACCAAATACAAAAGCCTCATATTAAAAGTCACAGAAACCTACAGCCACTGTAGAAATACTCCAGAATAGGGGGCATATAGGGATGCTGGGGATGGACTCTTCATTAGGGACCGTAGTGATAGGACAAGGGGTAATGGGTTAAAACTTAAACAGGGGAAGTTTAGATTGGATATAAGGAAGAAGTTCTTTACTGTAAGGGTGTTGAGGCACTGGAATGGGTTGCCCAGGGAAGTTGTGAATGCTCCATCCCTGGCAGTGTTCAAGGCCAGGTTGGACGAGGCTTTGGGTGACATGGTTTAGTGTGAGGTGTCCCTGCCCAGGGCAGGGGGGTCAGAAATGGATGATCTTAAGGTCCTTTCCAACCCTAACTATTCTATGATTCTAATACCTGGAAAAGGATTCTATAATGAAGAAACTCCTCAGATTCAAATCAACTCATTTAATAACCTCAGGAGGAGCCAGTAAGGCTCTTGGCTGGAAGTCAGAAATAATTTACAAACAGCAATTCTCATACAGTTCATTCTTCAGCCTTTGCTAATTCCTGTAATAAAAATGCAAGTTAAACTGGCAAAAGAAATGTTCTTTGCCCCGTTTCTGTAAGCAGACTGAAGGCTATCTGCCACAACAACACAACTTTCCCCCAAAACCCACCCCACACTCCTCAGAAGATTTTTCTGGTGTCTGTTTAAACAGCAAAGTGTGTGGTTCTATCCCATCACAGCCAACATCCCCAGGACATTCAGGCTCGGCTGGTATACCTGGCTGAACTCCGCACATGCCTGCATGAAGCAGCTCAGAATAGCATACAGGGGGTGAGGCAGAGTTTAATGCACACTCATCTACAGCTGAATGCATGAGCAGCAATTTGTGTTTTTTTTTTCCTTGGGAGCACACTAAATGAGCCAGGCTGTAATGAGCTCTGATCTAACTGGTTATTGATTTTAAAACCCACCAAACTCCAAATGAAGAGCATCTGCATAATGAAAGCTTTAAAAAAAAAAAAGTACTCTGCACTTTAGGTATCTCCAGGTCTCAGTTGCAAGAAAAACTGGAGCTATCCAATGCAAACAAATAACAGCACACAACCATTAAGCATCTCGCGCATGGTCAGGCAGCACCATTACTAGCTACAACAGGGAACGCAGAGAGCTCACAACTTACCTGAAGCTTCTAGAAGTTGTGTTAAAAATGAATAGGTGGATAGATAAAACACAGCTCTAAGTCTCAAGCTGGACAGCCAGGACTAATGCCTTCTTGTGTCTTTGTACAGCATCTATAAAGCCTTCTGCAATTGGAAACCATTATGTTATTAGAAATTTAGCTGTATGGCACAGACACAGCCCACCGTTTAAAACCTTTAAAGTTACAAATATGGCAAAAGAAGCATATTATTTATAGAATCATGGAATAGTTAGGGTTGGAAAGGACCTTAAGATCATCTAGTTCCAACCCCCCTGCCATGGGCAGGGACACCTCACACTAAACCATGTCACCCAAGGCTCTGTCCAACCTGGCTTTGAACACCACCAGGGATGGAGCATTCACAGTTTCCCTGGGCAACCCATTCCAGTGCCTCACCACCCTCACAGTAAAGAATCTCCTCCTTATATCCAGTCTAAACTTCCCCTGTTTAAGTTTCAGCCCGTTACCTCTTGTCCTATCACTACAGTTCCTGATGAAGAGTCCATCCCCAGCATCCCTATAGGCCCCTTCAGATACTGGAAGGCTGCTATGAGGTCTCCACGCAGCCTTCTCTTCTCCAGGCTGAACAGCCACAACTTTCTCAGCCTGTCTTCATATGGGAGGTGCTCCAGTCCCCTGAGCATCCTCGTGGCCCTCCTCTGGACTTGTTCCAACAGATCCATGTCCTTTTTAAGTTGAGGATTACGTAATATTTAACCCATTTACAAAGAACCACAGAAACAAATAATACTTTTAAGGCAAAAGCATGAAGTATAGAGAAATACTGTTCTTCCAATAAACTGAAACAATACTTCCGAGAAGCGGAACAGAAACTGGTAAGAAAAAAAAAAAAGCAGCTACTGCTGCATTTCAAGAAATGTGCCCTTGTGTATCAATACATCATTAAATGCAAAGATTCCCTTCCCATTCTCAGGAAGGATTGTTTTCTTAAGTCTAAAAAGTTTCAGATACTTCGCAACTGATTCACACATTATCTTAATTCTTACACCTTTTAAGATATTTCTCCCACAAGAATTCTATAAACAAACTAAAGCTTCTTTGTATCAGTTCCTGACTGTTGCTCTTTGTAAAAAAAAAAACAAACACACCAACAAACCTTTCTTGAGGTATCAAATAGAGTTCTGGTATTTACTACATATCACAAAGGTTTTCAGTTTAGAGTAAAACATCCCAACCTGTTGAAGTAGTTCACAACTAGTTCTGAACTGAAATATAAATGTGAAGATACAGTCTCTTAGGCAGGTCACTATTCAGACTCAAGTGGAACCCTTCAAGATATGCAGAGCTAATGCTGACTGATGCCATAAATACCATTTTGAAAGACCCAGAGAAGGTGGGACAATCTTCCTAATTCACAGTAAACATTTAAATTGTGTGTGCTATTAGGATCAGCAAAACAGTCCAAGTCTGAATGCAAGTGTCACAAGACTCATTTGGGACTATGCTGGAGTATTACCTGTCTAATTACCTGTCTATTACCTGAGGTGTCTAATATGAATGTGGGGTTTCTGCTCCAAGAGTATTTGCCACTAAAAAAAATAACCAATTCAGGATCAATGTCCATAAAACAGCCAGTATTTTGAATACTGCACTTCATGGTGGCTATTTTGTCAGGGCTGGTTATTAACATTATACCCACCATCCTAAGAAGCTCTCATTACACACTCCCCTCATAAAAAGTAATTACAGCATTAATAAACTTGCCAGAGATTACAGATTGCAAAGTGACTTTTTCATCAATATGTAGAAGGTATTGACAGTAAACAGCAGAAACACAAGAAAAATGATTATGGTATTGTTTAGCTATTATGGACTCATTCAATGAGCAGATTTGTTCACTGTAGCTCTCACAGTTTATCAGAGCTTTGAAACTGCCCTGTGTGCCAGTCAGTACCATACTCTATAGAACTAAAGCAATAAAGAAGGTACACTTCAGACTCCCTTTTCTCATTTTCAGTAATTTCTCTTAAATCTGCTTCTGCCCAATTCAGTTTTTTTAATTCCTAGACTTTATGACTATAGAATCTGAGTTTACATCTTGTAAAGATGCAATTTTAAGTTCAGTGTACATCTCTAATTATGCTGATATGGAGCAATATGGTATCATAACTCCCTCAAGTAAAAACTGATGAAGCTGCATCTGGTTCATTTTTAAGGTAACTTGAAGAGAGCACTAAAATGCATTGAGTATCTTATTTATCTCAGGAGGTGTTAAAATATGAGTGATGCAGATGATCTCCATTAAACATTTATCTGATGGTCTGGTAATATTATTAATGTAGAGTCTGCTCACTAACTTTAACTTTTAATTTTTCCCCATAATAAAGTAGAAGCTCTCATACATCTCTATTTATAGTTTAATGCATCTGTTTAGCCATGCAGAAAGACAGTTCCATAGTCAGATTATATCAACTTGCACACAAGAGATAGTCTGTAATTAATAATATCCTCCACTGACAAATTAATACTGAATTCTCCCATTCTGTAACTCTCACTCTGTAAATCTGGGTTACACAGACACAATATTCCAAAGACACAAATTTCCAAATCCTCAAACACAGTCTCTCCATTGGTTTATCCATTCAGCTGAGCACAAGAACAGTCTGACAGTCACAGTGGCATAGGCTCATTACATAAACCCTTTCCAAAAAACAGCATCAGATACCGTTAGCATCAAGCAGCCCATTTTCATAGCTGCTCTAATGAAACCACAGAGTTCCACTTTGTGTCTTTTCCAGAGAGGTTTGAACTTAGTTTAAAAGCCCTTCTTGCACCTTCAACACCACCAGCCTGATCAAGACGGGCTGGAGAGCATACAAGCTATCACCTACTGTTTTCCATGACATGCATCCTAACCAGCCACACCAACCCCTTAAAGATGCTTAAGCATCCTTTACCTTAAAGTCTCTTGCCTCTGCCTCTGAGGAGCAGACTAGGTCCCTTCAAAAGGGTCTCCCCCCCTTTAAAACAGGCATTTTTAGACACTTTTTAACACGTTAATTGTGCGTTACTTCCTTAGCTAAAAGTCAGTAACAGTTTCTTAAAATAATTTCACATCCTGCCTACCATGGACTAGAGAACCACAAATGGCAAGAGGAGGTTTGAGAGAAAAAGCAGACTCCCATATGATTTGCAATGGCATGTTTTGTTTTATTGGAGAAGTTGTTTGGTTAGTTAAAACAAAAACAAGAGAAAGAACCCTGAACCACAAACCCACCACCGTGTTATTTCCTCATAAAAGGCTACGAGATTGGTCAAGCATGACTTCCCCTTGGTGAAGCCATGTTGACTGCTCCTCATAACCCTCTTATCCTTGATCATTCCTTCCAGTCCCACCACTTTCCAGCAATTGACCTGAGGCAACCGGTCTATTTTGGGTTTTATACTATTTTCCTCTTGCTTCTAAAGTTATAAAGCTGAAGACACTATGTTAATGCTCATCCTCTGAGCAGCAAGGATACCTCAGGTGTGTATTAATCTGCCTGCAGATTCAGGTGCTTATTGGTGATGTTACTTAAAATGGCTCGAAGAGGCTCATAGTCAACAGTCTGATCCACGCATTTGGTCTTACTTGGTTAAGCTTTGGTTGCTCTCAAAACGTTCTTACTCAGATTCAATTTCCCTGCATGCAATTACTGTCTTGAAGGACTTGTTCAGGAGAAGATATTCTAAACCTGCATTCACTACAGAAGCCATGTATTAATGCTTGCTTCACAATAGGAGGAATGTGGAGACTCAACCATCTGTAACACTCGAAGTTCTGGGTGTATTTTAAAGACTCACCTTATTGTCACTACTTTCATAAGTTAATATAAGACAAACACAAAACTTGGAAGACTTTATGCACCATCTGAGAACACATTACTAGGAATCTGGGACAGATTCAGTTTTGGAGTGAACCGCACTGTTTATTGCCAATATTGAAGTAAAAGCACAACAATTACATCAACAATTTTGCGATCAGTTGGCAAATAGTTAATTCCCAGGATTCTTAATTAAAGTGGATTTGGGAAAGAAGTCTTTAATCAGATCAGTTTACTGGACAAACTAAGCAATTTTGGGAAGGCTTCCTTATAACAGACATTAAAGATTAAGTACAAGCTTTTACTTTTTCTAAATGCATCTTTGCACCTTTTTTCTTCCACAAAACTGTAAAACCCTAAAGATGATGAGCTGCAAGATGACAGGATATCTTTCTAAATAAACTTTGTCAGGATGCTTTTTCATTGTTAAATTCTGCTTAGCTAATGACAACCTATTCTCTCCCATTTCTTCCCTGAGCTGTTACCATAATAAAGCTTAGTGACATTTGGAGCCAAGGAAACCTATCTGCTAGCACATGGACAGCTAGTATCTCTGACAGTCTAATTTTCATCAAGGACAAGAGAAGAGGTGATCTCTTGCTAATACCACATATATCACAAATGAGATCAGCATGTGTTTTTCACCATTCTACATGGATTACATTTGGAAAGGAAAACCTACTGCTGCATTAATACAGCTCATTCTGCATCAACATCATTTGTAATTGTACGAGTCTGGAGGCAGAAAGAAGCACATAAGGGAAAAGGATTTCTTAGGGGAAATCACAAAATGAGTGGAGGATGAGCCAAACTGATGAACTCAGATTTGTAACTTTCTTCTCTTTCATGGGCAAGAGAAGCAATAAAAGCCTGCTAAAGCTGCTATGAGGATAAATGCATCTTAAACAGCCCAAACACCTTTAAATCCCCCTAAGGAACCACAGACAACAGAAATTCATATTGCTAAGTTTAGTTCAACATGAGGATCATCCTTCAAGCCTATTGCTGTGATTTAGACCCAGGACACCTATTCACATGCAGAAAGCTAAATAAAGCAAGTCTGGGATCACTTCTGTCATCTTTCCCTGCAGCGGACACTGAAGAACACACTGCACATTTACACAAATTCCTTATGCCTCCTACCTGGGGAGGAAAGAGGGGCAATTATAAGAGAAAAAGGGACTATAGAAAATAGGATGTATTCAAGTACTATACCAAGGGAAGAAAACAAAAAACAAGCTGTAGCTTCTAATAAGCGTGTTTCCTGCTCTCTCAGAACCCCTGCATTTACATTAGCTTAAGCAGTCTGGTCTTTTCAATCTACAGCTTGACAAGAGCCTTGCTTTAGAGGCTGACATGCAGCTAAATGCCACCCCCAGAAAAAAAACAAATGTACCAGGATGGTAAATGCCATTAAAGTAAAATAGAAGGATGAGACAGATGGAACAGGAAATGTTTCTAAACAATTTGGTACCAAAACTGGCTAAGTGAAATTTTCTGTACTTTAAGCCACCGTTTTGAGTTCTTCCTTATGCACCTCATCCTTTCTCTCACAACACAGCAGTTCTTCTAGATGAGCAGAATGCAACAGGTTAAGAGAAAAATTGAATATCGAGCACACCTGTGTTCAATTTAGTATCCTGAGAAAGTTCTTGATATAAAGTTAATATATATATGTATATAAATACATACATTTGGTCCTATTTGGAATTTCTATTAGGACAGTAGTAAGTTCATACTACTGGTTTGAAATTATCCTTATGCCAGTATGGCATGAGACTGAATCAATTTTTTAAACAAATGCACTACAGACTTGCAATTCCAAAGTTATAATTACATGAAACACTGACAGCTTTTATGACAGACATGGCAGTCAGGTTTCATTTATATAATCCTGATTTCTCCTAGGAGTTATAGACATGGAAATTGTTTTACTCGTTCAATTACATACACGAATCTGGAATTAGGTGAACTAGGCATAGTGAATCTGTGACAGCCACTTGCACATTCAAAATGTGAATATTCAAAGTTGTATCTTACAGACACACTGCAAAGAAGAGCAATGTGCTCCTCTCACTGAGTTCTATATTCTGCTGTTTAATAATCTTACATAATTACCAGACTTTTAGAATTTGTATTTTTTCCTAAACTGTGTTTTTCAACTAGGAACGGCTCACACCGATTTTTTTCCTGTGTGTGCTCCCGCTGAATAGCATGTCAAATATGCCATTTGAGATTTCAAATTTTTAGCCTTACAGATTAAATTATTAGCCTTCAAAAGCCTGCATGTGGATTTATAAGTGCTGTCTGAACAATTCACTTGAGCAGCTTTAAAATACTCAGAAGGAGACAGCAGAACATCTGTCCATGACAAGCTACTGAAAACCAGGCAGCAAGCCAAGCACTCCCTCAAGTTCCAGCCCAGTAAAATCCGACAATCTTAAACAGCTGTAAACAGTAAAGCAAGAACAGCTTTTAACATTAAATCAAAGAAATAAAAGCCCGCAATAAGCATACAGCAGCTCCTTGAAGTTTACCAAAGAAATGAGGCACAACTTATCTAGTCCATAACAACTTATTACAGCTTATTACTATTTTACTGATGAAGATATGTGTCTTTTAAAGCTGCATGAGACTTAAAACGTGGGCAGGGCTTCATTGCTTTGCAAAACTAAATTGATCATCCTCTTGGGCAGTCACTAAGCAAATTCACAGGAGAACAAAAAAGGCAGAGCAAACCTGTAGAATTAAAAAAAGAACAACCCACATTAGACTTTAGGATGGTTTTGTCCATCAGGTCCATACCCTGCGCCTTTCCAGAGATTTCAACTGTCTTTTGGGGGTTTGTTTTACTCTTAAGCAAACAAGAATTAAAATTATATTACAACAATGAAAGCTACAGAGCAAATAGAGTCAAAAAGTTTGCAGGGTCAGAGATAAGCAGAAGGGGACATGAAAAAGAAACGTAAAGCAAATTCGGAAAGGGGTTTTCTAAATAGGAATTCTAGAATATGTTTAACTCCTTGTGAGAGTATAAGAAAAAAGAAATAAAAAAGAGCTTAGTTTTATTACTTAAAATAAAGCCAGAGTGCTTCAAGAGGAGAATGAAAGCATCATTTCTTTCAATATCAAAATGAATCAAAAGGCTTTTTCTAACAATAACAACTAAATATTTTTAACATGTTGCATTAAAAATAAAATCTCAAAACATGAATTTTTGAGCTTCAAAATATACCTTGAGAAAATTTTGCCTAAATATACACAGTCCCTCAAAACAGTGTTCACTGATCAGACTTTATTTTTTTACATAATAGATTTAACTGTGTTTTAATGCCTTCTGCCAAAACACTGCCAATTCAAAGAATATCAGACTCAAGGAAAAAAAATGGATTCACACAATCTTCAACTGCTTTCTTTAATGTGTGGTATCATATGTTCGGCTGCGTAACAGTTGAAGGATGATACATGGGGGAAAACAATTAAATCAGAGTAAGCCTTTAGGCTACCTTGGGGGTGCCAAAGGGCAATTGACTCTCCCCTGCACTGCAGACCTGCATGTCAGATGCACTGGCTGGAGTTATACAAGGTTTGAGAGGAACAGATACTGTAGCTCAGCCAAATGCAGAAGCCATCTGTGTGAGCCTGATATTCAAAGCTCCTGACACAGGAAGTCTGCAAAATATGCAAACCTGACTCTGTGGAAGAAGCTCAGTGCCATGAAATCTGGGAAGAAGTGATGATGGATCTGAAGGAGACCCCTGCAAGGCTGGGCTGTTGACAAGTGCAGCTGAACAGGTCTGGCAACATTAATTACAACCACTGTGTAAAATAAAGCATTTCTCAGATACACATCTTGACTTCCTGTTTATTTCCTGGTGCTTTCAAAGCACTGACAGAGCCCTGTACCATTACTGCAGCAGGCTGCTACTGCTCTTGCACCATGCTGCAGTAACAGGGTGAAGTGGTTAAACCACAGCTTCCAAAACACAAATGCCTAGTGACAGACAACATGCTCAGGATGAGCATACAAACAGTAACTACCTTCTCTGTTATTTTAAACCAAGTCAAGCATAATCATCCAAAAACTGTACAAGCCCACCAACTTTATTTGTTCTTTATGTTGTTGTTACATTTATTTTTTAAGGTTGGGTGGTATTCAAAAGGCTGCTCCATAGTTGTTCTGAATATCCTTCCTTGGCTTTATTTTGGCCATAAAAGGGATAGCTTGTTATTGAAAACTTCGTGATTTAACTAGTTTCATTAAAAATACAACAGGAAAGGCTTATCCAAGCTGACTGACAACTTGAAGAAAAGTGGAACTGCTAGTACCAGAGGGACACAGGAGTGTTGGGAAGGAAGTAAACAGTGATTTCACCTTAAAAATAAGGATCATCTAATTTAACTCATGACCGCCATGGAGTGAAGTACTGAAGAATACTCTTCTGAACACCATTCACCATCAAGACAAATTATTTTAGTTGGAGTGCCATGGGAAACAACAGTCCTGAAGTGCCACAGTAAAAAATAAAACCAGCAGCCACAGCTTTCCTCCTAATACAGCAGATATTGACAAACTAATTGTTTTCTATTGATCTTCACAGGTTTGCACTACATTGTGTATCATCTATTGACCTGAGAACCAGGCCTATACCAATTCTAAGAATCATCATTTAAGTCACAATAGGCTCTGTTCAATCCTGCTCAGAGAAAACATACGTCATCATCTTAAGTCTTAAAGATTTGATGAAAATAAATTAGATTTCATACTACAAACTTCTCTGGCAAAATAATATTTAAGTGGCACATCTTCCCCTAATGGCAGCTACAGAAAATGTGATATTTCAACTGTATTTATAATGTACAAGTGATGGTTTTCTTTCATAGAAGCACAGAATTGTTTAGATTGGAAAAAGACCTTTAAGATCATTGTGTCCAGGTGTAGATACCTCAGACCTTGGACTGGATCTTCCAGTAGCTGATAGCAGGTTTAGATGAGAACACATCAAAGCATTTGTAGACTCAACTTTCATGATGTAAATGTGTATTTACTTTCTGCCAGCCATCCCTATGTACACAGCATCAGCTGACAGCCATCATCACATGCAGTCATTTTCAACACAGCACAGCCAAACAGCTCAGTGGTTTTCTTTAAGCCAAGCACCTCTGCTAGCAAAAGGCAATTCACAGCATTCTTACTTGATCCACTGCCTACTTGTCTTTTTACCCAGCTGAGACTCAGATTACACAGCTGATGCACTCAGATTAATGATCATACTACATATCATTTATACTTCCATAAACTCAAGACATCTGGACTGCTACTCCTCACTCCTGTAACCTCAGGCTCTCCTGGGTCTCTGCCTGAGCTGCAGCACTTGTATACCTCTGCCTGCTCTTACACTTCCCTTTACTGAAATGAGATAGAGACTATTGTTTTCCAGCAGTAGTGAACAGATTCCTGAAGTTAAGAAACAGAAGACTTAAAAAAGCTGCACCTAAGGCCGTGAAACTAGACTGGAGACAGCAGAGTAGCAGCCTTGTGAGGTTTTGTGTGCTACTGTGATGCTCAACTGCTCAAGCATGTGTGAGGAGCACAGGAGAAAATTTATGCCCCACAAAAAAAAAGTCTTTTTATCAAAAAAATGTAAAATCTGAAAATATCTAATATTTGTTACACATCTAAAATTACATTAAAGATGTTTTCATAGGATTAAGTAATTTAACATCATGCCAAAGCAATAACTGAAAAACTCCACAAAACCAGTAATTATCACAAATAATAACTCATCCAAGATTAGAAAAGGGGACATTTCCTACAAACCATCGTGCAGCTGGTTTTAGAATTCATGTATTACATTGCAGGGACAGGTGTCAAGAGTGGCCAAAATATATTTGGAAGACAAATTTCTCAATTAAATGCATATAGGTGTGACACAGAATAAGTAGGAATAAGGATACCCAGAATAAGCAGTCTGCAATGGCCACAGAGACCTTACCTTGCTATGCTTCTATGTGTTTAGCCACTACAAGCAAAACGCTGATGGTAACTTATGACTTGTATATTTATCAATTACAAGACTGAAATTCTTGTCTTCATCTGAAACATGATGAACAACTATCACCATCTACCACCATCTCCTAGCCTGCAAAACTTGGTACAAACCAACATATATTGATAATACTGCAAAGCAGTTAATTTGGTTTAAATGGCATTGAACAATATCATTTGGACAATTGTGGCTTCTAGCAACTACCTTAATCATTATATCTTAATGCTGGTATTAGTAGTGTGATGCAAGATGCTACATAATCTTACTGTTTCAAAGAAAAAACAAAACCAAAATCAAAAAAAACCCAACAGAACAAAACTTTTTAAATATTTGTAGCTACACCAGGGGCTACAGAAGAAGGGCTAAGATGGAGTTCCTACTCAGTCAGACACCTGAGTTTCACAAGTGATTTTGTGTTTATTTAAGGAAAAGGAAATACACAAAACAAATACTGTCTCTTTTACTCAAAGGATCAGTCAGCAACTGCAGCACACACTTTGTCCTGGACATCACTCAGGTGAACAGTATGAAAACAGGGAATAAATCCCCTCTCCCAGCTAACAACACTTGTCTCATTTCTGCGCTTTTGCTCATCTCTCACCCCTCCAGGGTGTTCTTTTCTCTTCCAACCTAGTGTCCACCTTGGGGCAGTTGTACATTGCTCTGAACTCCCTGAATATTTGGAGAGAGAATGAGCTTTAGGATTTTCACTCGTAAATAAGAGACCAAGATGTGCCTGGCATGCTGATTAATCCCATAGGCAGGTTAGCTACAGCAAAGGTTTTGTGTGACTACATAGCAGGAGAGAAAAACCCCACCAGGAGTTCCCATCAGGTAGCAGCAGGGAGGAAAGCAAATGGCACAGCCTGGGTATGACTGTCCAACTGCAAGCTCTGACCTTTGAACATTAAACAAAACCTCCTACATATGATGGAGTTAGGTATGCTGTGTGGCTCAGGGAGGAAAACAAAGAAAAATAGCTATGTCCACTACAATAGGGAAGAGGGAAGCAATGGAAAACAGTACCACATAAGTAGACATCCTCACAGTAGCCAATTAGGGTATTGCTTTAAGCGACCATATGGATCTAAATGAAAAGGTTAAAGTCTTTTTGTACAGTCAATGGAAGTTCTGGATAAAGAGAAAAATATGACAGCAGTCTGATCAAAGTGTTTTCTATCTGTAGATGTACAGGAAGGCCGTATCATACTGATGCTATGCCAAAAGCGTTCGCAAAAGAAGAGACAGATCACAGGCAAAGTCTACTCAGTCTGAAATGGCACAGTAGAGAACTAAGGGGAAAAAGCAGGATGGTAGGACTATTCAAGGAAAGATCAAGAAACACAGTAAGCAAGAGCTAAGGCAGAAAAACACTGCAAGGTACTAGACACATGTTGAAATTGAAATGCTCAAGAAACATTTGTCAGTATAGCGAGTTTGTTTACTCATCCTCTTCCTAGGACAGAAAAAGCTACAGGCAACAGACAAATAAAGCAAGGACATCCTCTTCCTTTCTAGGTCATCTCCAGCATTCACATTCAGCACGGTATCCCCTCGTAGCTACACAACACTTCCAGACTCATCTCCTCAATCTGAACTCCAGATCTTTCTCAAAGCGGCACACCTGCTTACATCACCTCTTTGTTCATGGTGCTCACACCTGCAGAAAACCCACCAGCAGACAGCAGAGGCGGACCTTGCATCGACCTCCCCAGGCCAGCCAAAGCCTGGATGGGAAGGGGCTGGCTACCACCTCTGCTGCCTCTCCCAACAGCTCAGAGCTTGGGGCAGGCACCACACTCCCCTGCAGAGCAGGTTCTCTACAGTATTAAGAGGGGTTTGGGGGGTTTCTTGTTCTTGGGGTTTTTTTAGTACAGTGAAATTTCCTCCTTACAGCTGGGTGCAGTGTGCCAAGTTTATTTTTTAAAATGCCTTTAAGGCTAAACCTCAGAAAATAGAGTTTTGCAGATGAAAATACCACTAGTTCCTTTAAAGGTGCATATGAGAAGCCACATAGTATTGGGAGGCACAAACAGAAAATCACAGAAGATAACATTATCTTGGTAGAGTAATTGGACTGCTCAAGAAGACTAACACTACAGAGCACCTACCATGCTATCTGCTGGCATTAAGGGAGTTTCAGGAATATTTCCATTATAATACTTATGTTTTCAATTTATCACAACTGTCCAAAGCAGCTTGCAAATCAATACTTTGCAGGCAACATCTCTCAAGGTAAGCAATCTTCCCCACTCCCCCAAAATAAAAGGTTTAAACAGAAGGAGTTCAGTTGTGTTAAAGCAAGTGAAAGAAAAAAGATTACCTATTCTCACAAAGAAAACTGGCTCTCGAAATGTAAAACAATTCCAAGCAGTTCTAGCAGTAATAACTCTGAGATCTGCGAGATGAAGTCTGGCACTCTAATATCCACATGTAGAAAGGCCAAGAGACAAGCAAATTGCTCCACAAACACGTCTAGCTTATTGCTTGCTATGATTTTATGACAGCTTATTGCAACTGTATGCTTTTAAAAAGCATAGAGCAGAAGCTACTATGAAGCTGAGCATTATTTTACAGGAATAAACACATTATTTTGCAACTTTCACAGTCACATTGCACCTACAAGGGAAAACCTGCCTGGCATTTGGACTTCACCAAACCACATTTCAAGGTTTGCTTTTAGGGTACTGTTTCTGTTAGACATTCAAACATTCCAGTTTCCTTGCAGATATATTTCTATGAAATACAAACTCTTTAAACAATAACACAGGTTTTGCCACAATAAAGGAAAAAAATCAACATATATCAGAATGAGAATGAACTCCTGAATACTTTAGAGAACTACCTCTGATAAAGGGAAGAAGAGCAGAAGATTCGACACACTGAACAAAGGTTTTCAGAAGAGGTGACTTGGGAAACTGCTAATTTTGGATGGACCACTTCTGATGTCTTTAAAAGGACTTGATTTGAAATACAGATGAACACTTACATCTAGAAAATAGAATCTTTGAGAGAAAGTCAGGCAGGTAATACACTTATATACCTGAATTTTCAGTCATTTGGTATCTCCTTGCTTATTCAATGGACCAAATGTTTCCTTTCCAGACCCTCTCACAGCTAGTTATAAGCAGCATAAAAGCAAGCATTCAGAAATCTTGTCATGTCCTGATAAAAGTGACCATTGCCAGGTTCCAGAAAGACAAGGACAAGGAAGAAAGATTTGCAAGCCATTCACTATATTGTCTTAGAATGATTCTAAACATTATTTTATTAAATACTTACAATGGAACCATAATTATATTTTTCTTTTTCCTAAGGTCATAATAATATCAGGGACTTTAAAAAGTGTGTTGAGTCTGCCAACTTTTACCAACTGCTTCCTAAAATAAGGGTCAGGTTTTTTGTACATGCTTCTTATTCAGCATGCAAAACACTGCACATATTAAAGGTAACCACAGAGCTCTCAGATGTAATGGAAAAGATCATATGGTGCATCATTATTTCAATGAGATTTTGAGGAACATAAACACTGAAATTTGTTATAGCAAAGCTTCATGTTGTTCACAGAATTCATAATGAAATATGGAAAAAAAGAAATTCCAAGGCAAAAAGCTTTTCTTAAAGACCTTTTCTTATCAAGTAACACACAAGACCTTAGAGAGAATTCTTCCATCAATCAACCCACCAAGGAGGGTATTAGATTGCTAGTCAATTTAGGAGAGCGACTACTGAGCAAGACTGGTTAAGGGAAGCAGGTTACAGTTTCAGCTCAGCTTTGAGCAAGTCCTTTCTCCTCCATTTCAATTTTCCACTGCAGATTAGGTGTATCTTCACCTGTAGATATGAAAGCTCCTGAGAGAAGACATACTGCACAAGTTCTAATCAATAAGATGCAATTTAAAACTTAATTCCCCCGAAGTACATTAATAAAGCACAGAAAGAGGATTCAGTTCTTCAAATCTAATTGCTTGAATTTATACTCTAAACTCAAGTCTCCAGATACAAAATAGAATTTTATAGGAAGACTGCTGACTTCTATTTTACCTAACAGGCACAGTCTATTAAACCAGACCACTAAGGAAAGAGAAGAATAAAGAACTACTTCATTCTTCCTTGAAGCACACACAAAACCAATTAAGCCAGCAGGCTAACATCAATCCTGAGAAAGGCCATTCAAATTCAGGTAGTTTGTGAACCTCCTTATTTCTACTGCAGACTCCCCTTTAAAAATGAGGTGGGTTACACAGTCATTTCCCTTGAAATATTCCTTTAACAAAAAGATGATCAGTGAACATGGAAGGCAAAACCAGAACGAGATGCAGAGGAAGACATAACTGAACACAAACCACAAACAAAAAACCCCAAACAAACACAACACCCCAACACCCCAACACAAAACCCCCACACCCAACCACACCCCCCACAAAACAAACACCCCCAACCAACAACAACATAACTGAAACACACCTGACTTGCCCAAGACCTAAAGTGCAAATAAAAGCATGAGGTAACACCTCGCATGATCTTCTCCCAAGCATCTGAATTTAAATGCTTGTAAAATTAATGGTGGAAGAGTAGAAAAATACTCAAACAAGCCAGAGTAAATACAGTATGTGATTTCTGATAAATCAGATCAAAGTTTAAACACCGTTACAACTATAATGTGATCCATTTTTACTTCAGACGTTGTTCCTTGGAGTCTTTATTAATAATGACATTAACTGCAAATGAATGAAAGACAGGAAGAATACAGGTGAAAACATTATACTCCAGCATATGAAATCCCTTTCAGGTCATACAACTGTGTCTACTTGAGACTGGGTAAGAGCTTCTTTATTAACTTTCTGAGCACATCCAACAGCTTCAAGATTCTAAAAGTGGGTTTTTTATTCTATCTGTTGTGTTGTACGTTTTCTGCAGCATTGAAGTATTAGAAGTATTAGCCAACTTGGCAAATTTTTCCAGAGTATTTTCTTCGTAGACTTCTTGGTTGGTTCTTTTGTGTGGTGTGTTTGGGATTGTTTGGAGTTTGTGATTTTATTTGGACGGGGGAGAAGGAAGGTGTTTGGGCTTGGTTGCTTCAGGTTTTTTTGGTCACAAATATGTTGTTTCTTAATATAAAAAAACCCAAACCAAAGCATATGAAGAGCTGAAGCCAGAACAAGAGAAAAAAAACTTTCTGCTGATGCAGTTATGATATCCAAATCTGCAATATACATGGGACTATGTTAGTGCTTCACTAGAGGCAACACCACAATATTTCTCTTCTGTGCATCAGTCCTACAGAGCACATTTTTCCTGAAACAGCTCCAGCTGATGAAGCTTTATGCTATTCATGCTATACAGAAAGCCAAGAAAAAGGTACTCACTGTAAGTCATGATAAATCCAATACAGAATCTGACATAACAAATCATCTCACAGACCACTGTTTTGTACTGAAACCATTCCAAAATTACAATAATCATGAAAGTACAAAGTGCTTATAATAGTCAAAGCTGGAATAAATGTATGTAATTCCCTTTCCTCTTGCTGCAAAGCTTGTTGCAGTTACTTGTAACATGCATCATTCAAACTTCCAATTTGGTGTTTCTTCAAACACCAAGTTCACTGTTTCTAAATGTAGTCTGCTTGTCTGAAATTTTTAACCAAGATACAAAAATCAATGTTATATAAAGCACTCCTTCCTGATACTGATGATGCATAATATGAGTCACCACTTCAAAGCCTCCAACATACCACACAAGCCACATTCTTTTAAGTCACGAATAAAGCCTAAAGTGGTTTCTCCTGTCTTGTTACTAACGAAGATCCTCAGTTCCCAAAAGCGAATTGCAACATCGTCAGTCAGGAGCAAATAAGCTCTATAAGCAGAAATGAAAGCTTATAAACAATACATATTGTTTATGTATTTAACTCCTTTAACTCAAATAGCAAGTATTTCCCAGACCTGTTATTTTTGTGTTTAAAAGAGGCTTTAAAAAAAAGCCCCCCCAAACCAACAAAAAACTCAAGTCACCAGTGAAATGTTAATATTGTATCTATGTAAATTCCCTTTTCAGGATTTTTACAGTGGATTTGTGGTGTGTTTCCATGAGTTGTAAAAGGGGAAAGAGAAAAAAATAAAGGGTCAGAGCATCTGAAAGGTTAGGCAAACAAACAAGTTAGTGCCTGTTGTCTGGTTTATGGTGACTGATGTGCACACCCATACCCAGGGGCAAATGCCAGGTAATCAGAAGTAAGAGTTCACTCAGAATTAAAGACAGTTAACCTAAATAGAATAACTTCACTGTTGCCAGAATTACTAGGCATCTGATGATGTGCAAGAAGTTGTTGGTATTATTTAAGCCCAAAAAATCAAAGAGTAGAAACCATCTTATGTGAACAGAACAAGAATTGCTCAGGAAATGATCATTCCTTCTTGGCTGGTGATGGGAGGTACTTTCTTACTGAGTTTCAAGCACTTATACACCCTATCCACATGAGCTGTACATACACTTGCACATGATGTTTACTAATGTCCAGTCAGACACATTCTTCATCCGAGGCAACAAACACTGCAAACGTGGGCAATGAAGAGACCAGCCCTAAGAAGCCACTGTTGCAACAGTCCCAGGCACTCACCTAGATTCGTATGATTTCTTGCCTTTTTAAGTGACAAAACCTCTTTCCTTTAAAAAAAAGAAAAAAAAAAATCTGGTGTTTCTTGGAAGCTATACTGCCCATCTCAAAAAAATGACCACTAAACAGTTTATACACCAAGGCTTTTAATTATCTTAGTAACTTCCCTACTTAGGCTCCTCCAAAAACATGGACTCAGGAAACATACACTGGAAGAGTGCAAGTACTGTAGCATGGTGACATCTGACAATAGAGCACTCACGGCCCTACTTCTGAAGATTTCGGAAGTTCCACAACTACATTTCATTACAGTACAGCTGTAAATTAAATAGCTTATTAGCTAACAATAAGGTTTGGAAAAACCTCCCAAGTAAACAGCCCACCTCAAGCAAGACTCAGTTTCTAAGCCTACTCTGTTATTACAGAACTGCAACAATGTAGCAAATACATGGGTATGGATAAACCCCTACACCTACACAGACATTCATTAAGTCTATAAAGAAATACACCCAAGGATGTCACAAGAGACAGGCAACATGTTGAATGGTATTTGCAAACAACAAGAAAGTGAAAGGATGCCCAGAGCCACGGAAACAGCCATGCCAGTGGAAAAGCAGAAAGACACCATAGATCATCCCCAACTCAGAACTAAGTGATTGAGCCCAGATGAGAGACAATGCTCCACTGGAAGAAGTAAAGCTCAACAGAAAACAACGGAATTTCCTTTCCTAGGAAATTGTTTCTGTCATCTTTTCCCATGACAAGGACCAGCGTTCACAAAGCACATCTCTAAATGTAAGGACCAAGAACAGAGAAGCAGCACTAGTGAGGTGCTTACAGCTATCTCAATCTGTTTTTCCTCAGGAATCATTTTAGAAGAAAAAGCATGTAGTAAGAGTACAAACATTCAATCAAAAAGATGTTCTAACACATTTTCATCCTTTTCCTTCTTTAAGAGGAATATACTTTCAATTGGAGCAAGATCACTATTCCTCTCTTGATTTCCAGTGTCAACCTACAAAGGTCTTGCCTTTTATCACTGAAGCAAAAGCTAAAAATATTATCTGTGCATACTGGAATATCTCTGACAAACACTAATGGTGCTATATGCTGTAGAAGTAGTTTTATTCTTCTTTCTATTTAGTCCAGTGTGAAAATTTAGCAATTACATTTCTCAGCTGTGTTCACATGATCTCTGGTAAGGCCATCCTGAAAGCCAAGTGAAATTCCAGGCTATGAAAAAAAGAAGCACTAGTTTGTGATGAAATTAAATTAACAATACTTGTTAATTTAATTCATATTTTACAAGTATAAAATTGAAGGGTGGCTTTTTGGTCAAATACTATAATCTTTAGCATCCAAGTTTCTATTGCAATTGAGCCAAATCAGTGAAAAACGAGCAAGAGTCAGTACATGTCCACAATGAGCTATGCGGATGAAGCACTCTATAGACAGATAAGAAAAGCCTCATGCTCACAGGCCCTTGTTCTCACGGGTGACCTCAAACACCCTGACATCTGTTGGAATGACGGTATGGCCCAGCACAAGCAATCCAGGAGGTTCCTCGATTGTGTGGAAGACAACTTCCTTCTGCAAGTAATAGAGGAGCTGACAAGGAGAGGTGCCATGCTTGACCTCATGCTCACCAACAGGGAAGGGCTCATTGGAAATGTGACACTCCAG
Source organism: Neopsephotus bourkii (assembly GCF_033783945.1). Taxonomy (NCBI): domain Eukaryota; kingdom Metazoa; phylum Chordata; class Aves; order Psittaciformes; family Psittacidae; genus Neopsephotus; species Neopsephotus bourkii. Next base: position 4,183,713 of record NW_026901486.1, read on the forward strand.
GGCAGCCTCGGATGCAGCGACCACGAGATGGTCAAATTTGAGATACTCAGGACAGTGAGAAGAGCGTGCAGCAAGCTCACTGCCCTAGACTTCAAGAGAGCAGACTTTGGCCTCTTCAGGAACCTGCTTAGTAAGGTTCCATGGGATAAAGCCCTAGAGGGCAGGGGGGCCCAAGACTGTTGGTTGATTTTCAATGATCACCCACTACAAGCTCAGGAGTGTTGCATCCCAACTAGAAGGAAGTGCAGCAGGAGGGCCAGGAGACCTCCTTGGATGCATAAGGAACTGCTGAGGAAAATTCAAATGAAAAGAGAGCCTTATGAAAAGTGGAAGAAAGGACAGGCAGCCTGGGAAGAGTACAGGGATGTTGTCTGGGAAGCTAGGGACCAGGTTAGGAAAACTAAGGCCCAGTTAGAATTAAACTTCGCTAGGGATATTAAGGATAACAGGAAGGGATTCTACAGGTACATAGCAAATAAAAAACAGACTAGGGAGAATGCAGGCCCCCTCATAAAGCTCTTGGGAGAACTAGCTACACAGGATTTGGAAAAGGCTTAAGTTCTGAATGACTTCTTTACCTCTGTCTTCACTGAAAGAAGGCACTGACTGCACCACCCAAGTCTTGGAAGGCAGACGCAGGGACTATGAAAATAAAGACCTTGGGCCCACTGTAGGAGAGGAACTGGTTCAAGACCATCTTAAATCCTTAACACGCACAAGTCCATGGGTCCTGATGAAATCCATCTGCTGGTCCTGAAGGAGCTGGCAAATGAAGTTGCTAAGCCACTGGCCATCATATTTGAGAAATCATGGCAGTCAGGTGAAGTTCCCAATGACTGGAAAAAGGGAAATATAACCCCCCCTTTTCAAGAAGGCGACAATGAATGACCTGGGGAATTACAGACCAGTCAGTCTCACCTCTGTGCCTGGCAAAATCTTGGAGCAGATTCTCCTGGAAGGCATGCTAAGGCACATGAAAAACAACAAGGTGCTTGGTGACAGCCAGCATGGCTTCACTAAGGGGAAATCCTGCCTGACCAATTTGGTGGCCTTCTATGATGGGGCTATGGAACTGATGGACAGTGGTAGAGCAGTTGATGTCATCTACCTGGACTTGTGTAAAGCGTTCGACACTGTCCCACATGACATCCTTGTCTCTAAATTGGAGAGACATCAATTTGATGGATGGACCACTCGGTGGATAAAGAACTGGCTGGATGGCCGCACACAAAGAGTTGTGGTCAATGGCTCAATGTCCAGCTGGAGACCAGTAACGAGTGGTGTCCCTCAGGGATCAGTGTTGGGACCGGTCTTGTTTAACATCTTCGTCGCTGACATGGACAGTGGGATTGAGTGCGCCCTCAGCAAGTTTGCCGATGACACCAAGCTGTGTGGTTCGGTTGATACGCTGGAGGGAAGGAATGCCATCCAGAGGGACCTTGACACGCTTGTGAGGTGGGCTGATGCCAACCTCATGAAGTTTAACCATGCCAAGTGCAAGGTCCTACACCTGGGTCGGAGCAATCCCAGGCACAGCTACAGGTTGGGCAGAGAAGAGATTCAGAGCAGCCCTGCGGAGAAGGACTTGGGGGTGCTGGTCAATGAGAAAATGAACATGAGCCGGCTTCAGTGTGCGCTTGCAGCCCAGAAAGCCAACTGTATCCTGGGCTGCATCAAAAGGAGCGTGAGCAGCAGGTCGAAGGAGGTGATCCTGCCCCTTTACTCTGCTCTCATGAGACCTCACTTGGAGTATTGTGTGCAGTTCTGGCGTCCTCAGCATAAAAAGGACATGGAACTGTTGGAACAAGTCCAGAGGAGGGCCACAAGGATGATAAGGGGACTGAAGCACCTCCCATATGAAGACAGCCTGAGAAAGTTGGGGCTGTTCAGCCTGCAGGAGAGAAGGCTGCGTGGAGATCTCATAGCAGCCTTCCAGTATCTGAAGAGCGCCTATAGGGATGCTGGCGAGGGACTCTTCATTAGGGACTGTATTGATAGGACAAGGGGTAACAGGTTCAAACTTAAACAGGGGAAGTTTAGATTGGATATAAGGAGGAAATTCTTTGCTGTTAGGGTGGTGAGGCACTGGAATGGGTTGCCCAGGGAGGTTGTGAATGCTCCATCCCTGGCAGTGTTCAAGGCCAGGTTGGACAGAGCCTTGGGTGACATGTTTTAGTCTGAGGTGTCCCTGCCCATGGCAGGGGGATTGGAACTTTATGATCTTAAGGTCCTTTCCAACCCTAACTATTCTATGATTCTATGACCACAGTATTAGCAAGTTGTGAATAAAGCTTTCATCCCCCCGACAAATAGGTTACAAATATACATAAATCTGCTGTGAATGGTAGTAACGGCAGTACCAAAGTACTTATCTTCAGTATGTTGACTGCAATGAGTTTTATGAGATCCCCACATTTCTAGCCACAAAATGTGGGCGGGGTGTGTGTGTGTGTTTCTTCCCCCCTTTATTTTTTAAACTAAGAGTTAACCAGACATAATATTTTAGTGCAACCAGAGCACAGGTGGAAAGCTACCTGAGGTGCCTAACTTGCCTTTTTGCATTATTCTAATGTGAATTTGTAATTTCACGATTAGTAACAGGTTAAGGAACAATTCCTGCTCACTGTTTTCTTCCTTGATTTCTTCCTCAACCCCCACTCCCTTTTTGCTCTGCAGGCTAGTTTCCAATTCAATTGCAACATCACTAGAGATGCAAGGTGCATGGAAAATAAAAATGCAAGAAGGCTACATGCTCATTATTAATGAGACCCTGATACTGCTTAAGAACAGAAATTCTGATTATGCCTGAAAATATTAGTACATTGGAACAAAAGACAAAACCAAATACCCCTACCCACAGAGCTTTTAACTCCCCACATAGCAGAAATACCAACTCATTCCCTATGCTAAACAGCCGGATGAGCATTAGTCAATACAACATCCTAAACTCTAACTTGCAGATACAAGAGTTCAGCTTCCTTCCACTAGGAAGCACTGTTAAACCAACGAATAAATGCTTGGGATAAAGTGACCTAGCTCTGGCCTATATTCACTGAACCAGGCAGTACTGGTTTCAGTACAGCCATCCAGAAAAAGTCATGCCACTTCTCACTGTATAAAATGATGTGCTATACATAGCACTGAACTCAAGTTCCTTGGTATACAAGAAGAAATCTGAAAGACTGGTAACTAATGGACCTGTATTAGTATTCACAAGCTCTATACAGACAAGCTCTGGAAGGGGCAGATCTCACTCCATCAGAGCATAGAATTTGGTACCTCAGATCAAACTGAGAAAACCAGCTATAGATTTAAATCAACTACATGCAGCTGGCATGTTATTGACATAAAATGGCAAATTACAGAATTTACCACTATTACACTCTTCAAAAAGTTAGACCATACCAGAAAACCTACTCCAGAATTATGCAACACTACTAATTTAACTTAGGTTAAAGAAAGAGAACAAGACAATTGATTCCTATTAACATTACTTACTAGGTTTACTATCTCAGTTCCTGGATGGATTACTTTCTAGAACAACTGACTAGTTGAGCAGAAAGTGCTGCCAGATTACACAGTTTATGGGAACATATACTCTGCCACTTCCAATCCCACTGAACACAAAAAATCTGCTGAGCAGGATACAGTGCTTGAAGTCAACAACCATTTCCCTAGTACAGTCACTCACCCACTGAGGAAGCCTCAGCAATCACCTACACAGCTCTGAATGACGTTCTCTTTTTTAACCAGAAATGATTAACATGATATCAGCTAAATTCAGGAGACTTCATCTTTAACTAAGCACATCAACAAATTCCGCTACACAACACACCTCATCCAAGTTATCTCGCTGCAGAATGTATGTCAGGTGAGAGTTACAGAGGCAAAGTATGTTAGAGTATACAAGCAATCAGAGGTTTTGACTAGCTGGTGAGACATGACACCTCCTCCTCCTTCAGGAACAGGCCGGAATGCAAGCACATCTGTCATGGTTTAAGCCCAGCCATAAATCAGAACCATGCAGTCTCTCTCTCACTCCCCCCCTTTCCCTCCTCCTCCCCCCTCCCCCCCCCCGGGAAGGATGGGGAGGAGAATTGAAAGAATGTAACTCCACGGGTTGAGATCAGAACAGCCCAGTAACTAAGGTATAACACAAACCACTGCTGCTACCACCAATGATAATAATGATAAGGGAAATAACAAGGGAAGAGAATACAACCACTCACCACCAGCTGATCAATACCCAGCCCGACCAAGCAGTGAACTCACCCTTCCAGGTAACTGCCCTCAGTTTTACACCCTGAGCATGACGTGCTGTGGTATGGAATACCTCTCTGGTCAGTTTGGGTCAGGTGTCCTGTCTCTGCTTCCTCCTGGCTTTCCCTCCTCCCTGGTAGAGCATGAGACTCAGAAAGTTCTTGGTCAGATTAAACATTGCTAAGCAGCAACTAAAAGCATTGATGTTATCAGCGCTGTTCAGAGGCCAGAAGTCAAAAACACAGCACTGCACCAGCTACTAAGAAGGAGAAAAAAATGACCGCTACTGCTGAACCCAGGACAACATTTCAAGCATTCCTGTCAGCACAAGCAGAGTTTCCCGAAGGCAGGGTCCCTCCCCAGAAAGCACAGCATTCAGGAGGAAGAACTCATACCCCAGCTGCAACCAATGGAGATGGCTCTGACAAAAAAGTTGCATATCCTTTCTCATGAGGTTTTGCAGAATGCAGCTAGTGGTTGGAATTGCAGAGCTGCATCTGCAAAGAGCTTCCTCTATCAAATGACAGCCTTGGCTGCAGATTCCTGGTTCAGGGAATAGTTTTTTACCGCATTCACTTCTTGTAATGAAAACCCACTCGTACAAATGCAAAGAAAAAAAACCAAACAGACATTATAGTATAAATAACCAACATAAGGAAATATTACATCTTTCCCCACACTCCCTTCATGTTGAAAAAAGCTGGAAGTGAGCAGAATAATGCAGAAACCTGTAAGAGTAGATGAAGAGGTCTCAAAACCAGCACAACTTAAATAAAAGAAACATCTGATAACCAAGCAGTTACATTCCTAAGTTTGGCCTTCAGAGGGCATGTCTAATGGGTCAAATAAACAGAGTCCAGAGAAAGACAGCAACAGCCAAAAGCATTACATCAGCACACAAATTAAAGCATATTAAATTCCTTTAAGGACATTCCCCCCAGGAAGATCAACCTGGTAAAAATAAAATAAAGGCCATCTTCTATTCTGCAAATCAGCAAAATGCATTTTAACTTGCAGGCATTAATTTCTCCTCTCTAGTTAACTATATCAACTCTCCTGAACAAGACTGGATAAGCAATCCCTTAGACATACTAAATGGCATGAAAGAGCATGCACAAACACCTCAATAAATCCCTACTTAATTGGTAACGCTGTAGAAGACAACAATGCAAGATTTGAGTATAAGATTCAGCACTTTCACCTTCCAGGAAGAACAGTATTAAAGTCTTTGTAAGGGATTATACAGCAGCATCCTCCAACACCTGCAAGCAGGGCACTGCCTGCTGGCAGCTACATGCAGGCTCTTCCCCTACTGGCTTTTGTTATACATTATTCAAGAACTATAACTTCCCTTTGCCCCAGAAGCCCCCACCCCAGGCCCATTTCAGTGGTACAGAAACACAGATGAACTGACACAAGTTTTCAGTGCACCACAAGGTGCAATTTCTAACAAAAACAAATTTAAAACCAAGTTCAACCACAGTCTCTTGGAATATTCATAAGTTTTATAAAACTTCACTGAGCTAATTTATTTTCCTTTGGGTAGCAAAATTATGATGATATGTTTTTAACTAGATAGAAGGCTTACCATCTCCTAGACTACTTGATTCAGTATTAATACAACAAAACTACCACTTGCCTAAGGATAACATGTCCTTGGTGTGCTCAGCCTTAATAAGCCAACTCACTTTGCTTTCAGAATCAGTTTATCGCTGACAGTTCTACACCGTCTTTAAGTAAAGACATTATCATTTCAGTGAGATGTCATGCCCTTCCTTTCATACATTTGAAACATACCACACATTTTTATGTAGTTAAATTCTTATACAGCTGACCAGAACCAATCAAATGAAGGCCACAGAGGTGCTATTACCCTGACATTTGAAGCAGAGCTGAATAAACTAATGCACTTATAGCTTCAAATAACAGATCTCACTAAGTTGCAGGTAGCACTAAAGCTTTTTCATTTTATGCTTCAGTGTAGCTCAGAAATCACACAGAATTTTTTACATAAGCTCAGCTGGTGCTTTATCCACATGGTTTAATAAACAAGTTGACCAAAGTTAATGCAGTGATATTTTAAAGGAAAAAAAAAAAATAGAATTAAAGTATTTATTAGTTACATAGTCTACCTGTAATGAAAAAATATACCCATCTCATGCTATTCTTTGCTCCATGTGATTCTGTAGACAAAACTCAGAAGGCCAGGATTATTTTGGGCCACCCTTGCAAACTCATCATACATGTTACTCTCCAACAGGCAGATACCAGGTCTATTTCTGTTCTGCTGATTCCAAGGTTTCTCTTGCAGACAAGTCTTGTCATATTTGGTAAACTCTGAAAGCACAAAACACGGTACCAGAAAAATTTTGACGGTTCAAAATGTCTGAAACAAGAAATTTAACATAATGTCAAGGGTTATTTTGGAACCAAGAAGTTACTTAAAACCTTGTGGTTGGTTGGCCCTGGCTGCATGCCAGGTGCTCGCCAAAGTATCACTTCCTGTCCTCAACTGGACAAGGGAAAGATAATCTACAGAAGGTTCACAGGTTGAGATAAGGACAAAGCTCACTCAGCAATTACCCTCAGTACTGCTGATGAACTCAGCCTTGGCCAGCAGTGGGTCCCTCTTCAAGCCAGCTGGCATCGACTACATTGGGAAGCTTCTAGCAGCTTCTCACAGAGTCACCCGTGTAGCACCCCTGCTACCAAAACCTTGCCACATAAACCTAACAAAAGCCTTTAAGCTACTGCTGAACAACACAAAATATTCTCTTCATAACATGAAAATAATAGATCATAGTTATTGCAAATGAACAATTGTATCTTCCTGCAAGGCTTGGGTTTAATCATTCACAGTCACATTATGTGCTGGTTTGCAATGCCACTGATGACAGTAGGAAGTTCCAACTAATGCTGTCCCTAAGGAATGCAGGCTCTCTACAGTTACTTCAAGTAATCTTTTTCAAACAGCACTTCTTTGAAGAACCTTTGCTGACTCATTTTTATGACTCACCCTAAGCATGGACAACCATGGTCCAAGCGAGGGCGGTGCAGTGCCAGTGCGTCTCACCAGGGCACAGCGCTTCTGCTGCTCAGCAAGCGAAACTAAATTCAGCTTTCTGACCTGCTCCCAGGATACAATCCTCTAGTTTCAAATGATGCTTTCTTTGCATCTATGACTTGAAATAGTTACCAACTATATTCTGCCATAGCCAGGGAGACAACAGCTGCAACTACTCACAGTAGTTACACCCATGGGTTGCTCGCTTTTGTTTGGTTTTTTAAATCATTGCTACACAATAAATACAAGAAACTATGCACAAGAAACACTTAAAATGAGCAAGATGAAAATCCTTTGCAAAAAAAAGTAACTGTATTAGTTACAATAACAATTTCTCATTTAGTCCATTTTAAAAGCTTCATCTGAAACAGAATTCACAGAAACACACCTTTGAGCCACAAACCAAGTGTGACAGTGGTCAGGTTTGTATCTGAAGGGTTGGTTGGTTGTTTTGTAGTTTTGGGTTTTGTTTTAAATAGCCAAAAGAACTATTTCTCTCAATCACTTTAAATTTTAATCACTGCCCGGTTTCTGTTCCTCCATAAACAGCGTAAAAAGCATAGTTAAGCTTTACATAAAATAAAAATCAAACCCCCAGACCCTATTACAGGGTAGCATTCCCCTACCTCATAGAAGGATTTTTTTTCTTTCACTGATCACCTTATTTGTTCTTAATTCATCACTTGCATATTGAAGTATCACTGCAAGGCAACTGCAATACAACTAAGGTTTTATGAAATATGACAGAAAGTAAGATGGGTAAAATGACCAAGAAAAGCCAAGTCAGGATTTTCATACTGAATTCCTACCTACAGCTTCAGACACTGTATTAAACACTTATTTCAAATAGTAGGATTCAAATGTCTTTTTTCTTTTTTGTCACTGAAGTATCACATTTAAGCACAAAAAAGAACGTCTTCCGTTCTGAAAAACTAAATACAGTTATACCAAGTCAAATTATACAGTGCAGCCAACTAAAACCATTTGCCTGTTTCTAGGCAGGAAAACATGATGATACACTGAAACCATTGTCACCAATTGCATTACGAATTTTTTTCTGAAATTATGTTGAGTCCATATTTATTGTAATATTTGAAATAGTTCACAAAAGTTTAAGATCCAAAACAGCCCATGGCTTATTTTGTAAAGCATGCCAGACCCTTACAACTTTTTACCATGTAGCCAATGATCTGACTGCAGTAGTCTCATCGCAGTTACTAACTAGAACAGTAAAGAAGTTGCATCAAAAATCTCCGACATACTCCTTTAATTAAAAAAATACTAAATTTGGGGAAAAAAAATATAGGTAAAAGGACACATAGCTAGTCAAAATAATCTTCAAGCCAGACATATTAACCATAGATTTCTTGGCAGCCAAACTACTACAATAAATCCTGCACAAACCTTTGTTTTGTTCAGGTATTCCTCAGATTAACAAATGCAAAACACCACAAACCAAACAAAACCAAAGAAAAAGAAAACAACATCTTCAGGATTTAAGAATAAAACTGTTCAGAACACTTGGAAAATGTAGTAAACCTCATAACCACTTGATTTGACTTCCCAGATAAACATAGGATTTTGAATTTGCTTACTTTATTCCCCAGCCCCCCGTCTCCTCATTGCTTTTTGATTAGGTGATTTGCTCCTTTGAAAGCATAGGAGAGCTTAGTACCTTAGACATTTCCCAAATAAAGATCTTATAAAGCCTTAAAGATATCTGAAACTATTCTAGAAGTTGGTTGGTCACACATGATGCAGTTCTAAGCACAGGCTCAAACAAGAGCTCCATTAGGTGCTTTGAAATACAAATCCCCACAAGCTGTTTCATGCTGCATACACTGCTCCTATAAACTGTGCAAAAAATACAGCCCATTACTAAATTGCAGCGAATTACCAGGTTCTGGATGTGCTCCAGAAAAAGATCACAGAAAGATCATCTGACTTTTAAACCAAAAGGAAATGGAACCATGAGTGAGAATACTGTAATAATTTTCTTCGCTGTCAAATACCCATGCCTTTGAGTAGGTTCCATGTGGGTTTGACCCCCCCAAAGCAAATGCCTAAGCTGAAATTCAACCAGTTCGAAGAATAACAGCTTCGATAATGCTGTGAAAGTTCTCAGTGGCGCTAATTTAATATCAACCTTTTTGTGCAACATCAACAGCCAGAAATTTTAATTGCTAATTACAGAGAGTACCAAAAAGTACAAAGTCAGAAAGCATCAGGTGAAAACAAATTGTGCCTGCACGGCTCTATTTTCTTTTCTCCTGTTGAAACTTACTCTGTAAAAATGTTTTGTATCAGTTTTACTCAGCGGTAGGATTCCTCCCTATTCATTAGTACATATTTAAGAAAGGCAGATCTTGCTTCTGAGGTTATGTTTCTCAAAAGAAACTTTTAGAATAAGGAGAGAAGTCCAAACAACTCTTCTGGTTTGGGTTTTTAGTAAGCTGTTTTCCCTAAAGTGCTTTATCATCATCCCCATAAAGGTGTTGGAGATTTTGTGTGACTCGCCTAGAAATAGTGAAATCTGTTACAAAACCCAAGACCAGGGTTCAAGAATTTCTGGTTTCTACTCCATGTACAAATTCAGTAGTTTTAAACCACAGCACAGCAGTAGCTTTAGCTCTTTCCTAGAGAAAGCAAAAGAGCGTAAAAGACCCCACATTGAAGAACACACTCTACCTTTAAAAAGAGGCTACAAATCCTTTCAAGCCCTCTAGCATTTACATAGTAATCAGACTCATAGTAAAGCATTTTTTCCCTAATGTCTAATCTAACAGAAGGTTAATTTCAATTAGACATCAGGAAAGACTTCTTTACTAGGAGGATTATAAGGCACACGTTGCTCCATCCCTGGGAGTGTTCAAGGCCAGGTTGGATGGGCCTTGGAGCAACCTGGTCTAGTGGAATGCGTCCCTCACACTGTTGGATTGGAACTGGATAAGCTTTGAGGTCCCTTCCAACACAAACCATTCTATGATTCTATACTATACAGAAAAGCTGTTGATGCCAAATTCAATGTATGTAGCATTTCCAGCTAGATTTCAGAGGGATTGCCCACCTGTAGGTACCAACAGCAACAAAACCCCATTCAGTAATTAACACAAACCAGTGCATATTTCAACAGTAGACACAAACTGTCTAAATAGAAGATGAAATGTTCCTTCCAGAAAAAAAAAACAAAACCACAACACAACACTGGCATTCAGTGAACAGAACCATGTATAAGCAGCTTTTGCTTGTTACATGTCACATGACAGATCACACTGTGATCAAGTCACTTCTAAGTGGCAAGATGCATGCATTAATGGTCTATCACCACATTTGCTACAAGTTACACAATGTCTGTATAGTTCAAAATTCCAGGCATACTGCAGTCCCTCAAATATCAGAGAATAAAGTCCCATTTTAGTCATTTGTGATCACACATATCTGTAGGAGCAACAAGCTTTTGGGCTTGGGGACTCTGTCAGGTCTATAACAAAGCTCTGTAGAGCTTGGTTGGAAGACTCAGGAGATATCATCAAACTTAAATTTTATTTCTCCAAAGGAGAACAATGAGGGAGAAAAGACATTGCAATTGAATGATCTGGGGCAGCGGAATGTTGATGTCTGGATTTCTTCACTTTGATTATAAAAACCCAATCATTCAGGATAAGAAGGTAACACACAAAAATACATCCACATGGCCTGACCTTGTCAGTAAGAGGCCTTTAGCTCTGTACATGTATCAGTAGAGAGATTCTAACCAGCTATAAAAAAGTGATGCTTAATTAAGCAGACATGAGAAAAAAATAGAAAAAAAGAAAAGACAATTTATGAGTACTCTTTATCTCCATCTGCTGCTCAGCTAAACATTTCAGAGAAGAATAATAATTCCAGAAGATATTAGTAGAAATCTGTTTCATAATAAGTTTATGTATCTACAAACCTTAATTTACCCACTTCTTCTACACACTGTTTAAGCAATGCAGTATATATTGATGATAATTTGGTAGGTTATTCTGCTTATTCAGTTCTCACCCACAACCATCTCTATACCTGTGAATATATACTATTAAAACAGGTGATACACACACACCAAAGCTGGTAAAGACTCATAGGCAATAGGAGAATCTATACCCAGTTCCCTGTAGTCTTTGCTACCTGTACGAACTCCAGGCAAAAACAGATTTGTGCAGATATTCAAGCTGCTGGAAACACTTCAAAGAAATCAAAACTGAGACACTCCCCCCCCCACACACACTTAAACTGATTCTCAGCAACATTGTTCTAAAACTCTATGTTGGTTTATAGTGCCTAGTAACAGGCTTCTGCTGCTACAATACAAAAGTGACATTCACGTTTCTACCTGTTGTTATTATATCTGTATTAAAACAGTTAAAACACATTCCTAAAGCCTACTAAAATCTGCACTTAACATGCTAAATAGTAAGACTGGAAAAGTGGTTTAAGAGTATATTTTCAGCTGTTTCCAAAAGTTACCTGGTTCCTCGGTGCATGTCTGGATGTATATAATTTCCTCTAATATTTCTAGTAAGTAAAAATCCATATGAAAATTGACATGTTGCAATTAGAAGCTATTTTTTTTTGCAGTTTTTTATATGTTAAGAAACAGAACATGCTAATTATTAAACTGCTGTTAGACATCCAAATATTTCTGTTTTATAAATTATCTCAGAACGGTTAGGTTGGAAAGGACCTTAAGATCATCTAGTTATGAAAGTTTCTCCATGGAAAAATTTGTTCAGACAACTAGTGACAGGCAACAGTGCTTTTCAGCTAGCAATGACGTACTACAGATAGTAAAGGAACAGTGAGAATATTTGATTAGAAGTATCATTCCCTGCTGAACTAGTTCAGAAGTATTTCATGTCTGGTTGGCGACACACACATGCAGAGGCACCTCCACTTAAAATCTGCATCCAGCTCGTGAACTAAGCATTTTTTTAAATTAATTACTATATTGGAGACTAATTACTTAAAGGAGATTTCCATGGGTAACTATTAGAAAAACACCTTTGAGAACAGCTAAAGCTGTTCGACCTCATGGCTGAAGTTTAGAGAATCTGCTTCTGCACATCACAGCAACTCCACCTGATGCTGCAGAATTGAAAATACTTCAATTGGCTGTACCAAAGCTACGAGCTGCATGAGGGATGCCATGCAACGATTAGAAAAGCTACTGACATCTCAGTCCCTGGGCAGGTCGAGCATACAGCTGTATATATTTCTTGTTAAAGAAAGAAAACAATAACTAGGCATGCCTGGGTCCAAATAAAGGAAAAGGTAAATAACTACATTTCCAGGCATTGTGTCCCATTACTGACCTTTTCTAGTCATATTGGAGAAAGCCTGCCCAGAGGAAAAAACAAGCATATATAGAATCAAAGAATAGTTAGGGCTGGGAAGGACCTTAAGATCATCTAGTTCCAGCCCCCCTGCCATGGGCAGGGACACCTCACACTAAACCATGCCACCCAAGGCTCTGTCCAACCTGGCCTTGAACACCGCCAGGGATGGAGCATTCACAGCTTCCCTGGGCAACCCACTCCAGTGCCTTGTCACCATTACAGTAAAGAACTTCTTCCTTATATCTAACCCGAACTTCCCCTAAGTTTTAACCCGTTAGCACTTGTCCTGTCACTACAGTCCCTATATCTATCCCAAAGTCTTAGCCAGCTCATACCCTCCAAAAGCTGGGCATGAAGTTTTTTCTTTTACCACCAGTGAAGTTAAATATAGAGTTCCCTTTGACTTGCGAGAGGACTAAGATAACACTCCAAGTATGTATTTCTTCATTTGTTTAGCACAATTTAACACTGAATTATGGCAGATCTAGTCTTGTTGGAAGAAAGGAATAAGCCATGATTCCTAAGAAATCTGATTTTCTGAAAAGGCTGATCTGACCATTTTAATGCAGTTCAGAAGAAAATTAAATTTATGAAAAAAGTAGATAAAAAGACATTCCTAAAAAAAAAAAAAAAAGAAAAAAAAGAAAGAGAACTACATTTTACCCTAAATTGGTTGAAGGGAAAAGTGTAAGTGAAGTGGAACCCATAGGTATTCAAATTTGGGATTAGTACTTTGTAACCAGACCAGTTCAGATCTGAGAGGCAAACTTCAGCATTCTTCATATGACAAACTGAGGTCTCTGCCAGACCATGTTGTCAATTCAAGTTGTAACTTGAGTCGTGTCCCATTCTCAGAAGACTTTTTGCCTGAGTTCACCAATTCTTTACAAAAAGCTGCTAGAAGTATCAGTTAAAACTCAGATACAGCTGATGTTTTAGAAGAGTGAGGTAATGGGAATACAACAGGGGCTAATCCTGTGGCCACCCCACCTCTGGCAGTGTTCAAGGCCAGGTTGGACGGGGCTTTGGAGCTACCTGGTCTAGTGGAAGGTGTCAGCAGGGGGTTGGAACTGGATAAGCTTTGAGGTCCCTTCCAATGCAAACCATTCTGTGATTTTACAATCAGCATTATGAATATTCTCTACTGTCAGGCTTATTGGAGTTTTCTTCTTACAGAACAACATGATTTTAGGAAAGGTCAGAAACTGGAAGAATCCCGTATCGCATACACAAACTCTTAAAATTATTGCTATGATGCATGTCCATTCTCTGATGTCTCTACAAGTTTAAATAAAACAATTATTTTATGTGCAAAACCCAAAAGTACCTCTTATGAAGAAAATAATACTACTTCAAATGCTGAGAGCCAGTTCCTTATCTCACTTCAGGAACTCCAAGAGGAGTATTCACAGAAACTAGACTTGCAGGAATGTGACTTGCCCTGCTTAGGAGTCAGCAGAGAATAGGAGACAAGAGCTCTTCTAGGTGGCAAGTCACACAAAAAATTAACTACAGATGCTACAGACTGTCTCCCACAGAAGTGTCTTTCACTTCCTTGATGTGGGAAGCAGACTAGCTTCACTAGGCTAAAGTTAGCTTTTGAGTAGCTTTGCAATACCTCTTCCCTTAGGAAAAGGAGGCTATGTTTCTCCTTCTCTGCAACTCTTGTAAAGCCTACATAATTGCAAATACTCTCAGACTGTTTGCAAACGGAAAAGATAGAAAATGTCAATATAGTTTTGTTCTATAGCTTTATGGTTTTAGAAAATAAGGTGTGCTTTCTGACAACAGCACACAGACATTAAACAGGAGCCTGGCAGAGGCTGTAGCAACCTGGCCCCAGGCTCTTCTCACATGCAAACATCTCCAAAGGAACTACCTACAAAAAGGTAGAACACTTGAACGAATTCTTCATTAACTTATGGGTACCTTCTGGAAGCTTCTACTGCCATACTACATATGAATAAATAGCTCCACTCTGGACTTCAGCTACTTTCATTATAGAAAGCAAACCATAACCTTCTCTTCAGGGAAAACTTCCTCTTTAGAGACTCTTCTAAGAATAGCCTAAAGCCTATCCAACATCTCTTGAAAAGGAAGCCTGTCAGTATGCCACAATACATATTTTAGAAACCAAAGCAGACCACAAACTAGATCAGCAAACGTGGCTATATTCAAAGTATCCAGAGTCACAGCTTCTGTGTAAAAAACCTGTTTTCCCAGAGGAATTTTCCCCACCAAAACTGACGATTCCTCATTTAAAAACCTTACACCATGTACACACACAGAAATCTGGCAAGACTTAGAATGAAATAGAATTAACACTTCTGCAAGGTGTACAGGTATCAGCCACTGAAGATGAAAAGTTACCTGTCAAAACCTGTCCTTCCTCAACACAGGATAAAAAAGTAAAAAAAAATGCTTTGCCTTTTTATTTTCACATTTTAAAAAAAGAAAAAATAAAAAACATTAATTTTATCATCTCATTCAATAGCTTTCGTTACTTCATGTGTATTTAGGGTCTCTCTCAGGTCTCCATTCATCTGCTTTTGGCCTGAGGCAATCTCACTCAATATGGAAGAATGTAAGGGTTTTAGTTGTGCTTTATAAGAAGTTATTGGATCTATAAGCTTGGAAGCATTCATTTAAAATGGACTCCATTTCACTGATAAGCCTTAATGATGTTCTGTTGCCAGAAGAGTAATCCAATTTCTGAAACTTTGTCCTGCATCCCTGAATACCTAGCTGCAGTAGGTAGCATGTTTCCAGCAGGTAAAGGGAAGTGATCCTTCATTTCCAGTCAGCACTAATGAGACATCTGGAGCGCTGGGTCCAGTTCTGGACTTCCTACTAAAAGACAGGCATGAACATACTGGCAAGAGTCCAGCAAAGGGCCACAGAGATGATTCAGGCCTCAGAATATTTGTCATACTGAGACAGAGAGAACCAGAACAGCTCAGCATGGAGAACAGAAAGCTCAGAGTAGATGTTACCAATGTGAATAAATATCTGATGGGAGAGTGCAAAGGAGACTAGGACAGACTTGTCTTAGTGATACCCAGTCAGAGCAAAAGAGGTAATGGATACAGACTGAAATACAGGAAGCTTCATCTGAACATCAGGAAACACTTTTCTGATGTAAGCATGACTGAGCACTGGCAGAGGTTGCTCAGAGAGGCTAGGGGAGTCTCCATCCTTGGAGGCATTCAAAACATGACTAGACATGGTCCTGAAAAGCTGAGGGGGACGGACTGGACAGTCTCCACAGGTCCCTTCCAGCCTCTCATCCCTTCTACAATTCTGTGATTTTTGCACAGCTGCAAATCCATCTGTGGTGTACATAAAGCTATAATGTAATCAACAGCATCACCCAAAGTTACACACTTCTAAAAGGACACAGCAGAGGAAACTCCCATGTGCTTTGTTAGTGTCACTAGTTACCATTACAGTATTTTGAACACACTGAAGAAACACAAAGAAGGCTTGACATATTAAAAAGAATTATCATTGTACATCAAGAACAACATTCACTTATAAAAACAAATCACAAGTTGCTTATGGCTCCGTTGTGCAGTCTTGAGTGCCTGCAACACACTATTTCACAACCTGCTGTTTCTCATAAATTAAGGAAGGTCAGACTGCATCAGCAGATGAGAAGTAACCCAAATGCTCACAAACAGCCCACAGCATTGGCAATAAAACTGGCCACACAGTTCTCCAGCCTGACCTGAACCAATGTCCCAGCATGACACCAGTAATTAGTCTGTGGCTGAAGATGAAGCCCCCAGATGACTCCTAAGTAACCAAATCCTGGAAACTTGTGATCATAAGGCAATAAACTGGCAGTTCCAAAGGGGAATAAGTCTTCAGCTTTTCTCCCCAGTTTATTAAACAGCATTATCATTTGCCTATCATACAGAACTAATTCTCACACAACTCCTAGTGGATATGCTATTCTTTACTTTTCAGCCGGAACTTCAGTGAACTTACAGCAACTGCTGCGAGTTTCCTTTTCAGGAGAGGTACAGTAGAATAATAGATACAAAAGGTCTGACTGCTTTCCCTAAGGATCTACCATTCTATTTAATGGGCTGTAGAGCAGTATAAAGCACCTGGATACTTAATCTTCCTTTTTGGATATTCATACCATTAATCTATCACCAGAAATGTACAAAGCTCATTTAAATATGATTATGAGGCTGCAGAGGGTGCTCCAACACTGATTATAGACAGTTTCTATTCAATTCCCCACATTCCTCAACAAATCCATCACTGATTTTCCAGAAGTAATTAAAATTTGGAAATAACTTTGAAGGCAGGTTAGAGTCCACCCAACACCTTGTTTTATCCAGAAAGGTGACATGAATGGCACAAAAATCTTTTCATCCCACCAACAGAAAGTGTTCTGAGTGGGAATAACATTCAGGAAGGCAGCATTTAGGAAGACTGCCTTTTCCTGCACCCAAGATATGAAATACCTAATTGCTCCACATGGATCCAATGGACTGGAAATGGGGAAATGGGTACATAGATATAGAAACACACTTAAGTATCATCATCCATATTACTCCTAAGATGCTAAAGCAAATAGCCTCCCTAGAAGAAACTATGGTGCTTTAAGAGCAGCAATGCTTTTAGCTCTTTTTGTGACCACTCAACACCACACTAAAGCTCTCCCAGCACAGAATACAGTGAGTTACAGACACTTTCACTGATGGTGCTTTACTCTGGGTAGTGTGGGAAGAGGAATACACAAAATAAAAGTGCCTCTACTTGAGTATCCCAGATCTTACTTTTCTATTGAGCAGTGCAGAAGTTTTGTTTGCTGGCTTTCAAGTAATCAAAGAGTACATAAAAAGAAAAAACACCAAAAACCACAACTTCAGCTAAAGCTAAACACCAGAATGTATACTTCTCTTCTTACTTACAGTTCTTCAGTCTCATTCCAACAAGTACACAGTGAAAAATGTTACGCTATCTGACAATGTGCTGAGTTTGTACAGCAAGGTTTTGGTAGTGGGGGGCTATGGGGTGGGTTTTGTGAGAGATGCCAAAGCTTCCTCTGTGTCCCATAGAGCCAATGCCAGCCGGCTGCAAGATACACCCACTGCTGGCCAAGGCTGAGCCCATCAGCAGTGGTGGTAGTATATCGGTGATAACATAGTTAAGAAGGGAGAAAATAACTTGCTGCATGACAGCAACTGCAGCCAGAGAGAAGAGTGAGACTGTGCAAGAGAAACAGCCCTGCAGACACCCAGGTCAGTGCAGGAGGGCAGGAGGTGCTTTCAGGCACCAGATTCCCCTGGGAAGGCCTCATGTTGGAGCAGTGTGTGAATGACTGTCTCCTGTGGAAGGGACCCCAGCTGGAGCAGGGAAAGAGTGTGAGGAGTCCTCCCCCGGGGAGGAAGGAGCAGCAGAAACAACAAGGGATGAACTGACCACAACCCCCATTCCCAGTTCCCTGTGCTTCTAGGAAGGAGGTAGTAAAGTTAAGCCTGGGAAGAGGGGAGGGTTAGGGGGGTAAGTGATCTCTCCCTGTCCTTAACTCATCAGGCTTTCACTGTATTTTCTTTCCCCTGTCCAGCTGAGGAGGGGGAGTGATAGAACAGCTTCGGTGGGCACCTGGCTTCTAGCCAGGGTCAACCCACCACAACTGCCATTTAAGTATATTAATTCTGAGCCAGCTGATGAAAATTAAATAGAAAGAAGGCTTTAAAAGGCTTTGAAATTAATACCTTCCAATAGTGTAATTAGTTGATCCTTCACTTTACTGGC
Organism: Neopsephotus bourkii; assembly: GCF_033783945.1. NCBI lineage: Eukaryota > Metazoa > Chordata > Aves > Psittaciformes > Psittacidae > Neopsephotus > Neopsephotus bourkii. The sequence continues at coordinate 4,202,172 of NW_026901486.1, forward strand.
TCCAAGCCCCAAATTAGCAAGTTCTAAGTTTGACAATTTATGTATATTGAACTTGAAACAGAGCACACAATAGTGCATTAACCAAATGCCTGCACAATTCTTTCTGGAAAGAACAGCTAGCTCAAAGCATCAGCTCAAAGAGTGAAACCCCTGCCCTTTACATAGCTCATTGCCTTGTCTCACTACTGCAGAACTTTGCTTCCAGCAAATATTATCTGTGCCTTTGTCACTGCAAGATTACTTGCATTAACATTTTATACAAGGTCTGCTCTTTCACGTTACCCAAAAATACCTTTGGGTGAGACTGTTTTATGGTAAAGAACTGAATCAAAAGTACAACTCAGTCCCACATGACTTCCCCTGGGTTTTCAACTGCTCTTTGCATTACAGGAACTAACATGTTTCCTACAAAAGAAAGAGCAAGAGAATAGGTGCAATTTGGACTAGGTTTTCATTTTATCAGTGTTGATATTATGAATACAACATAAAACAGAAGCTCTAGAAACACTGAAGATGCAACTCCATCATTGGTACAAGGCAACATACAGACTATACTGACACCAAAACAGGAGTAACATGCAGTCCCTCTCCCCAGTTAAGCTGAAAACTGCAAAATTACATGAACGAAGTAAGCAGGTTTCCACCAGTGTTTGAAAGCTGATCCAATTCAAAACATGCCCACACAACATCCAGTACTAACAGTGGCGATTTAAGACAGGAGCACATGGCTGTAAATTGAGCATTTCTGCACTTTCTGTACTGTCTTGGTTGACTTAAAATTCACAAGGAGAACTCACAAAGATTCTTGGTAGGAGTTATATGCTGTGACCAGAGGAGAAAAGTGAATACACCTCTCTCTGCTCTGAAGGGATCAGTACTGCACTAATACATTTCATCGTATCTTACTTTGTAGGAGATTTAGATTGTTACAATAGTAAAGTTACCTAATAAGCACCAAAAGACAGGAGTCATGAACAATATATGGTAATAGAGTTAGTTCCCAGAGTTGTGATATGGAGTAACTAAAACATATTCTATCAGAAGAGCTTGCAGCAAACAGGTTCAAAGGTTAAGTTTAGTAATTACTGATAAAACTTTTATCCACCACTGTAAACATTATATACATCATAGATGCCACTGTGATTTAAGAGACACATTTAAGAGAAACTTCTAATTCCTCTTTTATTATGTGGCATTTATCACAGCAATTTCAATTTACGCAAACCAAACATGCTGCAAGCAAAATACTTCACCTCAATAAAATGGATTTTCTGTACTTTGCACTTGGGACTCATGGACAGCTATTGACCTGGGGGCCACTCCCCAGCCTCCCAATCACAACAGCCTTTCAGTAGATGAAAACCTTTTTTTCCTCCTCTGGGAGCTTTGCACGTCAGTATAAACCAGTGAAGGCACCACAAGGGGGAGATGAGACAGACCGACCTGACTGGAGGCATGGTTAGTGCAGCACTGGTTTAAACATGACCAACAGTTGAAAATCACCATTACCTATCTCCCATATGTTCACATTTATAAGCAAGAGTTGGACAGTGAATCTTAACATATGGCAACAGTAAGTTTCACTCCAATATTCGAATAGCAAAGTACATACAATCTGGTCCACTGCTTCATCTGAAAACGTTATTGCACAATAACCTAAACTGAAAAATAATCTCATATAAAGTAGAGGATGAGAAGAAGCTGTGAATAAGAAAAAAATGGTTAATAAACTCCCAAATTAAGCTCTTCCAGCTAGTTTAGCTATTGGCTTACATTTAAGGGCACTGAATAATCTCATGTCATCTTCATGCCTCAGTCCCTCGTTTGAAAGCTAGGAAGAATAAGTATTTGAAAGATGCACAGATGATACACACATTTTGGATCACACACAACACACAGGCACACAGATACATATACATATATATATATACACACACACACACAATAAGAGAGAAAGGAAGAGAAATAACTATAAAAAGAGCTAGAACCACCCTCACAGGATTTCATTGCTTGACCAGACTGATAACAAATAACTCCAGGCTTAAGCAAAAATGACGCTTAGCTTTCTTATGTCACAACTAATGTTTCCAGTAAAAAGGCTGCCACCTATTAACTCTTCAGGAGCACTCATGAAGTATTATTTATGACAGTCTTACACAGTTTATATTTTTTCAAAAAGCATTAGTATCTATCAGATACATATTTTTTCTAAACTAATCAAAAAGCTCATTAAGCACAGATGGAGTCAGGTCAATTTAAACAATGGATTAACTCTGTTACATGTAGGAAAGAAAAGCAACGAGGAACCTTCAAACTCACCTACATTTATTTCTTCATACAGTATATAATTTGTTAATACACTATGTACTATATATCAGAACCGTAGGCTATATATGTGGGTGTATATCTGTACATATAGATTGATATACATATAAGTACATCAAGAAGTTAACAGAACACTTGTAGAATAAAAATTCTTTTGAGTATTTTATGCTCAGAAGTATGTCATGGCTTTTTAAAGATGCAGTTATTTTTCTAAAAGATGCATCTTGATTCCATATCTAAAACCACTTTAAAATTCAGAGGTATGGTTATTTTAATATTAACTTACAGGTTTCTTGTTATCAACTACACCCATCACTGCCTACTCTGAAAGTGCCAGACAGTAATTCTCAACGTTCAATAGCAAAAGAAGAAATCAACTGAAAAAAATATATACAGCTGAAGACTAAGGCTTTTTTAAAGGAACTGTCAAAGGAAACACTGTGGCTGATTAATTGAGAAAATAGTCCTTTAAAAATAACCAGACAGAAAGCGTCAAGGAATATATGCTCTGAAATAAAGACAAATGCCCAATAACGAGCCTTGCCTCCTTGCCTCTTCTACTGAGAGAACTGGAGAGAAAAAAAAGCCTACTGCCTCTCTACTTCAGTACCTGTCTTCCTACTGTCACCACTACTGTCAAGTATAATATTTGTCAAGTATTCTGACTGAAATCAAGATGGCAAAAAATAAATAAATAAATTGTAGCAAGTCTGCAATGACGTGCAAAACACCCCACTCCCCCCACCTCCCCCCCCCCCCAAAAAAAAGATCTAGGGGGAAGTAATCATAGAATAGTTAGGGTTGGAAAGAACCTTAAGATCATCAAGTTCCAACCCCCCCCCCCCCGCCATGTTTTTGTTAGGGAAACAAACTATTGCAAACAGTGAACAAAACTGGCACATGCAGAGAGGTATAAGATAGCCTGATTTAAAAAAAAAATACATAAAAATTAAAAACCCCAACAATACAAAATCCACAAATGAAACCCCACAAAATCAAAAGCCAGCCTTACTGAAACCTATTTGCTCTGGACAGAATTCATCTTCTTCAAATACATTCAATTCACTGCTTAGACAAAACAATTAGCAAAAAAAATGATCAAAATACAGTTAAACTCCAAAAATGTCCTTCCATAAAACGCCTCCAACACCCCCAATCTGAAATCTGAAGCCAGATTCTCCAACATAAGCACATCCGTTCTGAAAAAAATGCTCCATAATCGCTTCAATATGAAGAAAATATTAACCGAATCAACAGTTGCACCAGTGAATACCTGCCAGTAAACAGTAAATACTTTTTAACATAAGGTACATCAAATAAGCTGCTCTCTTCCAATGACTTGCTGCTGATAATGACATAACATGCTTATGCTCACTTTTATACAAAAATTTTAAGACAGCTATGAAATAAAAGAACCCTCTGTTACCTGTAGTCTTCAAAAGAGACTTCCAGAACTGGCCACACTCACCAGCAGAAGCATACATGTCAAATAGAAACACACGCTAAAAAATGTGAACAACACAATACTTTTCAATCCTCTTTACAATCACCCAATGGAGCCTATGTACACACTTGCAAAAATGCAATACATTTCACTCATGGCAGTATATATCCTTACAGGATCTACTCATGTAAACATGCAACCAACCATTTTTAAGGTTGAACATCCATTACCAAGGGACACTGGAAAACCTAGTTTCCATTTCCACTTCATCTCACACACCTCAGTGAGGACATGCAAGATTATTTAAAATACAAAGCAAAATAAATCATGGGTTCAAGATGAGATTTGTTTGATGACCCTTTGCTTTTTTTTTTTTCCTGCTCCTTACATATTAACCTTTCTTTATTCTACAAGATTCTTCCATCCATTTTGCACCATAAAATGATATAATGGTAACTTCATCAAGGTATTTTCATATGGCTGTCAACTAGATTGAGTGTACTTGTCCAGCTTTTCAACAGAATACTTTAAAAAGACATTAAATACTATGTTCAGTAGTGCAGGCACTCTATACATATGAATCTTGAAGATAAAGTAAAAGCAAATAGTGTTTTGAGAGGATTTGGAAGGTTTTACAGGAAGCATGCTGATACATTATCATTCATATGGTAAGAGCACACAAAGTCCAGTAACTGGACTAAGACAGCAGGGTGAAATTTCAATCAGGAAATTGGTGCTTACAAAAGTAGAGAAAGAGGCACTGATATGAGAGCCTATACCATTCCTAGGAAACATTCCTAGCTGACAAACATACAAAAGCCTCTTAGAGTCAAACATACAAGACTCTTTTCACGCCAGTTCCTTTCATGGAAGGAAACAATAACATGGACAAAGTGGGGGTTTGAACATCTGATGAACTTCAGAATGTCAGGAAACATTTCCTACGTTGATAGGCTTACAAGGAAGGTGAGAATTGGAAGAATGCAAAGCAGAAATGCAGAATGCCCTGAGCATCCAGTTAGTTTAGCTTCAACCACCCATAATTCTGAGATCAAAGTGCCAGTGGATGGCAGGAATTAACACATTCCAGCATAAATACCACCAAATTTAAACTGACCTGTGTCCCATTTGAAAATAAAGAGCACATGTTTTTAAATAGTAGGAGAGTAATACACTCAAACTATTTTTCTTGCATTTTTATGTAAGGCATTTTCTTCCATCCTATCTTCTTCACATCTCACCCCTTCAGTGTTCTTTTCCCCCCATCTGCTTTCCTTTCACTCATTCACCCAGGGAGGACAGGGTGGTGAATGCAGGAGAATCAGAATAAGAACCACCACTGATGTGATCAAAAAGATCAAGAATTGCCAGGCTAGAGGCTGGAGGAAATAAGACAAAAAAGTCACTGAATACTAGAGAGAAGGCAAGCCCTACAGCCTGCAGGGCAGAACAGAGACACACAGATAGGATGTAGGAAGTAAGTCTGACCCTCATCACCAAAATAAATAAATAAGAGCAAGACCTTTCAGTTATGGCAGCAAGGTATACTGAGACAGAAAGGCTGTACCTTTATGTTGTTCAAGTCCCAAAACTCTTTCCCATATCCTAAATCTAGACTTCTATGAAATGCATTACAACCTATATATCACTCACCTGTTTTCAAATAGGCAGCTGATACTGCCTTAAACCATATCCTATTACACTGAGCTATCCACAGCCCCCGGTTAAGTGCTTTGCTTTCTTTAGCTGACTTAAGGATAGCTCAAGTTTATAGGATTCAACAGCTTCAGCTAGCATGGAACACAGCAATTCACTTCCTGAGTGCAAGCAGGGAACATCATGGCCATTATGCCACGATCACCAGTTTGGAATTTTAGATACAATGAAGAGTTGTGATACTTTGTACTTTAATGATGAAAACAGTCTGAGCTCGAAAAGGTAAAAGAGATTCCAATTTAGCAGCATCCTCCAGTAAAATGACCAAGCTGGAGAAACTTGCTCTTTCTTCCTGAACTATGAAGGTTGGTCAGTCTTCAAACATGAGCCAAACAAACATACTCAGCCTGCAATTAACTTATTTCTAACATCATTACTTAAAAATAGCTTTACTGAATTCATTTAAATTAATGTTGCTGGCACAACCACCAGGAAAGCAGATCATGATAACTATTAAAGCAGTCAAATGAAGCACATCAAGATTATTTGCACTGTTTATTTTTCAGTTAGTTCAGTAAGGAAATACCATCTGTGGTCCAATGCTGAGGATATTTTTGGTGGGTTTTTTGTTTTGTCACTCTTCTAAAATAACTTAGGAAGAGTTAATTGTGATCTTTAAAAGTATTGTTTTCTAAATTCTATTAAGTACCACCACATGGGGAAGAGAAGAAGAGAATCTAAATGTTGAAACCAAGTTTCCAAGAGAAAGGATGGAAAATAGTCTAGAGGACAAGATGTATTAGGTCACACCAATGGCTGCTTGAAAAAGTTTATAAAGAAAACACTTGCCTCACTAGAATGAGCCTCAGCTTTAAGCACTATGAAGCTACCATTATGAAGTATAAGTGAATTGAAAACTGATTAGACATTTTGAGAAAGAATGTTCACAAGCTATTGAATTATAAGAGTACAATCTGCAGCTCAGCAAACTCCTGTGCTGCAGACTACCATAAGCTTAAAGCAAAGCCCAGGGGAAATATCAGTTTCTATTCTTCTCATCATTTTTCCCTAGGCATGCGTTATAGGACACAGAGAAAGCTAACCACCAGACATCACACAAGGCTAGATGGACCTGTGATCTGATATATGATGACTCTGCTCACAGTAATCTACATCAAAAATAAGTTCATAAAGGTGTATGTATTTCTCTCACATCAGAATAATTAAGAACAGCTGAGCAATTCTCTTATAGGTAACTGCAACAGTTTCTCACTTTCCTTCTTCAGATACAGGTAAAATCAAGGCTAAGAAACAACATGACTGCAGGTAATGGTCTTCAGCTAGCTGGAGAGCCAGAACAAAACAGTGAAGAATTATTAGTTTCCACACTTGTGTTCAAACCACTAGATGGTGCTTCTAAAATGAAGCAGCTCAGTGTGCAAAACTCAAACTGAATAATGTATGGACTTAGAATCATAGACTTACAAGTTGTCTTCCTCAGGACTGTTATCAGTAATGCTTATTACGGTGTTCAATCACTGCAGCCTCTGACGAGACACCAGTGACAAGAATAATTAAGCCAATAATTGAGATTAAAGAGCTGATCATGAAAATAGTGAGAATCTCCAAAATCTTCACTAACTGCTCTTTCCCCAAGTAAGAAAAATTCCTCATTCTTCTGTCTGAAAATCATTAGATATTAATATAAATATTGCATTAAATAACAACTTTTGTTCACAAACTGCTGTGCCCAAAGGCTTTGATCTCTGTATGGCACCAATAAAAAGAACATGCTACAAATAGCATTTACCCCTTCTTTCACTCCTCAGTCAAATAGTTTTCTCCAAGCCATTTTTTTCCAACACTGAACTCACTCCTCTTCTTTGAAGGAGAAATCCTTCACTTTTAAGATTTGGAGATCGTAGCTAAAATAAGATGCCAACTGCTTTCTACATATCGTAAAATCATCCTTCCTTTTTCATTCACTCCCTAAAAACTAGTCTCAAGAGTTGCTTGGCTATGTCGCTAGCTTTGTCCTTTTTAATTTCTGAACACCTCCATCCATCAAAACACTGCTTAAAATAATTCCCCCTCTTCCTGCATCTCATTCTACTGACCCAACTTTGAAAATGCTCTTTACAGTATGTTAAGCCAATAGTTGACTGTGTAATCTTTTTACTACCTTCCATTCTTCTAATGTTCAAAATTCTATTAATCATTAAAGATCCCTTCCTTTTCTACTTGAAATAGATTTTTCCTACAAATATTCCTGCAAGCATATTTTTTCTCTTCCTTGAAATAAAAAAGAATTTGACTATTTCCTATTGTATTTCCCATCTTTCACTTTGAGTCAGCTCTGCCACTAAGCAATGCCAACAATACTGCTGAGAAAGATGATTTTACATGCAGCTTTTCCCATTCACTCACCTCACCTAGGACTTGGTTTTTCTTTTTTTAAACACTTCTTGTGCAAAGTAATGCAGAAGCTCCAGGAAGTCATTTGATTATTTATTTGTTGCCACTGGCTCTCATTTTTCTACTTTATAGAGTTGCTCTTGATCCCCTAGGAATGCTCTCTCTTACTTGCATGAGATCTTCTTCCAAGATATCCATTTACTGTTTCTTGGTTTAAGCCTCTCTTTAAATTAGCATACCTGTCCCTTTGCTCAAAGGCCTTTAACAGCTACCCTTAGTAACAATTATTACCAGCTATGGCTTGCTTTTGTAAAATGCAAGGCAACCCTCAAAAAAATTAGAGAAAGACACCATGCACAAACACAGTACCTCTCCAGGCACTCCCACATTACTTATCCCTAAATGTTATTTCTGATTAGACAGCACCACTGCAGAACCATGTCAAAAGACAGCAAGAACCTCTTGGCTTGAGGTATCTCCTAATCCAGCTGCAGAAAGTAATGACTGAATTGAAAAAAGAAACCAATGAAAACTTCTTCAAAACGAATACCCAGAAATGTAGCAACTGCAATTCCGAGCATCTCCAGACACTCAAGGGGGAGAAGATGCATACCCTCTGAAGCAGGTACTCAGGTCTGCTGAGTACCTACTTCTCATAATCATTCACGCCTAGGCAGTAGTCGGGGCCATTTCAGTAACCTGTCTTCACATCTCCATGCAAGTTAGAACAGACACTCAGGGCTCAGCTCCACCTTAGTCAGTCTTGGAGCAGAGGGCTATTAAAGAAAAAAAACCTACACAAAACCTCCATGTTTATGCAAGCCTTGCTAGCATCATTTAACTGAGACAAAGAACTCACAAAGCAATACATTAACTACCAATGACTATGAATTTTGTGTGGATTACAGAACAAATTCTTCAACATTCACTGCAAGAAGTTTGCATTTTTTTACTATGCAAAAAAAATAGGAGCAAAAGACCAGGTTAGTGAATGCACAACTGAAATAATTACCTAAAAAAGGTTAGGTTCCATGCTAATAAAAAACAACACAAGAAAAGCCAAACCAAAACATATTTTATTCTCCAGGTAAAGATTTATTCAGCTTCACAAATGAAAACACAAAACAAGCAATATTTTTAAACCACTAAAAATGTTAAAAATGAACATACACTGAAGAGGTTTCAGTCTGTTCTGTTAAACAGCTTGAAAACATCTCAAAGTTGTGGTTAGAGGCCTGTCAAACACTAAACAGTTGTTTCAAACTACCAATAAACTCAAGCTCAATTTGGAAGAGCTGAGCTAGTTACCCAGCTTTTTTTCAAGCTGGTCTCTAGATTTAAACAGCAACATTCACGGGAATTGTTCTGAATACTTTGGATATCAAATGCATTTCAAACCTTCACAAAAACAGTCCAGTTCCATGTTTTTACTGGATGCTCAGATCTGCCTGCAAGCAGGTCCTGACCTGACACCTGTGGAATGTTTCAGCAGCAGAAGGTACAAGATAAATTCCCTGAAGTGACAGCAGAGATTTCTGTTATATCTTTGCAGACAGACAAATATTTTAATTTAGAAGGGATCATCCTTTGTCTCAGCCTCCAGTGTCCTGAGGAGGTCACACAGAGTTACTATTGTTCCAGTATGCTGCAATTCAACAACACTATTGCATCAAGTCACTCCTCTGCATTTTCTCCTGATTCAAAAGCAAACATCAGTCTCCCTCAGAAAACGTAATGAATTGAATCTGCAGTCCCCAAACGGAAAACCCATCTTACAGACAACACTTGCAAAACTAATAATCGATGTGGCACAAGAGGCTGGAAACAATCTTGTTCTTGCTCCATCTCCAGTACCTCAGTTCAAAGTCTGCCTCCTAGCAGCTACACGGAGCGCATCACTGCTATTCATTTCATCCTCTGGTTACCTCTACCATCAGCACTTGATCCCGTTTATTAAAATCCGGTGCATCAGCATACCTTAAGAACAGGGCTGGACAGGAAGAGCACTGACTGCACAGGGATCTAGGGAAGTCCTGCTGCTCTTGTGACATGCTCACAACATTAGTCAAGACTTCCACTTCCTACACCCGCATTCCCTCTCCCCTCCTTGGTATGTTTAGAGATGCAGCAGTTACCAAGTAAATATGTTTGCCTAGATGCAGATGCCTGCATCTTACAGTAATTTTATGATTATTCTGATGGTTCAATTTCATTTCCTCATCTCCCTCATTTACAAAGATTAAGCTGAATTAATTTACATATTTTGGGATTGGGTTTTTTTCTTAGGAGGAATCATGAAATAGATCCCCTGGGATTAGGCTAAAACATCACACTGTACTCCAAATTTGCTGCATTCTGATGTCATCCCCCCCTGCGTTCAGAAGTACCTCTGGCAGTCAAAGCCATAGGCCAAATGCCCAGTACCATCAAAATCTGCTGCCACGCAGAAATTCTATTTTATGGCAGTAGGACTTGGAATACTTCAGAAGAAGCCTTCCCCATTGTTGGAAGTAGCAAAATCTAACTGATAAAATGTACCTAGCATCCAGAATACCCAATGGAGGATTATAACAAAGCACCGTAAGTCACTAGTGATGAGAGCCCCCACCAGAATAAACACCATAAATATACAGAAAAGTCACCTTCAAAACACCTTATATTCAAACCCATTCCAAAATAGACTGTGAAACCACTAATCCGACAGACTCCCCAAGACAGGGAAGCAGGTGGTATACAAAACAGTCTCTAAATGTGAGCTCCTCCATCATACTTTCTTCCAAAAAAAGTGCTAATCAAACTTCTACGTATTTAATTATATTATCCATACCAACCCAATAGTCACATGAGGAAAAACACTTGTTTCTGAAGGAACACACTCTATTACAATTCAGTAGTAGACCATTCTGAATACAAGCACAACAATTATATAGTAAGCTACTGAAACTAGCAAAAAAACTACTTGCAAAGTACAAATATACAGTAAGAAGGACACAGTGCTGACTTTAGACTAACTGCATTAGATGCTACTGATCTGCAAGGCCCATTGCCATGCGACAGGCTTAGAAAGTTCCTTTATCACAGAAAAGTCCCAGAGAAGCAGATGCATACACTGCTCGATTCAGAGCCTGGATGCTGAACAGGCAGCAGAGAAAAAGGAACAGTATATCAAAAACTGAATTCTACCATAAAAAGATGAACTTTCCATTTGAAAGTACATTAACATGAAATTTATTCAATTTTTATAAAAATAGTGACAAAGCTGTATTGGCAATGATTTCTTCTGTGTTTAAGATCACCAGTATTTCTTTTTATTAACAGTTTCTTAGTTGTTCCTTGGCATAGCACATAAACAAGTAACAAAGTTCACTGAAAACTACCCGTAATTCGTTACTGTATTTTCAGTTTCTTCATAACTACATTATTTTCCTATCGGTTAACTAACAACAGTATCAGACAAGTGTGCGTTCTCCAACAGCACTCACCCGGGTTACAGCTACAGGCAAAACCCAGAAAGCCGGCATAACCTGAACTTTCATTTTGCAGTATCACCGCACCTCTTCAAAGAAAACGCACCAAAAAACCCCACTAAACATCAGCAATACTGGCTGTGATCCGGGAGAATGCACTGTGTGCAGGAGAGGCTTACAAAAGTAAGACTTAACACTATTACTTAAAACACAAGGTGAAATGGGCATTAGTAACAGACGGGGACAAAAATGAAATCAAATACTTCATAAAGTGAATAACTGGCTGCTGTAATGCCTGGGCAAAAAAAAAACGCAGATGCTGTAGATGTTCAAAACGAGTGATGCCCTTGATGTACGAGCCGAACGTCAGATGTGAGACAAGATCACTCTCCAGACAGTTGTTATTTAACTCGTGCCACAGAATGATAATTTTATTACAAAGCAAGCTATGAATCCTGGATTCCTTCCAAGAATTTCAGAGCGCGAAGAAAAGAGCGGAAAATACGCATCCACCGAGCACCATTTAACTACGTATTTAAGTTACGAAGTTTCTCAGGTGCAGGCGGGCAGCATTAACAGCAGACCGGGGACAACCGAACCGCCTGTCTCCGGATGCAGACCGCCGGGACAGCCGCCCGCAGTACGGCTGCCGAGACCCGGGCGAGGGAGAAGCTGCCCCGGTGCCCGCCGACAGCTCCACAGCCGCTCCGGAGGCTCCCGGGTGCCGCCGTGCCCCCCGGGCCGTGCTCTCGCCACGTCCAGCCCGCACCACGGCACACGCTCTGCTTTGTCATCTCTCCCGCCGCAGCGGGCGAGCGCTCCGCGCACACCGGTACGAGCTGCGCGCCCGCCCCGCTGCCTCTCACACCCCCGCGGAGCCGCCACCGGCCGCGGCCAGCACGACCCTGCCAAAGGGAACCGCACCGAGCCCCGCTCCGCGGCTCGCGGCTGAGCAAGGTACCGGTGCCAAACGACCCGCGGCTGCGCGCCGGGTCCGCGCTTCGACATCCCGACCAAACGGGGCGAGGGTGATCCCGGGTGAGGCGGCTGAGGTAGCGCCGGGCAGCGACCACCCGGCGACTCCTCACAACTTACCTTGGGTTTGTAGAGCCACTTTCGGAACCTGTTCATCATCCCCGCGGCCGCTGCCACCCCGCCGCCGCCTGCCGCTGCCACGGGGGCTACCGGCTCCCCGCCCGCACCGCTCGGGGGACCGGCGATAAGCCCTGCCTCTCTGCCGGGAGGGAGAGCTCGGACGGGTCGCAGCAGCAGCAGCAGCAGCAACCACTGCCGCTCCAGCCGGTGCGGGGCGCGCGCTCCCTCAGCGCAGACAGCGGCCGCCGGCACCGCGCGCTGCGCGCCCCGCTGACAGCCCCCAAAACATTGCGCGGCCGGCAGCAGCGCTCCCCCCACCCCTCCCACTCCGCGCATGCGCGGCGCCAGGCCCACGCTCTGCCTCCCCGCGGCCTCTCGAGCCCGCCACCAACCGGATGGCGGCCAGGGGGAGGAACCCTGGTGGACTCGCCCCGCCCACTCGCTGCTCATTTGCGTAACAGGCGAAAGGGGGGGAGGAGACTACGTGTCCCAACATGCCTCGCTGCTCAGCTGGGGACACCCTGCAGCGCGCCTTGGCGTGGGGCATGCCGGGATTTGTAGTCTTCTCCCCCGGCTGCTTTGAGCGAGGTCGCTTCGGGACAGGAAGCCTCTGCTGGTGACAGCCGGCCCACCCGAGCCCGTGACCACAGGGTGAGCGATTCACATCTGCTCCTGAGCGCAAAACCCGAGGAGGGGCGTAACGAATTGCCTGGCAACGGCGGCAAACAATCGCAGCCATCTTTCTTCCCGGCAGCGTAGTTCTTTGCCCCCGGTCGTGCCGTCCTGCAACACTGAAGTGGCCCCGCGGGAAAACTACAGCTCCCAGAAGCCCCCGCGCCTCTTGGCAACAGCGCTGGGCCGGTCCGCGCCACGCCGCTCGCGGCCGCAGCGGGGTCTCTCCGGCTGGACGGTCCGCGCCGCCGCTGAGAGAGGGGCGCCGGGGCTCGGCGGGGCTGGCGGGGGCAGCCAGGGGCAGCCAGGTACGGGGTCGGGAAGCGCCGGGCTGAAGGGCAGCTGCTCGTTCGAGGTTTACCCTAGGCGGCGGCTCCCGCCCCAGGGAGGTTGCACCGCTGCAGCTGCAACACTCCGGCAGGAGCGGCTGTAGCCGGCTGTGAGACCTCAAAACAAGGATGGGTGAAATGGGTGATGTGTGAAAGTGTCAGAAGGCCCCGGCAGGGTCTTCACTTGTTTATTGTGTGTTTATAAATACAACAGAAAAAGTCAACGGGGCCTGTATCGGTCTTTGCTCCCAGAGCTCTCATTAACTCTTGTGATTTAGGGCAGGCAGCCAGCCTTTGTGCCCTTTGGCTTACCGATCTCATAAATATAATGCACTTTATTTGCAGAGGGTTTTGCACAATTAATTGTTAAGTTCCACGAGATACCAGATAAATACTGTGTCGAGTAAAATATTTGCAGTAGGTATGCAAAACCAACCTTGACGTGCATGCAAATTAAACTTAAGATCCAGGCCGTAGCTCCTCAGGGTGAATGTTTTCCATCTGATGCTTTGCTGCCCTACGGGAGGAGGACCTGTGCCCGGAACTGCTCCTCGCTACGCTCAGGTGGCAGTCAGCCATGCAGCAGAGTAAACCAGAATGGCAGGAGGCAGCCACTGGGACAGTTGTACCCTGTGCTCAGTGGCTCTTTTTCTAGCACACAGCTTGGTGAAATCCCCGTTCCATTTTGAGCAGTAGCGACTTGATCTGACTGAATTTTGCAGGGAGGCTTAGTTCTTTTTAAGGCCAGCTTTCATCAGAGGAAAGGCAATCACAGTGTTTGTAGTGTAGGAGCACAGGAGCCGGTGTAAAATCTGAAAGCATCAGGTCATTGAAACCAACCCCTGCAATTATGGGCAAGCTCATTCTATGCAATTGCTTGCACAATATCTCCAAGCCCCATTGTAAGATAAGCCTAAGTCGAGGTCTTACCTCCTGTCAATGAAATCCTACATCTGATAATAGAAGAAAGTTTCTACCTTTTTTAATAGTACAAATGATAATGTATAGTATAAATGATAGTATAATTTTTATACATAGAAATTAGAATATTCCCCTAAATGTCTGTGTGGAAATAAGGGTGCATGTCATAAGACAAAAGCATTTTATTCCTGATGTGTATGTTTTAAAACACTGATTATAATAACAGCAGTTTGTTTAAATACAATCACAAGTGAGGTTCTTTTTATTGAGAACCCCATGTGTTCACAGTTCTCAAGACATTACCATATGACTTAGTTTTCATATTCCAGTTTTATGGATGGGTTTAATGATTAATGAGGGGAGGGGTGACTATCAGCATTTACAGAGCATGAGAGCTCAAACTTATTTCTACTATGCCTTAAGAAGAAATGTTTGTCAGTGGCAGAGCTGCTGGAGCTTGAATTATGATTCAGCCTGAACGAGTACAGAGGCATTTCTTTCTCCCTTATCCAAAATCCCTAGTGCATGTAAGAATTTTGACAGGTACAGAGAAACAGATCACGATTCTCAGAGGTGTGGAAAGATGGTGATTCCTCCTGTGACGGAGATGTGGTAGCACTTCTGGTTTTTATTTCCGTCCCTTGGCATGATCCAGCCCTGTTTTGCTGGACTTTTTATTTTAATTAGACATTTTGTCTTGATCATACTGGGTAACTAAATGTCTGTATCAAACATAATCAGACAAACTTTTTTTCAGCGCTTTGAGGTTAATAACTAAAACTGCTATTAAGACAGTTATTATTGAGTATGATAGTGCTGAAGGACAGAGTACAAAAACACTGTATCTGGAAATGTTATGATACCCTTTTAAAACAAGAAACGGATTCTCTTTACCACAGTGGGAATGAATCATCTTCATCGAGCATTCTTTTCTAACATCAAAATACGATGATATATAAAATGGGAGAATGATTTTCAAAAATATATTTTTATTTTCATCATGGAAAATTACTTCTGTGCTCATTTTTTCTCCCATTGCTAAACCAGATTAATGAGTTTCAGCCCTGATCGTTACTGTTACTGGTCTTTCATACACAACAACATGTGTATGTATATGGACAAATGCATTGTAGTTCTTGTCATAGGAACATTAAAATCAAGGTAGCCAGTTCTGCAGACTCTCACGCATACAAGTAAGACATCATTTGATATAGATGTAATCCAGTCATTTCACAAACAAAGCACCAAGCAGGAAAGGTACCCAACTGCTGGGCCTTCAACAACCTTGACAGTGGCCTAGACTACTGATGTGTTGCAATTGCTGCCCAGCTGGCTGACCAACGCTGTTTGCTTCCTTCCTTATAATCCCTCTCTATTCCTATTCCTTTGTTGTTCTGGAAAATCAGGCTGCTAATAACAACATGTAATAAGATTTAAGACTAAACTTTTGCTTTCTCATTTGGAAGAGCAAGGTATTGAATAAGACCTTTATAGCACACATGAGAAAAATCATGCTTTTCTTATTAACTTTAATTATATTTCATCAAATAACCTGATTCAGAAACCATTTTAGGTACCATCCTAAAGATCATTTCGAGACACTTGCAGAATAAGAAATATGTAATTATGTCTACTATTTTATTGATGTTTGCACTGTATTCTCATTTCTCCAGTTAGCTGTTCCACATAGCCGTGATTTTGAAAGCTTGACCTAAATGTTCTCTTCTACATTACTGCAGTATATCTTCTCTATGAGCCTATCAACATACATTATGCTACAACTGAAGGAAGCATGAAAAATTAATGATTTACTATATTTATAGGATTTTCCGTGGTGAAGATGGTCAGCCATGGAAAACATATTGCAATAATAATCCAACAGCTTGACAAATTTAACCCTGAAACTCAGAGCATGGAGGATTTCTTGAATGAATCAGCTAAACTGTTGAAGGTATATTAAGTTTCACTTCATCTTACATAACATACTTTACTGATTTTATTTTTTATTTTTATTATTTTTTAATTTTTAATTTTTATTTTATTATTATTTTATTTATTTTATTTTATTATTATTTAAAATCACATAGCATACTATGTGATTTTAAATATAAAGGTATCTGTTTCCTAACATGTTGTGGTAACTTCCATTGATTTCTCTTACAAATTTCTTATGGTTATCACCAGAAAACAAGGAAGTAAAGATCAAAGGGGTCTAAAAACTGCTTGAGTAGCAATAAAAAGAAGGGAAAGCAACAACAGTCTCAAATGGATCTGACAGTGATAGGGAAAGTTTCTCATCGACTTTGGACTAAGGACTAAGCTGTTTTATAGTTTATCTCAGGTTTCTGTCAGCACCACCCATTTTTATGTATGAATGCAGTTCAGAAGCTGGCTCAACAGATCCAGGTATTCTTGCTTTGAGGACATAGAGCACAAGTGACAGTAAATCCACCAGCTGATTTTAATCTAATACTGCAAGTAACCAGACCAAGATTTGCCAACATGCAGCTATACTGGCTGAAGCAGTTCCCATCTTTTCCTAACTGTAGCCTCTTCCTGTCTCTGTGTCTTCAGTGCCACCCTGACTTGGGCTGATACAGCTACTGCATTGAATTTGCTTTAGAAAATCATTAAGGGAAGACAGTAATATTACTTAGATTGCTATTGCCTGTGCATGCAATGTATTATCAAACTACATTGGTGGAACTCTGATTCTTCACTGCCATGTAGCTCCAGTGCTCACTTCCACTTCTGGCAATAAGGTCTAAGATTCTGCTGTTCCAGTTAGATAGTCATTTACATTGATTTTGCATATATAGAAATGATTACAAGCATACAAAACTATGGAGGTGTGATACGAAAATCAGAGGCTGAGCCACATTTCTTGGGTCCTTACTTTCTTAAACAGTTTCCACTCAGGTCTCTAGTTTCTGCAGCAGACTCTTTGTCTTGTAGTACTGCATAACTCTGTGCATTCATATGCTGAATTACATCAAGGAACTGATCCAGGTTCAAAGTAATATTTTTTCACTAGGCAGAGAGCAGGTAAATTCCTCTACTTCTGCTGCCAAAATAAATATTTATAAAAATTAGTATTCATAACATTGTTCTTCGCAGCCCAGGAAAGGTGGTACAAAGACAAAAGAAGCAGTAACTCTATTAGAGAAACATGAATGTTAAGTTTCATAATAAACCCTTTCAAAAGGAGGAGGGCAGGAAGGATAGCTGATGCCAAAGGTAATGCAGAAATCTTTCTCTGGGATAGCTTCAGTTTGCTTAGTACATAATATTTTTGCTGTGGATTTATCCAAGAATGTGAAAAATATGTTCTGTGTTTATCTAAAATTCAGCTTTCTTTCAGTACCAAATGGGTGGTTATAATTCATCATGGAAAATTCACTGTATTTCTTTCTTTTCTGTTTCATAATAGGCATATGATCCTAGAAATATTGTAGCACAATTTCCAGGTTTGCCCACTGAACAACCTGCCATTATTAATAGACCCATGCAAAAGCTTCCTCCAGTTTGCATCCTGATTAATGCTATTGCTTTAAATCACAGACAAGATTCAAGCCTGTGTGTCTTGTGCTAGCAGCATGACAAATATCAAACCTGGTGTTGTGTGCTACTGACCAGACAAAAATCAGGAGGGTGAGATTCCATGAGCATAAATCTAAATAACTGCAAGACACGTCTCTCTTAGTATTTATTTACTTACTCAGGTATTCAGTATATCAGACTTGTCTTTTCTACAAGTTACCATCCTGTCTTCTATCAGACTTTTCTAATTAATTACTTAATTAGTTTTACATCCCCCAAAAGTATAATCACATCCCAATCGTTATCAACACTGTACTTTTCATTCATATTATATATTTTTTATTATATATTTTATTTGGATGTTTTAAAGTCTTTAAAGTCTTTATAACCTTCTAATACGATATTTTACATCATGAAAAGAATTTCTATTTGTTGCTGTCAGTGAATGATCAGACTTGTTCTTCTTCCAGGAAGAAAATACACTTTGACTTGTAATTCAGTTATTTACAATCTTCATGTTTATTGTATTGTAAATTATTATGTTTCTAACATAATATCTGACTTGGTTTCAGTGCAAATATTTTCAATAAGAACAAAGGCTCATTAGTAATATGATACGTTGCTCCCACTTGCAACAAACCTTCACCTTAAATCATGAAGAATCATCTTATGTTCTTGAAGCCTCCTAAAAACAAATAATAAGTGCAAATAAATGCTTTTGCTTCCGTGTTGTGGCCTTGTTGCTATTAAAACAGAATTCAGTGTTAATTATCCTGAACAACATACTAACTTAAAATAATTATTTTAGTCTCTCAGTTCTTTAAATTATTAGTATTCCCATTCAAATTTACATCTCTATTTCTGTTCTTCATTTAAATATCCAGACTGCTTCTCCTTGTTTATCTTCCTAAATGTATTTTCAGACTCCTTTCATCAGACTGATGCCCTACAGATAATATCCTCATTCTTGTGCACTGTCATTCTTTTTATTAAATATTCTTCAATTAAATGAATCAAAAATTATTCGTATCCAGAGTGATCCTCCATCCAGCATATACTGTACATCAGGATACATTTCATCTGACCATTTATAGAACTTGTACCTAACTGAGGCATCCCAGGCATTTTTTCTTCCTTGTGACTGTTAGAACCAAGCTTTTGCTATGATGAGGCAGATTTTAACACTGAATTTACCAAGCAATGTTTGTGCCTTTCTCTATGCAAATAACTCACTTTATTTTCAGTGGAATCATTTTTTCAATTAGAGTTGCAGGATCAGACCCATCACATTGACCTTTATACATCCCATCTACTGAAAAGCTTGCTTCTGTAAAATCAGAACTCCCACCCCAAATTCACTGCTTTCCTCCTTTATCCCTCTCATGTTGATAGCAAGATGAACCTATTTATGAGTTTTCCATTTTGCAAGAACATGGTGTAATTTGGCATAGTTCTCTCTAGCTCTCATTTGTGTTGGTTCAGCTGTGTGCCTCACACATGCCCACTCAACTGTGAATAAAATACCCAAATGTCGAAAGTCAGAGATTTAGTTTTAAATCTGAAAATACTCCAATGCAAGATTATTTTGATACATGTGTTGAAAAAATCCTATGAAATTATACATGTCTAATTTGTATTATTAGTTACTGACATAAATGCAGATCAGAATCTTTCTAAGGAAAAGATGGAGTGATTTTTCTGCAGTGTCCCACTCATGATTTCATAGTAAGTACAAGGGAAAATAACATTAACTGCATCTCTTCAAGATAGTCTGCATTATCACATGAAGATGAAAATATTAGTTTGTGACTGCAACATGGACTGCGAATAGCAGAAGCAGGACATTTTCCTACACATACCCTAAGATCCCAGGGTTTTTTCCTCTATGGAAATTACTGGAAACATTTTCACTGACTTCAGAGGGAAGGAGAACACAGTTCTGGCAACTGATTCAAAAGTCAGTGAAGTCAATAGCAATATTTTCTTTCATTTCCACAGCATTTTGATTAGGCCCTTGGAGAGGACTAGCACTGATATCTAAATTACTATAAATTAATCAGACTGCAAATGTACACATTCTGCCCAGTAGTAGACAAGCTAAGTACATACTATTACTCGGTTCTCTTGGGAAGTGGAAGCTATTTTATCTTTTCATTAATATTATCTTCTTTCTAAAGTGTTTGTTTCACTTTAAACTACATCCTTATCCTGAGAAGTCTCAAACAAGGCATGGCTGATTTTCCTTTCCTTGTCTCCAGACACAAGAGCTTTTCCTTCTTTCCTTACACATTCTTTTCTGATCTCTGACCCTTAAATAGGTCCTGTTGTAACCATTTTTATTACCACGCACCCATGGTCGCAAAGCCTGCTTTTTGCAGATGCTTCTCCATTTAATTCATGCTACACATCAAAAATTGTTTGTGTACAACATCCTATGCTTAAGCTTTCTTACACAGTCTTTTCTCTCCTTGAAGAAACCTGACTGGTTCCCAGTTACAGCTGTGTTGGGGAGCAAGGAAAATATGTCCATGGAAGTGGGCTAAGGACATTAGGGATTTCAAAAAAGGTGAGATAATGCCAATCAGCACATATTCAGGCAAGAGTCACTTTTTTTTTACACGATCATTAAGGATAATTTCAGGCAAGATCATTCTTTTACATCTTGGAAATAGAAATAAGCTGAAATGTAATGCTATAGAGAGAATACTTTCAGGTACTTGTATGGGAATGACATTGTGATCGCATATAACTGATTATATCCAATGCAGTCATTGGTCAACGGAATAATATATAGGCTTCTAAGCACTAAAAATATAAGACCATCCAGTACTCATACACAATAAACTTACTATGCTTTATGCTTACCATGCTTTACACAACAAAACAATAAGCTGTAATATTAGAGCTAGAAAAGTTGTTTCCTGAGCACAGCATAGGCATATTTTTCAAGATCTATTTTGTCTTCTGATAAATTTCAGTATTTAATGCAACAGGTGATGTTTGCTGCACGTGTTACTTTCACCTCTGAATTGTCTGGCCTTCCCCATGTCGAAGGACTCACACAACATACTTACAAACAACTAACTGCCACTTGTTTCAGAGAAATACATGAGGTAAAGTATACTTTAAAAGTTAAGAAGATGGTCTGATGGGCAGAACAAAGGCTCACAAATTAGCATTTATTAATCGTTGTTGACACTAATGACTTAGAGAGTCACCTGGAGCAAATCTCTTATCTGCCCATATTCAATGTTCCTGCATTTACAAAATAATATTAGCCAAGGGGAATCTCATTAAACACAATTAATGCTAGTTTTGACAGCCTCATGCAAAAGGTGCTATAAATCTGTCATCATACTGTCCTGTTTCAGGATCATTTGACCCACTGACATAAAATGCAACATAAGGCCACACAGAAAGAATGCACTTAGGAACTGGTGCTAGAAATTATACCTACTCAGTGTATTACTTTCCTAAAGCAATATGATTTTAGATACACAGATAAATTGTAAATATCCTTGAGGAAATTTGTTCAGGACATATTCACTTCCCATGCAGAGAGTATCCTAAATGTTTTAAAACACTGTTTATTGATCCACTAGATTATCAAAAGGTCTTAACCAACCACTGGTTCACCTTCGAGATTTCTTATCCAAGTTTCACCCTGCCCAGTCTTGTTTAGTTTATGATGAGTTCTGATGAGATCACTTCCTTAGATGACACAGCAGCAGGCTGCTTAACTATTCTCAATTTCTATATTTAGAGCAACTTAACACTTAGTACCATTTGTAGTTGAAAGCAGACCTAATTGATAATATTTAGTGACTAGACTCTTTGGCTTGAGGTCCACAGAATTATCAGTCAGTACTGATGCTGGGGGCACAGTTGTGCCCAGGCTGCACCTCCCGTCACCTTGTTGCTTAGCACAAAGCCATGTAGTGGGTATGTACTTACTCAAGGAGCAGGCAGGAGTAAGCACTTATTTCTGTGTTTGTCTTGACAACTAACTTCTGACTTGTAAACTCAGAATGCTAAAAGTACTCTACTAGAGTAGAGTAAATGAAAATATGCAATTGAATTTTTATAACGTCTCTACTGTGTAGGAGATAGGATTTGGGCACTGGTGTCATCTTGTTACCTGTTCGTCTACTTCTGATCATCTCTGTTGTCACACTTTCCACATGTACAATATATCAAAGGACTCAGAAGGGGAATTCAAAGATTATAATTAAAAAAAATATATATATTCTAGCTTTCTAGTGGAGATAGTTGTGAGAGTTTTTGTTGGGCTTGTTTCCAGCTGTCTTGTCCAGTTTTACTATGGGCTTTCTCTTTATTATCAGAGCTACTGTTGTCTGCAGATTGATCTATTCATGAACAATGGCATTTGTTCAAGGGGATTCATTGTTTTAGACTCAAAATGTCACAATCCTACTTCTACTGGAGCTACTTCATCCTCTCTCACTTTGCTGTTCAGGTATTTAGGTTTGCTTTTGCCTTTTGTGGTGAATTTTCAAGTATCTCAGATACCAAATACAGGATATATATTTGAAAGTTTAATGGGGGGTTAGATTCCTGGATTTTCTCTTCCAGTTTTATGGAAGGACTTTCATGAATCTTCATCCAGAAAAGATATACTTGGAATGGACTGTGTGCCTCAGATGGACTCTATGCTTCCCATCAAATTCATTTTCTTGTGTATTTTCAGATACGTTCAACCTCTTTCCTCTGCCCTTCCATTTGTGTCCATCCTACATCTAAGCCCTTCAGTAACTGTTTTCCCCTACTTCCCTTTTCACTCCTTTCTCTGTGCTCCTTTGCCACCTCACTAAAGTGGGCTATATTTTCCAAATGCATTACCATTTATCATGTCAACTACAACCTGTTGGTTCTTCTCTCGTCCTGATTAAGAATGTAGGTGATTCTCAGCATAAGAGACTGAATGCTTATTCACACTCAGTCTTCAGTGCTGCTCAGCAGACTTTATGAAGCTTCTGTTTCTCCATGTAATGATTAGTTTTGTTACACACTTGTTTCTTCTTACCCAACATAGCTGGGCTACAGAATATATTGAAAGTCGTATCTGATTACTTCAGTTACAGAAATAGAACTTTTCTGTCATTTTAACTATCATGGGCCACAAACTGAACTTGATTCTGTATGTGTATCATTAGTAATATTGTCTGTTACAGTTCTGCTGTAGAGAAAGTCAGATGTATTAGTGTAACCCCAGTGGCAACAAAGGACTTATAAGGATATATGTAGGTCTAATTTTACCTGCCTACATGTGTGTGCATATATAAAGGATATGGTGACAATTATATGAAGACACTATTTTTTTTTTCTAGTGATGATGCACAAATTGGAAAGAATGAAGCCTGGCTTTTGAGCAGGAGTAGTGAAAAATAATTATGCTTGCTCTGAATGACAACCCACAAAAATACACTTGGAATGCTTCTGCATCATTTTTTACATTTGAAAATTAGAACTGTCATTTTAAAGTACTGCCTTGTTTTGTCTGAGTCTCAAAGCCCTTTGTAGTGTCACATAACAGAAAGCTCATATAGTTCCTTCCAGCAGCCTCTAATACTACCTTTAAACTAGAATCACATTAGCAAAATAAAGCAATCAGGATGCTAGCAGATAGCCAGGAGAGGCAAGGAGAACCTCTCTTCTGGTATATTATGGCAGTTCAGTTGTTCCCACATCTAAGAGCTTTGGGAGAGATCATGCATCAAATGTGCACTACATGTTTTTCTTGTTGGCTTCTTGACTAATGTCCTTATGTCAAAGATTCATTATTGTTTGTCATTTTGTCCTAGTGTGGCTGCCCTTTTCAATTCATGTAATAAAAAACTGTTCTGGGCCTCAGATTTTATTGCAGTCTTTAAAGGTGGTTCATACTAGAAGTTTATCTCATGTAGTAACAGATATTCCAGAGATTATTTATCATGACTGAAACTCTCTATAAAGTTCAGAGCATTCCAGCTTTTTAAAGGGGTTATGAGGTAGGTTCCAATGGTGTGCCATGAGCATCTGACCCTCCATTTTTCTGTTCTCTTGTGGTTTTGTGTGATCATGAGTGATCGATCAGAAACAGCCTGCATTAACAAGAATCCTGGCACTCACAGGTTTAGTTTATATCAGTTGTGTTCTCCAGTATTAGGTTACGGTAGCAGTTAAGAGTCTTTTCCATAATTCCTGTCCAGCTTCTCCCTTCAATTTAATCTCCCCAAGGAGCACAGATTTCACTGACAAAGAACAGGTTTCCCACTGGAAAAGCAAACTCGTAAGTGAACCTTCTCATACTATTGACTAAGTTAATAATTTCTCATAGCTCAGAGACTGCAGATTTTCTTTGCATTAACTGTTGACATTCACACATCAAGACCTTTTAACTAAATGCATGTGTCAGCAGAGAAACTGAAAGTTTAACATTGGAGAAGGTTACATTTTACTTGACAAGGGCCATTAACTTCTTAGGACTGCCCATATTTGATAGTATTTAAAGTACATCAGCCCTACCAAAGGCACTGCTCTTCATTATTCAGGTTTTCTAATTACTTCAAAATTGTTATACTTTTTGGACACAATTTTCTTTCCAGAATACATTAATCATTATTAATTCTGTATCTCTATAGACTCTTAACGTGGCAGAACAAGAATTTGTGTTGGATACACTAGCTGGATGCATAAAATATAAATCCTTATTGGATGTAGTAGTCAATGCCTTTTTTGTTCGGGATGGGAGATACTGCCTGATTGCTGAGCGTAACCTCTATACAGGTAAGCGGTGTTTTACAATACCAAATGTGTTTACCACAAAACTCTAAAAACCATTACTTTACTAGTGTATTTCTAAATACTGTATTACACTGGAAGCACTGTCATTGTGCCCCGGGCAGTATGCAGTACAGGGCCTTTTCCAGTGGTCTTATGATGTAAAGCCTAAATCCTTAAATTGTTATACAGTCTGGAGTCTCACAGGTCTTAAGTGGAATTTCACCTACAAAAATTCTGCAGAATATGCCTGCAGACCAGGTAACATGCAAATGGAAAATAACATCAAAGGCTGGAAGAAGTATTTTGGAAGCTTAACCATCGCTTAAAAAAAAACGTTCTTTAGTGATTTCCCTTTATTCTCTTCTATGCAACCTGCTACCTCTGCCATTCAGATAAGAAGCTGTATAGTAAAGCCTTGACGGCTGAGGAACACAGCATGTCTCACAATATGAAGATTCAACTATCCCCATCCATACATGGGTTTCTTCATTACTGACCATCACAATGACTTAAGTAGACTTCTGTCTGTCCTAATGAGTGAGGTCAATTATTTTCCTTTTATTAGTTACTTGGTTAGAATCAGTTACAATACGACTATATCTGATAGTATGAGTTAGCTAATCAAAGTGGTTACTACTCCTAAAGTTATTTCAGGCATTGAGAAGTACATTATAAAGTAATTTAAGAAATATTTTTGTGCTATGCATTCAGTACCGATATAATGAAGTAGATTTATTAAGTCCCTAAATAAGTTGGAATCACAAATTGCACTAGGCTCTCTTAAGTCAGAAATGTTCTGAAGCTTTGTGGGTACTTTGAAAAATCCAGTCAATTTAATACAAAGTGGTTGAAAATACAGAAAAAACATCCATATCTAGGTGTTCCTGCTCCGGCAGGGGGATTGGACTAGATGATCTTTTGAGGTCCCTTCCAATCTCTAACATACTGTGATACTGTGATATCTAATACATCAACTTCTTTATCGTTGAAAAGCTGATAACTTTTTATGCCAATTCTGGTTGCTTCTGTCACAATCTGGAATGTTATAGAAAGCTAAATCAAATAACAAATTAAAGGAAACATAAACTGTCAAGGATTAAATTAATAGTATATTGAGTTTATTCTAAATGGTAATGTTTCATTGTCTCCATTTCTCCAGAGCCATGTTTTTCAGTGTCTGGGGCACATAAATTATATCTTTAAGCTGAGTGTTGCTATAATTGGATTGTCAGGACTGGTCCACTCAAAAGCCTCCATTAATCATAGGCAGAGGGTAGGCCCCCGGAAAATTTTCCTTTATCAACAAGTTGAGAGTCTAAGGTCATTGGCTTACATTTTTTTAAGCTGCTTGTGATTCCCTTTGCCAAGCTGCATTGACACTTAACTGATCAAAGCTGCTTACAAAGGCTGTTGCTATGTGTTAGCAGATTTGGATTTAATAAAGCTTGTAGTAGATAAATGTATATTCTACTAAGACTGCTTAAATACGTTGCTATGCTAAAGGACAAGATTGAAGCCTAATGATACACAGACCTGGCTGCAGCACATTGGTCAGAATTCACTGCTTTTATCATTACTGGTTAGTGGCAGCTAAAACGCTGCAGTACAATTGAAGCCTCATTGATCAAAGTGAATATGGTCAAATGAACGTTCATAGAGGAGCTCATGAGCTTTACAGATATGCAAAAATACCCCAGCACTGACTGTGCTTCTTCCTTTCTTCCCCTCTGCCTACTTGCCAGTGGGGTTGCAAGAATCAGTTTAATCCCAGTTTAAAACTTGGGGTTTGTTCTAATTCAGAATTAAAACAAAGATTACAACACTTTCTGCAAAATGGTCACTTGCAAAATAAATACTAGGACATTTTATGTTTAACATTTTTGATATGTATCATTTTGGTATGTCTAATAAAGTATGATTTTGGAACAGAAGAATAAGAGCTATCCTCTCTGAAAGCATTAAAACCACAGTATACTGAAAAATTCACTGTCAAAACCTTTCATGTCTCTTGTTCACATTAAACTGTCTAAGAATAAGCTTGCTTGCACCACAAGTTTTGGTTACACTAAGAGCTATTCCAACAACATAATACTGTCAGAAACTTCAGCCACATCGTTCAGGATCCATTTGACTCCTATTCGCCTTGCCTTGTTGCCAGAGAAACTCAGAACTTCCCATATGGAATATACAGATACCTGCAAGCTAGTACTACTACCCAAGGAAGCAAGCTGCCCTCGTTCTCATCCCTGTGTCCTATCTCCTCTTGAGCTAGAACTTGTGTTTAGCAGCCATCCAGTGAACTGATCAAGGAAGTGCTTCAGGTTAAATTCACAATCTGTTCTAACTTGGCTGTGTGACTGTACTTGCCCAAGAGAAGAAACACCAGGATGTGAAAGGAGGGAAAGGGAACAAGCAATTAGGGCTTTACAGAGCTGCTTGATTTAGGTGAGATGTTGGCATAATAAATGACTGTGAAATCATGACAAGATCTTACCTCCAGCCTAACAGGATTCCAAATGCTGCTATGGTAGATCTCACAGTTTTGCAAACAGGTATTTTCAGGCATCAAAATCTATGAATGACTTCAGATAACTACAATTGCTTTACATTTTTGTGTAAGTGGGTAGATCCTCAGCCTATAGAATTCCATAGAACTGTGTAGATTTGTACTCACTTGGATCTGAATCACAAAAAAGATAACTGATTTATTTTTATATATATACACATATATATATTTATATATGCTAATAATATATGCTCCGGCAGGGGGATTGGACTAGATGATCTTCTGAGATCCCTTCCAAACTCTAACATACTGTGATAATGAGCATAGGGTTAACATTATAACTTCGTATTACAGTTTCTCATTGACAAGCATTATATTGCCCAGTTAGATAAACAGTATTGAAGACTATTCAAAACTAAGGTAACAGCCTAAATCCCAGCATATGCTGATGACAGGGAACAGGCTTATTAGGTTTTCCTGCTGCATTTTAAATGTCTGTGTCTTTTGATAGTTATTTGTTACCTGGCTACTTTTCAACTAGAAGAGCTCGGTCTCCAGCACTTCAGCAGAATTGTAAAATCTCTGGACACTGCAAAAATGCAAAAGGTAATGAAAGTACAAAACATTTTTTAAATATGGATGATGATTTCTTCATTAACTTTGATTAATCAAATCACTTTTGTCAAGTTTCAGAATAATTTAAATTGAGAAATGAGTTATTTTCTGTTTACATTTGGAAATTAAATTAGTATTTTATCACAGAAACTTAGTTTCTATACTCACACAGGAACTATCTCGTATTCCATCAAGAATCAGTTTAAAATGTATTTTATACAATCTGAGAAGGTAGAATAATCACATTATTTACAGTTCATGTGATTCACAGCTGTCCCTCTCATCTGTATACTTGCTCTTGGCTCTGCTTGCATTCTTTCTTTCACTTTAGGAAGGAGAAGCAGCTTTTTCCATATGCAGTGAATCACAGTTCCTGCTGATTAGAGTTCTTTTTCCCTGAACAACCCACTACCACTTCCATTATCAAGCCTATTGTCCTTCCACCACTTTTTCTCCTTCCCAAAAACACAAGTGCTCATTTGGAGCACCCCCCTTACAACAAATGTGCAGTTGACCAAACCATTGCTGCCAAACAGAAAGCAAGGCATCAAAGGTCAGCCTGCCTTTCCCTCTCTGCAGCCACAAATCTGGGCTTTGTTCCATGACTTTTTGGGTAATTTTCTTGAAATTCATAGAAATATAAATATCTCCAGCTTCTCCTTCCTATCTTGAAAGCTATGTTGTAAAAAGGGGCAGAGGGATAAACTGAGCAGCAATGCTTTCTTACAAGACCTGTTTTCTTAGGAAAATGGGCTAAAAATTAAATTACTGATGACACAGCATATGTAAACTTTGATCATCCAGATGTTTCAAAGAATAGTCAAAACATGGCATTTGAATAACTCATACGGAATTCAAGAGACGGGCAAATTTTAGTTATTAATACTGAAAAGGCTGAGGTTTATCCTTACACTGATTACTCTGAATGTTCATGTGGATGCCAGTGTCTCTTTGATGAGTACGCTTTCTTCGTAATATGTGGGGATAGAGTAGGTTAGGTTGTCTGCATAACATTTTTAGAAACACTCTATTCACATTGTTTTGATGGGTTTACTATGGAATGGTTTTTATTAATTCCATTCAGAGACAAAAATGATACATTTCATTAACTGTTAGAAAGAACAGAGAGGTGGCTGGAAGAATTATCATAATCTGGTAGACAGACAAATCACTCTGTCTAAAATGCTCTCCCAGACCGTTCTTTGGTAAACATCCTAGATACAAGCCACTCGATTGGATGCATCTTGAGCTCATTCAGCTAGCAACATAATTTTCCCAGTTCATGCCAGTTATCTCTTGCTGATGCTGTTCACCTAGCTTTACATGGCTTAAGTGTCTGTGCCCTGATGTTCTGTTTTAGATCATTTCTCCTTTCTTCTCTGGAATAACTCTTCTGATAGGGAAGTGCTGCATTGTGCAAGGGTCTGCACCTGCTACCTTTTTTCCTGTAGATGTAACTTTGTTTGCTTAAGTATCTTATCAGATCCTTATCACCATGGTACCTAGCTCTTCTCTTGCATTAGAAGAGGTTCTTTGTCTCCAAAGTGATGCTAGATTATATTAATGCACCTGCAGCAGAAGATTTAGAAGCAGCATTTGGTGTGTGTGTTTCCCCCCCCCCCCCAGCAACAGAGACAAAAACAGCAGAAGGCAGATCTGCAGCCTTAGCAACAGAAGTTATCAGAAATTTGGGATTCTCCTTCAGGATGCTGACCTGTGGATTTTGCTGGATGACTATTATGTCCCAGTTCAGTTGAGATGCAGAAAAATTATTCACATATATTTATTCAGAATAGATTTACTTTAGTTAAAAAATATTTTTTTTCTGCACATCACAGGCTGAATGGAATTTTCTTACTCATGCAGATATATCTTACTCAAGTGAGTAGCCTTTAGTTAAATGAAATTGACTTGTGTGAGTAGATCTTTTGAAGGCCTGTGTGATGGAATCCATTCAAATCACAGTGTTTCCCTATGACTGGTGCATACATTTTCATTTAGGCAGAATACCCAGGCAGAATAATAATGCTACCTCACTCACACATGTTCATCTGCTTGAACAGAAAATCATAAGCTCTCATTCTGCAATATTACGAATACATGCAAAAATCTTTATGGCTGTATAATTACAGAGCCATAAGATAAAACCCAATTTTGTAACTTTAGTGTGATTGTTCTTCTAAGAACTTAGCTATGTATCGCTAGCTGAAGCCTAGTTTTCTGTTCTAGTATTCATACGTGTTAGTCTTTTATCTTTGTTGTAAAACTTAAGGGTTTGTTAGAGAAAATGCACTGTTAAAAATAAACGTTGAAGTAAAAAGCTTTATGATTTCATTATTGCTTTGTAAAAAAATGCAAAATAACCAGTTTCCTTTCTAGCATTCGAGAACCTGTTTTGTTCCACTCCATGTTCTGATTGTTTCTAACAGCAGTAAAGTCCTTTCTAAAGAACTTCTGAGATCTGTTAAGGAAAATCACTACGTAAGATCTGGGTATTGTAATTGCTATTATGATGAGGTAGGAATAGGAGGACAAGATAGTAGGAAGTAGGACAAGATCAGCCTCATGGTGAACATGGGGTAAAAAAAGTCCCAGGTTGGGTCATACGGTAGCAGAAGGACCTGAGACTATGCTAGGACATTTCTCTACACCTTTACCTGAGGATCCTCAAAATAGTGTTGTCTGTTACAATTTCTTCACAGAAAAGCCTTCTTAAGAGCTTCTTGCCTTCCTCTGCATTTCTCTGTTGCAGTTGAAAGGTACAATCTCACAGGTGGTTGAGCCTGCATAGCTGAAGTTCTAAACTACAATAAGAGGGAAAGAATCAGGAGGTGAAGAGAGAAGTGGACAGAAGCCTCCTTGATTGCATTTGCTACTACAGCAAACAGCTGTGGGTATATTCTCAAGTGGCTGACTTTTATGGAGAAACAGAACCGGCTGTTTCTTGCAGTTACTTCCTTAACTCCAGAGTCAAAAGCTTATGTTGTGAATATAAGGACTTCAGCTCTGCAAATTACTGCAGGGATGTAAAGATAGTACCAGATGAGGAAGCTTCCCATTTTCTGTGTTTATTTGGAAATCTGTACAATCCCACTGTGTGAAAATACGTTAAAAATATTAGCAGGGCATGCTCAAATTCTTAAAAGCAAGGTATTCATTCAGCCCATCTGTAAAAATGCTTTACAAAGCTGTCTTTAGTTATACACACTTGTCTTACTACAGCCAGAGTACATTAAAATAGTAAGAATGGGTACAGTTAATTTCTGGTGTAATTCCGCCCCTTCTAGAAGAGAAATTAATCTTAGTTACTATGCTCTGTGAGTTGTGAAACTCTTGAAACATTCAGGACAGAGGAGTAAGCAGAATAATGCTGTTACCAAAATGACTGTCCAGTGCCGTCTCCAAGGAGGCAAATGCTGGTAATATCCAAACAGAAATCTGTGAGTACTTCAAGTTTCATTCTGCTCCTATAAATAAAGCAGTGGCTCCTATAAATAAAGCAGTGGCTGCTGATGTTGGGGTTGTCACCTGTGTCACATGTGGCCGAAGACAAACCGGAAATACAAGGGATTTTTCCTAGCAACTAGGTTCCCAAAACACAGAAGTTTCTATTGTTAAGCAATGAGATGTGCTGTGGCTTCATGGATCTTATTCTACCGACATTTGCCATCTGTGACACACATTATCAAAACCGAGATTGTGGACTTTGGCTCAGTCAGACTCTGGTCAGAAGCACAATAGATGAAAATAACACTAAATTTAAAAGTTAATTCCTTAGAAATGGTCACATCGGGACTATAGGTTTCAAGCAGAAGGCTTCCTACATCTGTTGAACATCTGCAGCAAACACCTTGGGTCAAACCTGAATTGTTTGTAGGTGAATTATTCACAAAGCTCTGAGCCACCTTGGGCCTCGCACCACCTGTGATGTAAGAAGCAACATGGTGGTACTCCAGAACTAAAAACTCAATGCAATGACCTATATGATATATGATTTCTGTGGAAACCAACCCAAGGCAGAGCTGAACTAACAAGCTCCGCAGTCTCCATTTGTAGCTTCTCAAGTGAATGCACACTGCTTTCCAGCATCTCTCATCATGTCAATATTATTTAGTGTGCTTTATTTTTCTATTACTGGAGTTCTTTCAGTATGATCCTTGCTTGTACTTTCATTTCCAAGAATTTTAATGAAAAAGTTCACGTTTGGCATTTATACTGCAGCAAATGACACATGCTGAATCTGAGTGCCGTTTTCTAAGAGTTTGTTTCAAAAGGCCATTTGAACTGTTCAAGTTTTAAAGCAAGGCTCTTGACCTTCTGGTGAACTCCAGTGGGAAATGAAAGTTCAAATGTTAATTGCTATTTTTCCAGCATGTACAGCACTACAATATGTAAGTTTGCCAAATTTTAGTCTTCTAGTTTAATGGAAATATGCCAGTTAATTATATTTCAATAAAAGAAGAAACCATATCGTACAGCAGTTACAGTGTTCTCAGCAGTTCTCCTTGCCCAATTCTCAGAGAGCTGAAGGGAATTTAAGTAATACAGCTGCAGTGCCAGGCCTGACATGTTTCTGGGTACCAGGGATCATCTAGCTATAGATAAACAGGAGTTGATTGTAGGTGTAGTATACTCTGGAACTCTATTGTATAATTACACTAAAATCAGTGTATTTCAGTAGAAATTAATTTTGAATAAAACCTTTTGTTGCACAATGTTTGAAGCAAATGAAAGGCATCAACACAGCCCCATGTTTTGGCCCCTAGATTTTTTTAGGCCACTAATAATAGTATCTATTTGTGTTTGACAAAACAGGGCTGAAAGACATGGGGCTGTCCTAACAGAACTAAGGAGAACCTACAAATGCTGTGCAGGTGTGATTATAATTACAGGGTGATTACAATTACAGGCAAGCTTTTCAGCAGTGTTTGTAGTAACAGCAACTATCTTTTTGTAGTCTTACATACACCATACCTTAAGTATCCATGTTTAAAAGAAACCACTTCTTCTTAGTTTCTTAGATTCTTCTTCAATCCCTTGTATCTGAACACGTGGATAAAAGATGAATGGAGTCGGTTCTACAGTTCACTGTATGTAACGGAGAACTGGATTGATCCACTGCTGAGGTAAGCAGCACTTAAGTAGCCTTTGGGCACCTCAGAGTTTAAAAGCTGGGAAAGCTGCCTTTGAAAGCTCAATTTGCTGTTAGTTTCTCCTGTTGAAGTCACTCAGAACCCTCCTTGTCTTCCACAAACTATAGTAAGCCCTTTTACTTACCCAGAGGCAAGGTTCTGCTATGGAAAAGCCCTTTCAGAGCTGTTGTGAATTTGGTCCTCAGTGACCCTGGACAGATCAAACATCATATTCTGATTAAAAAAATAAAATAGAAGGTTCAGATTATCATAGAGTTGGACTCATGCCTCATAAATCACTTCAATATCTGTATGATATTAAGCATTTAAAAAACTATGTTTGACTTCCCTGAGTTTGGCTTTGTGCACAGACTTGTTTGTGGCAGTGGTCATGTAATCCCTTCTGAAAAAATCAGATAAGCAAGTAAACAAGTATTTTAAAATTATTACTTATTTACACAATTGCAGCATCATTTAACAGGTTAATGCTCCGAGGTGCCAGGTGTGTCCCCACACTGGTTAGGTGGTGAGACAGGAGCTGAAATACCTTTGCCAAACTGGAACACTTTCATGTAGAGAAAGTAGCTCTGCAGTAGCTGCAGTAGCTCTGCAGCCTATTGGGTAACTTTTTCACTCTCATTTTAACCCGGGACAAATGAATTAGGGCTGGCACTGGTACACCAATGTGGCTGCAGTCACTCATCCTCCTCACTGCACTGTAAATTAACCCAGATATGACAAACACTGTCAGTCAAAAATACACTACAAACAATGTCAGCTGAAAAAGAGTTTGCATGTAGTTCTAACTGTCATATCCAAGTCAGTAGAAAGAATCCTTTCATCCTATGTAGAATATGCCAGATTAGCAAATGTATAGTATGGATTTGGCTTGTGATACTCTGTATTCCACTGAATTCTGCAAGGATAAATCTAAAGTCAGAATATTACTCAATATATTCCATCATAGTGATCTAATTATAATCTATGCTTACAGTAGTATAAAGATACAGATGGAGATGTGTAGGTAGACATATACCCACATATCCACACAGGTTTTGTATCTACATATGCAGGCAGGCAGGGGCTTAATCTATTGCTTGTTTCACCAACACCAAGCTTTCTGGAGCTGTCCTTCACTGCCAATTGCCTTCAATATAATGAACACATGTTTTGCCTAAACTAGTAAATACAAGTTATACAAGAATGTTAAAGCCATATTTGGTTACCGGATTTGAAACTTCCTTAAGGGTTTGAGGATGCATTGATCAGTTTAATCAGTTTAGTAGCTTAAATGCTTTTAAGTATGTCTTTGTATTCCTCTTTTGAATGTCAATGAGGTTAATATGATTATTTTAGTAGGCTGCATTATTTGCAGAAGTTACTTGCAAGCTTCATCCCATAATGACAGTACGATCGCAGGTAACAGCCATATAATTGAGTTACTGTAGATTTGCATTGTCAGCTGCTCTTCAAGTTCTGGGAAAGCTCTGTTGCGTATCTAATACTTAAGGATAGAACACATACAGGGGAGGAAAAACTGCCATGAAGCTGTCACCATAAGTAGCCCTCTAATATCTTGTTTGTGCCTTTGAATTCTGCCCCTTCCTGCCATTCACTGGGAAAAATCTGAACCTTCATACAAGCCAAAATCCAACCACAGAGAAATCAAAATCATCTTGACTGTCCCAGAGGGTTCACTGAAAGTTCATTTGCTAATTCACCAAACTCCTTACATCTTGCTATTCTTTTATTAGAACTGCCTATGTTTTGAGACTGATTGATGTGTGCTCTGTCAGTTGGTAGAAGTGGCAATACTCAGACCACTGTTCATATTCTCTTCTAAGTATGTTAAGTGTGTACTTGGCTTATGGCAGCTGCTTTTCTGATTCAGTCTGGTCCTGCTGCAAAATGATAGTTGCTTCTTGAGTAGAAACTGGTTCTTTCACCTTAGTTGTCTATCAAGAGATGAGGTAACACAGTCTAACTGTGTGAGTGCATGTTCACAGGTCAATTCTATTTAAATTCAGTGTCTGAAAGCATTACAGGATTCGCACCAATGCCAACCTCATCTACTGCATGTAAGTTTTTATGAAAGAAAAAATGAAATAAACTTGAAAAATCTGTTTTTATTTGAAGATGGCAGCCAAAAGTACAGCAACTGATTGAGCAGCTCACAGATAAGTTAAGTAACCGCACCACCACTGTCAAGACTTCAGCAGTCACTCAGCCAAAGGAATTTAATTTGACAGTACCCAAACCACGTGCCATTCCCATACCTCTGCCGATACCAGTACTGGAAAAAGGCCTGCCTGTGAGTTTTTTATGCATTAAGAGATACTAAGTTTTAGGTATGCTTGTGCACAAATGATGACAGGGGAGTTAATAGTCTCTTTAACGTAATTATACAAAATCTACAATCTTTGACAGATCAATAAGGATTTTTGTAATGTTCTGTGTTATTGAAGGTCAGGTTTTTAAAACCAACCAAACTAACTCGTTTTATTTCAGCGAATGTTTTGTAAGAAAGGAAAGGGAAAAGGTTGGTTCCCATAGTTTTTTGTGACTTTTGGAGGTAGAAGTATACAATGGGTACAAACTGATGGCAGCGTTGATACAAGTGTTTCTGGTAGTCCTTGGATTTGTAAGATGTTTGCTTTGAATAATGAACTGAAGCAAGTAAGAAAAGAACATTCAAGTGATAACTTTTTATAAATTTATATGCTTTGTAGATGAACTCTCAT
This sequence comes from Neopsephotus bourkii, assembly GCF_033783945.1. NCBI lineage: Eukaryota > Metazoa > Chordata > Aves > Psittaciformes > Psittacidae > Neopsephotus > Neopsephotus bourkii. Next base: position 4,237,813 of record NW_026901486.1, read on the forward strand.
TAAAATAATAGCAAAGCAATTTCACTGGAGGTGAGATGGACTTGAGGTTTGCAGCTCCTCCTTAAGGGTGGAATTTTATTCCTATTTGTATTAATGATGAATCTCTAAAATTAAAGTTTTCCAGTTTAAATATATTGATCACATATAAATGAGACTAGATTTATCTTTGAAATGCTAAGCTTTTATTTTACTTATTGTCTAAGATTGCGATTCAGTTACAGTGATACAGCTCAGAGACACACGACTGGCTTTAAGTTAGCTCACTGCAATAAGGCAAACAGGATTTGGGATCAAGCTGCTATGACTAACTTAATAAAGACTCCAAAATCATCTATATTTAAATGAAGTGGGAAGTGAGTTTGGAAGTCATACTTTTGGACATTATCTGCCACCTTGTATTAGCACTTCAGGTTTTAAATAATACATGTGTTGAATGCTCTCAGAAACCATTTACATCCTAGGATGGCAGAGCAATTTAATGATACTGTGTTATACAGTTAATGGGATTTTATATTGAAACAGCTTAATACCAGACTCTGAAAAACTGCATTTAATAACCACTTAATCAGTATAGGAATGAGTCACATTGCTGTCATTTTAGTACCTTTATGCTGTGCAGCCCCTCTAAGAATAAATTTGCTTTAATGCAGATGCATTTACAGAAGTTCATTTGTGTTGTTAGGATTATACTAAATTGGGTTTACATTCTGACCAAGCCTGCAAATTTAAAAGCTTGTGTGAATCTAAAACTATTAGTGCAGTAGTGACATATGTTGTGCTTATCTCTGTACCCATCTCAGCAAATTAAGCTTCACTTTAATTTTCCATACTGTTGCCAGTATCACCATTTTAGATGCTGAAATGAATGGAGACTGAAAAGAGAGCCCAGATGGCAAGAAAGAGTTAGTAAAATGAGAGCAGGCCATAGTTTTGGCTAATGTGTGGTGGAGAGTTGTATGTAACTGAAAGGAATGCTCAGAAATAAACCTTTTTCAGACTACATCCCATAATCTGCAGAAATGTTCTCAACCATTTTCTGACAAAGTTGTTTGTTTTATGAGGTACCCATTTTTTCTCACAGTTCTCATGCATCTGTCAAAGAACTTGTCATGTGGTGTATTAGCAGGGACTATTGTAGTCACAATAACTACAGGCGTAGTTACTGCTCAGCTTTGAAAGAGCTGTATGAATTCCTGTGGAGGCGTCTGGATTTTGAGCAATGCCTACTGATCAGTTATTGCATCCCTATGGTGAAAGGAGTTTATTCTGATTAACAGGATTATTATTTAAGGTATTTCTTTCTGCTAGGTTGCATTATATTTTCTAGTAGAGATAAAATGAGATGCAAGATGGGATGTACAACATAATTTGAGTTCAGGAGGTGGGGAAGTACTTCTGCCCTGTTCCTCTGGTGAAGGAACACAGGTTCCTTCACCAGGGAGGAAGAGTGATGTGAGATACTGCAGAAGGCAGGGTGGTTGTCTTAGTGATCTGTATTGAGATGGGACTCTCCGCTGACTTTGGGAAGGTTCCTTGAAGTAACATAGACCTAGAAGGATGATCATTCATCATCATGAATGTGCCTTAGCAATGGGGGACACTAAGTGATATGGAAATACACTTTAAGTTTTTAATTTAATAATGAAACATTTCACTCCAAATATTTGGCCTAAATATTATAAATCCTTCTCTCCACTGTCCTTTGCACACAAGGACATGGATACACACACAAGCATGCACATATATATACACACCTTTATAAATACACTTCTACAAATTAAAATAAGTGCTTCAGCTTGAAGTTTGCAAAGGAAACAAATGGAGACATGCTCAAACCTCATAACATGCAAAATGATTTGGACACATTTAACTTCTTTGGATCTTGGCCTTGGGCTACAAATAAAATCCATTCTTTTAATGTCACCACTGCATTAGAATAATAAGATTCTGCAATTCTTTTATTTTTAGATTTTCTGTAAACCAATCGTCTAGTTAAAAAAAAAAAGTAGCTGCACTGAGATGTTACTGCAACACCCTTCAGCCAAATTTAGCATATTTTTTGATATATCCCTTATTATTTCAGCTGTGCTTCATAAGTGGAGTTGCTGGTTGTTCAAAGTAATTAAATGGGTGAATTCATTTGGACAATACAGAAGATTTTGTTTGCAGATACACAGACCCAACAATATATTTATGATATTGTTATGGATAAAAAGAAAAGCTCTTAATACAATAGCATTGCATTAGTTTGCTCTTGTTTATCTTATGACAGCAACTTTAAACAAAAGAGCGAAGACTACCAAAGTTCAGATTATTTATTTAGGTCTTCCTTAAACTTCTTGTGGTATCTACTCCCTAAATAAACCTCTAGTAAGGACATCCAGAAAGCAAAGGGAGCCTGACCACTGGCTGGAGAAGAAAAGCAAGGTTGTTGCCTCTTACTCCCAGCCCCTCTTTTTTTCACATTAGGATGAAGTAGGAACAGTTTGGGCTTTTTTATATCTCTATTGCTGGCATTTTCAATTTACTTACAGTGACTGATCCTCTTCCAGCAAGTGGGTAATTGCTGTATTGTCTATCTGCCTGCCTGATTGGTGCTCAGCACTGTGGTACCTGAGGGCTAAACTACAAGGCTAAGATCATTTTTGAAACAGAGCTGATTGGAAAGTCTCCTCCTTAAATAACTTGGAATAAGCAGAGCAGTTCCTGAGGAGGGATCTTTAGTTTACACTGGCAGATGAGCACAGTTTTGCAGGTAAAGCACATGACTAGGAAGAAGAGTGAAATAAACCAATACTCACTGCCTGTGCAACCCTTTTCAAATCCTCTGGGCTTTAATTTCTCCATCCATAAAAGCATAATAAAAATTCTTAGATACTGCTGGGAAATGCTTTCAGTTCTACCTCACTTAAAAAGCTCACAAAAATACTTGAGCACTCTCACCAGTGCATTTAATTGCTAGCTTCTTCTGTTTGCACATTTATTTCGTCTCTAGATAATGATGTCAAATAGCAAAGGCAATGGAAAGTACATCACATTCATGAGAATTTCAAAGCATAGTTCTTTATATAGTCCAATAAATCTAGATGGGATCCCCATGTTCCTCCAGTACAGTACAGATTATAGATTTTTCCCATTAAGTCTTGAATTAATTCTGTAATTTCTAATTGAGATGTGACAGTTTTAGCAAGATAAATATTTTAAGCAGATATAGCCTTCCAGTATCTGAAGGGGGCCTATAGGGATGCTGGGGATGGACTCTTCATTAGGGACTGTAGTGATAGGACAAGGGGTAATGGGTTAAAACTTAAACAGGGGAGGTTTATTTTGGATATAAGGAGGAAATTCTTTCCTGTTAGGGTGGTGAGGCACTGGAATGGGTTGTCCAGGGAGGTTGTGAATGCTCCATCCCTGGCAGTGTTCAAGGCCAGGTTGGACGAGGCCTTGGGTAATATGGTTTAGAGTGAGGTGTCCCTGCCAGTGGCAGGGGGGTTGGAACTTGATGATCTTAAGGTCCTTTCCAACCCTAACTATTCTATGATTCTATGATTCTATGTCCAGTAAAGTGGCAGACTATCCCACCCACATGGGTGGGTGAGGTATTACATTGGACAGGACTGGAAAGCTTGGGGAGTCCCAGCTAATTGGAATCTGTCCATGTCTTCTACACTGGCACTGATAGAAAAAAATCAATAATTAAAAAATAACTGCAGCCCTTCTACAGTAAAAGTGAATGTGTTTTTTTCCTGTAAGAATGTGTCACTTGGAATATTTCATACCCCGTATTGTAGAAATTATTGCCTTTTAATATAGGTTCCTCCAAGCACCTACAAACCTCCAAAGGAAAAAAAGCAACTAGAGCAAATCAGAACCCAAAATCGCCAAAAAGCAGAAGTAAGTGTATTATGTTCTTGTTCTGTTTTTTTCTTTCTTCTAAACTGTTTCTTCTGCAACATTCCATCTTCACAAGTCTTAGAACTTTAACTGAAACATACTTGCTTTTACACCTAATAGCTCCTGGCTCTTCCTCTACGGACATGGAATTTGTATCCTGTATTCTGTTCTATCACCGCTTTTCCATCTTCTTTATTTTATTAATAATTGTTCTTTTATTCACAAGTACTATTTGAGAAATTATGCAAGTAGCCATGTAAGGTAGCAGAAACACAATTACTCTCTTCGAAAGCTTGAAATAGTTTAATGGCTCTTTTACTCCCACAGGATGTGGATATTTAAGGTATTCACTTAATAATTAAGGCTTCAAAATACAGTGTTCAATACTTTTGTTTGTTTTCTATAGTAACTGATAAATGCCCACGTCATCACCTACTGTTTTAAAATGCCAGCAGATTTTAACTCCTTTTTTGTGCAGACTCCATACTCTTTCTATCAGCAGGCTGAGTGAGTGGGAAGTGTGCATGATTTGTAAAGAAGCAGAATACATTGTCTGTGTGCTAAGAGGGCAGGAGAAGGGAGGGCCTAGAAAAACAAAGAAATAGATCTAGTTATTTGATCCAAACTTTGATACGAATCCTGTCCAATGAGTTAGCTCCTACCATAGTTAATAGATTGTTGTCCTCTTCTCCTTGAAGGGAATTAATTAAACATCAGTTTCCACTTTCTTCCTTCCTCCCCACATTGCAGTCACCATATCCAATCACAGAGCAGTATAAGCTTGATAAAGGCATGCTACTTGACTCCTTTTTATCTGCACTTGCCCACCCCCTTTCTGAAAATGGCTTACTCAAGCTTTCACTAGTCAGTACAAGTTCATTTATCACTGTTCTGGGCTCTCCTCATGTCCTTGTGAAAGGAGCATTGGATTCTGCTATTAAACCATAGTAAATGCCTTGATATGGGATAGATCCGAGGGGATACACTTTGCATTCCTTTTGCTGGCCCATCACATTACTTATGCTTGTTATTTTATTATAAAACAATACAACTTTATTTTTTATCCTTTTATTATTTCCGTATTGTGGATAAAGCATACACCTATTTGTCCATGTGCTTGCTTGTATATACAAACATCCTAGAAAAACTGGGGAGGAAAAGCAAGACATCACAATGCTTATACTGTCAAAAATCTATGACAACTATAAAATCACTGAAACCACCAGCCACGTTCTTCAGTAGAGAAAGTGCATGAATACAAGGAACAAAGGAAAACCACCACAGAAATTATAGCTGCAATAACAGCAGTTTTTGTTGCCTCTGGAATGTTACAAAAGGCATCCAAAGCATTCACAAAGGTCAGTTCCCTAGACTGTTTGCTAAACAAGCTGAAATGTTGGGTCCTAAAATAAATGTGCATTAAAAAATGCCCTTTGTTTCATAGCATTTTTGCAGAAGCTATAGCTGTCACTGTATAATCTCTGAGCATCTATAAGGACTGAGAACACTGGAAACTGTTCTCCAGACACTTATAGAAGCTCTGATGTTATGGGCAGCTTCTGTCCAGAAAGCCACTAGAAAATCTATGTGTTTCATAGCTATGATTAGAGATTTGGATTACAACCAAAAGGAATATCCCCAAACTAGAAATGTGGCTGCCCATACTCACCACTTTAAACTGACCGGTAGGATTACTGCTAGGGGTGTGCCTACTGGAGCAAACCTCAGTGTTCAGATCCCCCAGTCATGATCTTCATTGTTAGCTATGTCGAAATAATTAGTACCTAGGGTACTAATGTGCCACAGATAATTATGAGGTTGAATTCTAGGTGAGCAACATGTTTCATATATGAAGACCTCTCAAAGGCATGATGCAAAGATACAACCAGGCAGAACTATGTAGAAAATCAAGACTTGCCCACTTCCAAGTCTTTAATCAGGAATGAAAATACTAGATCAAGCTTTCATTCCTTGCAAACAAGTTAATATACTGAGTTGCAAGGCTTTTTGAAACAGAAAATTCTTACTACAGAATGTACATGTACCACATTCCTTAAGCAAATTGCTTTCATTTTAGGATCTGCTCCTGAAAGCAAATGCTGACCGGTTCAAGTGTGCAATCATGAAGTCTGAAAAGGCAGAGGTATGCTACAAAATAGTTTATTGCCTACAAATTTACCAGCATGAAGATGAAAAATGACTGGAGTATTTAAAAATATCTTAAAGTATTCAAAAATTTTTGTTTACTTGGGGTTAGGAATTATGTGCTTATCATTTATAGTTGTACTGTTATTTCACATCCATATACTAACATTTGCCTCTTTGGGTGCATAATGCACAACCCATTTTCTTATACTTCTTGTGCTGCTTTATTAGTCTTCTAATTTGAGAAAAGCAGCCTTCCTGTTATACCCTTCCCAACAAGTCCCCAAACTGGCCATTTTTCTCTAAACCCACATATTATTTTCCCATTACCTTTTATGCTACAAAGCAGACAAACTGTGGGAATAATGGTCCCATGCTTTGGCTGATTCCCAGTTCACAAGTATGTCACCAAACTGCGTGTAATATATCAATGTATACTCATTTCAGCATCACATCTGCATATTCTATTCACTGTGTTCATCCCCATGGTCCCAGACACTTCCACATCAGTATCTATAGCCAACACCATAAAATTAAATTAATAACCATCAGTAGAATTCTACCACTGTTTAATATTTTCACAAAGTGTGCTTTGACACTCTACTTTGTCTTACCAATACCTATTTCAGTTGAGCTGAATATTTTAATATAGGTAAGTAATATTTTCTAGTCAAATAAAGCATTGCTGTTACGTTTTTATCATTATTTTAGACAATAAAATTTAGTCAACTTTTGGATTTGCCATTGTATAGTCATTTGGTACAAAATATTCCCTCTAAGTTGGAAATACATAGTAAGTTTTTGTGGATATAGCAATTCCAAAATAAGTCCCTTATGATAATATTTGTTACTCCATATTAATATTCTAGGTGAATATTCAAGACTGATTTTTTTGTAAATATCTAGTATTTTTTGCTGTGTACTTGAAAATCTGTCTCTGAAATGAATTAATATATTTTTGGTTTGAACTGCAGAACACGCAGTATGAAGACAGCATGAAGAGTAAATTTCAGGCTCGAAAGGTTCAAAGGAAGGTGAGTAACCTCTAAGGTACTGTTGTCAGATGTACTTGAAAACTTCCAAGTGAAAAACATGCAAATTCTGTGGTGCTGCAAACTCTACTGGAATCCATGTTTTTATGCTGTAGCCAGGACCATGGGAATCACGGAGCCTGTGGCTCAAAAAGTTTGGCCTATGCACTATTGACAATCCAAAAGGTATGGTCAGGGAGCAGCAAGTGTGTGGCAGCTCCAGGAGGGAAGAGAAACAAGGAGCAAAGATGATGAAAGCATAGGCAGCGTCCTCACCAACCAGGCCACAGCATCTGAACGTGACAAGGTTGGTGGTAAAGCCAGGTTCTGCTGAGAGCAAGTCATCATTAGACAAGCAAGTTAAAAAGTCAGGTCTGAGGCCACTCAGCAAGTCCAGTCAGGAGGCAAGGCTTCAACAGCAACCCAAGTCCATGACAGCAGGAGACAGAGCTGGAGACAACCAGGAGCAGAATTACTTCCAGCATAAGGGGAAAGACTGAAGCCCATAACTGAGCTTGAGTGGGCCTCCCAGACAAGTGAGCAGAAGGTGTGAAAGGAGGTTCTAAGTGAGGCTGGTCAGGGCAATTAAGACACATTGGTTCCCTGAGGGGCCTGACAGGTAAGTCACATGCAGTTCCACATGACTTCACATGTAACCGTATTGCCTTAACAGTGCTTTCAACTGCAAAGGGAGAAGATTTAATGTAAAATGGTAAGGACTGAGAATAGTCCACAGAAAAAAACAAAGCAAAGCAGAATAAAACAAACAACCCCCAAAAAAAACACAAGAACTGTAAACCCCTGGTTTAAGAGCTCAGCATAGGGACAGAAGAATATTGTGTCCATAAATCACTGTTTCAGAATGATATCCCAGAGGATGCTGAGTAGACATTCCAGGTAATGACTGCCTGATACACAATATACAATCAGTCTGGATGTTTGTCTTGTTTCCTTTAGACACACACTGAGGTTATAAAATCCACTATACTGATTGCTGCTTTGCTAGAATTTCCAAGAGTCAGAGAATTGTAAGCATGGAAAATGGGCTGTTCAGGCTTACTGCTACAACACATGAAAAATGAAGTTGGTATTTCTGCAATAACTACTAGAATCTTCAGTCTTACATCATTCACCTTTCATTTGTTCATATATACAATAATTTAATGTGGAAGTTGCCCTTGTATTGTGACCTCAAATATCTTCCAAACAGGTCTACCTATTCTTCAGAACTATGAATTTCGGTACAGTTCACACACACTTTGTAAGACTGATTCCCTGTTTGGGGAACTGGACATCTGGCAACTGTTTCTAAAGCATAGCTGGCATTAATCATATACTGAAGTTATCTTTAATAACAGTATCACTGACTCAGAATCCAGCAGCACTAAAATTATAGGAAAGCAGTAAGATCCCAGTGCCTTCTGCACTTTGGGGGGGAGGGGGGAAGGAACAAACCAGGAAACACTTACATAGTTAACCCAAATACACGTGACCTATAATTATGTGGGCTTAGTTCAAGACTAGGTATATCCCGCTTCCTTTTCCAGTAGTGTAAAGTACTGAAACCTTAGTGGGGGCTAATGAGAGTCAAGCCACCTCCTAACTGCATAAAGTATGGGTTTGGCATCTTATGGCATTCATTAGGGCCAGTTCTAACAGCTGCTAGTATCTCCTCTAGGAGCATAGTCAGTTTTATGTCATCTGAACATATTTGCCTTAAAGGTTGGTTAGGTGATACCCAAGATGCTGCTGTAACTTCCAAGCTGAGACAGGCATATTGTTACTGACTTTTAAAATACTTCTTATTCCTGTTATCTTCCTGCCTATGCAACTCTGTGAGCAGACAAATCCTAAGAGGAAGGTTTGTCCAAGATGTATAAATAGTATTATAATGTGTCCTTAAATTAATGGAATTATATAATGTTTTCATCAACTAGCATTTTCCATTCCTCTTTTTAGAACATCCACAGTGTATTAAATATATTTTTTCATTTCAGCCACATCTATTATGTGCAGCAGCAATTAGTTCTCATTGCTGTTACAAAACATCTATTCATCCTTTTCACTGGAAGAATGAGACAGTACAAATGCATCATCACTGTCTCAATCTGCCTTTTGCTCATATCAGGCCTTGCTCTTTACATATTTATTACTGTTGGTGAGCTATTGTGTGTTCATTATGTGGCAATAGTAAATACAATTATTTTCCACAAGAATTCCAGAGTTCTGCCATTTTCCTAATTATTTCCATATGCTCATTTTGAAAAAAAAAAAAAAAAGGAAGATATCTCACTACAGCAAAAGATAGAGTAAAATGCAAATCTTCTTTGATACAATATGACATAAAAGAACCTATTCAGTTATTTTACTTATAACTGTCTTCATATGTCTTGGTAGTCCGAGTTATTTTGACTATCTGGGTTGTCATATTTCATTCATTGCCATACAGTCATATTTCTGTTTAACAAACTGGGAAACTAAAGTTAAAGGCATTTCCATAATCATTCTTTGTTCTGTTCCCTATCCAAATTATGGTTAGTAAATAAACAACATGAAATCTGTTTACACAGGTAATTGCCAAAAAATAAACATTTCTATGTGTATCGGAGAAAATGTCTACTCTAAGTAGGTATTTTATATACAGGATGGTGGATAGAATACAGGATGGGAAGAGATTATTTATGTAATTCAGGAGGCTTTATGAAGAATTGAGTAGACCAAAAGGAAGAACATAATTAGGCATTAAGAAGAGTAAGGATAGTGAGTCAAACACAAGAAATAAAATACAATTGTTTGGGTTCTTTTCCTAAATTCTTCCAGTTATCATATTTTGTTCAAACCAGACAGGTAATTAATTCTCATCCATTAAAATGTGCCATCTCTCTGGAAAACACAGTAGTTCTACTTAGTGAATTTCTATGTGATAGCATATGCTTGTTATCTTCAACCTACCTATGTAACATCAATTATAAACCATCCTTTTTCCAGTTAGCTTGTGTATTTCAGGTGAGTATAGTCCATATTTATGCATACAATATTTGCAGCGTATAGCTTGAGTGATTCTGTGCTCTGTTTCTCAACCACTCATTAAGCTGCTAATTTGGGATTTAAATACATGTTTGGATTCTGAACACGTAACTTCTATGGATTTAGGTCAAATGTGTCATGACTGAGCTTTGTTTTCTGCAGAAATTATCCCAGTTCTTATCCCACCAGCACTGCTTTGCCTCCATTCAAATCAGGTCTCTTACAAAGTCTGCCTGCAAAGGTGATGTATTTTTTTCTGAACAGCCGACCTGTACAGACAGGGAACAATTTTAACAGTTAGAGCGCTTGTTCCCTTCCTCCCTCAGTATTTAGAGGTTGTCTTGGAGTTAGTCCTAAGGCAACTTTGAGGAACTGAAAAACAGCCACAGCATCTAGTGCAACTTACACCAGGAAGCCTGAAAGTCACTGAGAACTGTACCTCACCTCTATTAGCTAGAAAATGGATACAGCAATTGGTGATGCCAGTTGTCTTAGAAATAGTATTTTGAAGCCCTAATAGTGATTAGAGACCTTGCTATGAAAAGTACTGCTTATGTTTGACTTTAATGGTTTTGGTTAACCTACCCTCCTTCAAAGAAGCAGTTTATTTTCTTTGTCCAAAAGCAGATGGAATCCCTGCTCACTATGTATATGAGCACTGAAAGAACTGAAAGGAAGCGAACACATTCTATGGGATTTGACATGGTCCAAGAGTGATTACAAATTTATAATCCACTTGGGGGACTTCACTGATTTCCTAAGCAGCTTGAGTGGTTTATGAACAGCATGCAATTTCATTGTGAATGTCAGACTGATGCTAGATGAATGCTTTAAGCAAAATTTATGCTATCTTAGGTCAATTTATTTAACCCATTGAAATGTTTTTATACTCTGTTTTATGGTTTACATTACTGACTATAGTATATACATTCCCTTTCCTGACAGATTGACAATATACCTATTAAATTGAACGCTGCAGCTATTTTAAGAGAGGGTGCCCTCTATCAGCGGAAAATGGAACAGGAGCTCAAGAGGTATAATCACACTTCTCAGATTACTTTTCAAATCCCTGGATAGAAAATAATTAACCACATTAAAGATAATTTAGTAAATTCCAGGTAAACTAAAATAATGGATCTGTTGTTATGCATCAGGAAGCTATTCTAGAACACAACTGAAATATAAAGAAAGAAGTGGAATGAAATGAAAGGCTACATTAAAGTCACTGTTCTACTGTAGATGCTGTGCAGTGGGGCTGTGTTCTCACTTAGCACTCTGTCTAGTGTCCACCTGCAAATTCCAATAAGCACCACTTGTATTTATTCCCATTCTCCAGAATAAATGATGACCAAAATACACATCTATCTCTCTGTCCATTATGAAATGCATATATATATTAAGCTATACCATTTAATATATCTCAATTTTCTTCAATGGTTTCAGGTCAACTACATAACAAATTTGATACTTGAATTTGTTTATATGTGTATAAGAATACCTGTCAAATTGTGTCACAGTTAGATTGGAGGATTAAGGGTGTGATGCTGCACAAGATAAGCTAGGTGTTGAGGGTGGCAGCAAAGCAGGTAAGGACAATGTCCTCACTGAGAGCAGCTCAGTTCCATAGTTCCCTGGCAAGACAGCAGAGCAGATTCAGTGACAGATGGAAGGGTCAGCCAATGGTCCAGTGACTGCTGTATGAGTCCATAGTGATGAGTCAGGGCTGAGGTCAAGCCAGGAAGCCAAGTCAACAAGGCAGGGTCATCAAGGTGTTAGGCTGGGTGCAGACATACCTACAGTGTAGCTTAGGCAAGGACAAAGGCTTAAATGCAGCTCCCAAGGAAATACTCTGTGAGCTAACTTACATACACTCCACCTAAACTAGCAGGACTTTTCATAGGTCTTCCTCACACAGTAATTTCCACTCCAGCCTGATCCAGTGTTATATGGTTGTATTGCATCTGAGCTGTCTTAAAACACAAGCAACTAAATCCCAGGCATGGGTGGGGAATGACAGGTTGCAGGTCCTTTTGGTGCACTTAGGGCTCTAAGGAATGCTGATATAAGGATTTCTCTGACATAAGGAATCCTTATTCAGCAGCACAGGTTTTCAGCAGACATTAACTAGGGAGAGGACAACTCCTGAATGGCTACTGTATTCTGTAACTCGAATTACAGAACATTTTCACTAATACTTTTTACAAAGATAAAACCTGTATTGTGTCATGATTTAGTATTATTTCTAATTCACCTAATTTAGCAGGCTAAGCACTAAATATTGTTAACATTTCAAGTCCCAGAATGACTGCCTAAGGCTGGATTTGGTCTTTGGACCTGGAAAATTTTGGTATATAGATCAGGATTTTAGCAGTAAGATATAAAGCATCGCTCAGGTTCTGTATCAGCTGTATATGTATATGAAGGGTTTTTTTTGTAGTATATGATACTGTTCCCTCTATCTGGCAGAATTTTATTCCACTCAGCAAAGGAAAAGATTTTCCCTGTAACTAAACACTATTTTATATTAATGAGTTTTAATCTTTTTCTGCATTTAACATACAACAGATACATACATATATATGCATTGGGAAGCAACCATAAGAGGCAGTTCACTGCTTTTTTGTGTCTCTTGCCCTAGTTCTTGGCTCATTTGCTCTTGTGCTGCAGGACTTTGATGGGCCAGTCCATTTGCTATGCTCTCTCTCAGCTGAGCATAGAATAAGAATGTGGCTTTGCTTAATAGCTGAATACTTCTTTGCTTCATTACAGCGATATTATTTAACTGACAAAATACAAAACAGAAATAGAACTAAGCAGAAAAGTTTCTAGTTCTCTGTGTTAAAGTGGCCAAGAAGATTGTCAAAGAGAAAAGTTGTTTGTTCTCTCTACCTCTAAGAAAAGTAATCCCTTGAGAAAATGTACATACCTGCAGCCTGATTCTTTCCGTTCCTTATGTGAATCCATATGTAGCTAAAGTTTGCCCTCTCTTGGGGCTTTGTTTTACTAAAAACTCAGATCCATGCCCTCATGCACGTTCTTCCAGTCTGGCTTTCCCAGGCTTTCCACACAGTAGGAACCCCTCTTAGAGTGGAATTAAAAGCTGTCAAATGACTTTGCAATGATTGCCTTTTTTCTCTCAGAGATCAAACACCTTATATCACAGCGAACTGCTAGAAATGTTTTATGAACCAGGGCAAGGCTGCAGAGCCAGATCCCCACAACAGGATTTGTTTTCCTCTCTCTTGCAGAATTGAAAATTTGCTGCAAGGGGCTGGAGATCCGTCTGAATTCTTGGAATGGCAAAAACAGATGCGTGACAAAGATCTGGAAGAACAGCTGGCTGAAATAGAGTATAGGAGGCTTCAAGGAAAACTGAGTTATGAAGAGGCAGTTCTAGCCCATCAGAATGTAATTCAAGAAAATAAGAAGAAAGCTGATCTAATGAGAGAAGAGGTAATAGATGCAGTGGTGCTCAAATTTCCCTTACATTGGATCAGTGCACAATAAACCACAGATGATACCTAATATAAGAAGGTGTAAAAGTTCTATACAGTGTCTTTACTCACTGGAATATACAAACAATGGAAAAATAGTGCTTCCAGATACAGCAGTGCTTATGCATTAAAGTTCTTTTTACAAGTGTTTGATTTGATTGAAAACACTTACAAAGTAAATTGACTAAACCAGAAGGTTAAAGCCTCCTCATGTCATTGTGCATATCATTTTTTAACAGATACTGAGATACTAAGCACCATTTGCAATGAAATTAACAATATATGACTAATTTAATTATCTTGTTAAAATGGGGGCCACAAATCTGAGAGGATTTGTTTTCTTAAACTGATACAATTCTTCATATTATCTGACATGCACAGATCTTTCTTAGGGGAAAGTTCAGGCAGAAAACCCTCTTTGGATCTATATATATGGAAAACTGAATATTTATACCAAGAAGTACTTTCACACAGCTTCCAACCTGGCAAATCACAGTTTCCCAAAACCATTGTTAGATATTTTCGTTATATTCCCAAACTCACATTTTTTTCCAGTTCTTTTCCTATAAACTAACTAACTGAATGCTATAGATTTAAATTTTTTCTTAGTCACTAATACAGGCCATTCTTTTCTATTGCCCCAGTTTGCTGCTATGCACTGTAGGCCACCCACTACATTTCTCTTGGCACCGCTCACAGATGTCTCTGCAGTGTCTGAGCAGCTTAAGATGAGACCACAAATGTACAAGATTTTCAAGAAGCCACACTGCAAAAAGGAAACTTGCTTAATGAGTTAATTTTATACTCTATAAAATCTTTCAATCTTTTTTGGCATTGAATCCTCATGTCTGTTTAGACAGGCTGTAACAAGAACTTAAAATGAACCCTACTATGTACAATTTGGCATAGCATGATTGCTGACGCTCATTCCAAAATTATTGTAATTATTATATTTGCCTCGATTTCAGAAACATAAGTGTTTTATTTGTTAACAGAAATGCCCCATATGTACAGACTTAGGAACTTGCAAATCAGACTTGCTCTAACCTGATCAATTCCAGGCAGTTCCCTTCGCTTGCCAACAGATACCAGCACTTCATCCATGTGAAGATCTCCAGAAGTACTGAGCACCAATTCCCCATTCATTAATAGTTGTCATGCTGACCCTCCTCCTTCTTTTAAAACTCTTGTCTTCCATCTAAAACAGAAAAGACAGTAAGAAATCTAGTTTTCCATTTCCTGTTCATTTCCTGTGACAAAGAAAGGAATATGATAGCCAGAAGTGGACTTCTGTATGTTACAGAGATATGACTTAAGCCCAAGACTATCCTGCAGGCAAACAACCTGCTGTGTATTAGATTAGCACTCTTCCTGTTATGTCACAACCAGATCCAGAGACAGGTTTTTTTGTCTGTTTTTAGAAACGTGGGAGGGAATCCTGGAAAATAGCAGTGCAAATATTATTGGTAAATAAAACATAGGGAGGGAAGCTTAAAGATGGGTCTCTGTGTTGTCCCCAACCAATGTCCTTGCTACTTTTGTGAATGATGTAGTACTTAAAATCTAATTTTCCTTACTCTATTTCAGTGATTTGAGGCAATCAGATCACCAGTTATCACGAGTTTTATTCATCTGTTTGTTTGGGATTTAGAAAGCAGATCTGATGCACCAGTATGAAGAGAAACGTCTGCAGGAACAGCAAGAAGTGAGAGATCTGGTGGAGCAGGTCACAGAAGGACACAAGAATGCAAAGGAGGCGAAAAGGAAGCTGCAGAAGTACAAACAGAAGATAGGTACTTACATATTGCCAGAAAAATGAGAGATGATGACAAATGTCCCCAAATTACTTCATCTTTCTTTTAGTGGACCTTTTCCTTTTGAGTGAAAGACCAGGATATACATTCCCATGAATGTATGATTATGAATTCCAGGAATAAGTTGGTAATGGGTAGATGAGAAATTCTAAGCTACTGGTTGTTTAAAAGAAAGAAATACAGCACTAATGTTCTGCAGTTACTTTTTCTTCCATCTGAAAATAGCATATGTGAATGGCTACTTTTTGTCAAATCAAGTTACAAAGCTCAGATTCTTGTGATTCATATCAGTAAGAGGGGATTTGCCTAGCAAATGTGAAAGAATCGTGGCTCAAAGTTATTGTCGTCACCAGACAATACAGACCAGAGAGGAAGACTGTAGCTAAGGAAAAAAAAAAACATCTCCCAGAAAAATAGTATCACAAGGGAGAATGTAGCACCTCCAAGACAGACCAGTCATTAAGATGAAGGGAAATGTTACTGTTCCTCCATTATTCTTAAAGAAAAGTATTCAGTTAATACATTAGCTCATGAAGTGCAGGGAGAAAGCAGTTCTGGCTGGCATGGCTGTACATATTCCAGTGCAATGCCATGTTAATACATACTGCATGAACAGGCTGCCTCTAGTTGTGCGTATTTTGGTGAGCAGACTTTTCTCTGCTTGTATATACCTATATCAGTAAGGCTTGAGGTGAGGAGAGGGTATTAGCCACTCTGAAATGAGCTAGCAAAGCCTACCAGCCCTTGCAAGTCAGTGAGTTCTAGGGTATATATATAGAGCTTGGGAAAAATATTAGTATTTGCTATGTTTAATATCCTTTTATTAAATAATGAAGCTATGCACAAATTAGAACAGATATTACAAAGCAGTAATTCAAAGTGTCTACTTTATGTATGTATACAGTATGTTTATGTGCGGAATAGACAGTGTAGGTGTGAAGTACTCATTTGTTTCTCTGATCGTTCCACCCACCAATGCCAGACTGTTCCCTCTAGTACGTTTAGATGAGTAGTATTATCGTTATGCACAAATGCATATGAATTTTCCTCCACATGGATTTCTTAACATATGCAACCAGCTAACAGAGATTAGTTCTTATCTTCCAGTTCAGAAAGTTTGTGAAGAAAAGGAAGAACTTCGTCGGCAAGCCTTAGAAGAAGATGAGGAGAAGCTCAGGAAAAGATCTGAACTAATTCAACAAATACGACTTATTGGGTCCTTACCAAGCATTAGACACAAGTTTGTTGATTTAACAGAGGTAAGTTTAAAGCCGATTGGTTTTACATAAATGTATACTTCATGTGTTTCACACAAATGTGTACTTTATGTGTTTCACACATTCAGAGGAATTGTGTATGTGCATGCAGATACATGGCAATCTAGATGCACAGCATTAAGTACAAAGTGACCCCATGAAATAAAAGTTAAATCTGAGCTGGAACTTCAGGGTAGATAAAATGAAAAGTTTACCAGATGGAATATTCTGGTGGTAAGTGAAATCTTGGTCCCCTTGAACTGTCTTTGAATTTCCCCAATAGGCTCTGTGTTTCCTGTTATCTTTCAAAAAGAGACTGGCAAGTTACTACAAAATGTTCTATCCACCTTTACACATTTACAGATTTGTCAGTCCTGAATAGGGACTGAATGAACACAAAGTTTGAACTAAGGTACAGTTGTTCATATTGCAGTGGTGACTGCCATGGTAATTAGCAAAATAAATTTCCTTTGCTTTCAAAATTGTCAACACTCAGATACATGAAAGAGACTATCAAGAGAACCCAAAACCTGCTGAGCTGTTACAAATGTGTTTTGCATTTGATGCGTGTGTGGTTAAGTCTACAGTAAATGTACCCCAGACTTCTTGGACTTACTGACGATGTGCAACAACTGATATGCCTGAGACTGGGCTTTGCAATGCCCACTTTTGCAGAATTTCCAGCATCCAGAAATCTTACTTTACCAGTAAATTGGAAGTAGATTAGCTGAAAATACTCTTCCATTTTTCTTACCCACACTGAAAGAAGAAGAACAGGGAATCACATGAAATGACAGAATAACAATTTTAATAGAATCCTTCTGGTTGGTGTTTTTTTTCTTTCTTTCTCGAGTATTCAAATGTCGATCACAAATTAAAAACTATCCACGGTTTGTCTGTGGAAGCCATACAGAAGGAACAGGTCTTTTCCTCTGTGGGGCTGTTGGAACAGTCAGTACGATGCTTTGGTTTTATTTCCAGTTCCATTGAATAGAACTGAGCCATCCATTGGTTCCAAAGCTACATACTAGCTTTGCAGCCACCAGTTAAATCCCCCATTTCATTTATCAGATTATAGAATACATTTAATGTTAAAGTATGAAGTAATTGAACAAGAATAAATCAGCTCAAGTGAAATAAAGTCCATAAAATTCTCATTCTCATAATTTTAAAGTACCAGTTCTTACCTTGATGGCACTGAAGTTGCTTGAACACCAGTATTATCTATTGCACGACTATAGTACATTTCAGATTTTAGGAACCACTTCAGTGTCTTCACTAAGTATTTCTGAAATGCAAAAAGTCAAAATATTTAGCCTCTTTCTATGCTTCTAGGAAAAACTCTTTCCTAGACCTTTTTGGTGTCTGCTTGCCATGCTCAAACACCACTGTTAGTATATATGCCCCACTGCAAAACATTTTCCTGTCACTTCCTGTGAATATAACTTGACAGCCATTGGCCAGTTTAAATTAGAGGCAAGGTATTACAGCACTTTCTGTTTGCAAATTCAGTCTAAAATGAAATCTGAGGAGATAAATGCTCACTTACTGTTTCAGTAATCTATGGTAGTATGTATTTTTCAAAGACATGCAAAAATAAAGACTGATTAATATTGAACTCTTTTACCAGTCTTCTACTGATGCTCCTGTTTAGGTCATGTACACATGAGGAGCAGGGTAGCAGCCAAAATGGAAGAATCAGATCTTAGGTGAAAAAACAGTGATGATCTGTTCGTACTGACTCAGTTTTGGAGCTTTAGAAAGGGAAGCAATGGGGACCAAAACTTTAGGAGAGACTCTTGCAAATCTTGGAGGAATCTCCAGAGATGGCCACCCAAGACACGTTCCCCTTCACTGACAAGTTTGTATCATTAGATTCCACAGACTAATTCAGTAATAATCCCTCATAAGCACCAGTGCTGTAACAGCTGAGCCTGGTTATTTGTTGTATTCTGTTTTGTGTGTTTATTGCTGCTGTCCCCCTGCATTACTGTGTTCTTCATCTCTCTTGGCTTTGCCTCTGTTTCATGGACCCACTGTTCTGAACAGACAGAGAATGATCATTGGAGGATGAGTACCTGACTACACTGCTTAGATGGCATCCCAGGCCAGAGAAGAGGGACTGGACCAAGGTCAATTCTTGCAGCCAATATGAGCATCTATGACACAGCATCCTTCTCTTTTCCTGGATTTTTATTCGTACCCCTTCATGTTCTTTCTTGTGAAGACCTCAAAAGCAGAAAGGCGACTACTATTCTGTCAACAACCCACTCAGTGTTCAATACAAGGGCTTTTTTTTTTCCCTGTTAAAAAGGGTTTCTTGAAAAAATGAAGGCTCTCTAACTGAATAATTTCTCTCCATTAAAAGGACTGTAATGAGTTTTACATACATATGTTTATCATTAGCACTTAATTTCAGACTGAGAAATACATTTTGGAGGAGTGGTTGTTCTTTTGTGTGTCGTCCCTTCCCCCCCCCCCCTCCCCCCGTTCTCTTTCATCCTTTTTAAACATTGTCATTAATTTTCCGCAAGTAGTTCTATGGGACTAAGTAGACCAAAACCTAACCAGTGTTCCACTCTTAATGTTATACAACTGTATAGCAAGTCATGTTAGCATCTTGACTTCCTGCACCCATATATTCCATTATAACATGACATGGTACAAGAGGTGCACCACAGACGTGTACCAAAACTATGCTAAGATAGAGAAAAAATTATTAGTTGGGGTGAGAAGGATTAAATTTTATAAAGAAAGCTACACAGAATCTCAATGTTTGTGTGGGTTTATGCAAGTTTTCCATCTATGCAGATGTAAATGTGTGTAGACAAGAGAAAGGGAGAGTGTATGTAACAAGGGCCAAAAAATTCAACTGATCACAAATTTGTTTAGAATTTATCTGTCTTCATGTGCAAATGAAGGTGCAGAAGTGTCTCATTACATCTCAGAATCAGGCTTATTATCACTGTAATTGTGAAGGGGATATTAAAAAGCCTTCCTTAAACTTTCAGGTTTGGATATTTTAACTTTGTGCATTAAAATCTGAATTTCTTGGGTACAAAGCATTGGTAGTGCTAGTCTTTTCAGACAAAAAAATAGATGCCATCGTAGATCAGATCCATACTTCTGAAATACATAAATACAAAAATTTCATAGTTTTTAGTGTAAAGTCTGTTCTGGTTTTACTAAGTAAAAAAAACAAACAAACATGGTTTTACACATTTTAAAACTTCAAAGTTCTAATTAAAAGATAAGCCAGCTAGAAGTTTTTTGGATAGCAAATATGTTGCATTTATGATTAACCTACTGTATATTTCAATGCTTTCTCATGAAATGTTTTAGTAACTTTGTGTTTTTACACATACCAAAGAGATGCTCTACAAATTAAAACCAGCTTGTAAGTAACAGATTAGGGCCATTCCTGTATTTCATGAAGTCAAATATATTTAGTATGATTTGGAACACACTCAAAATATTCTGATTTTACATATTTACACTCCCCTTGGTATTTGCAGTGTTATTCAAACCTATATTTCTCATTCTCCAGACTGGTGGCCATGGTTTAACTTGTGAAATGTCAATAGTGGAACTACGTGAACGCCTCGCTCTGCTCAGAGAAGAACAGAAGGCGGCAGAGGAAGAGAAGAGAGACCAGATAATTCATGAAAAACAAGCTAAGGAACAACTTCTTCTAGACAAACTGGATCAGATTTTGGTATTCAGAGCAGAACTCAGCCGAGCAGCTGCTCTAAAGTCAGTATAAAACAGCATGTGACATTTAAGACATTGCACTTTGTTAATATTTTGCTACCCCCTCGAGGAGAAAAACAAGTAGAGAGCAAAATACTGCCCTTCTAGAAATCACTGTGACTTTTGTCAAGGATTACACTGGGGCCAGCGTTCCCTTTTAGTCTGGAAAATAATTTGCATTAGATTTACCAAAGCTTTTTCATTATTTATGGTTGAAGAGGCTCTGTATGTTGGTGTTGACAATATTGCCCCAGGATTCAGAGCCAGTATTACATACTGAGAATTTCTGCCATTCTTCTGTTCCTTTTCAACTAATCAGAACTAATTTGATGTTATTAGAATCGTTCTAGCTTGCCACTTACAGTGCTTTCTCATTCTCATCTAAATCAATACATTAGAACTATAGTTTTCTTCCTTCAATTTCATTTGTTATGTGAAAAGGCAAGCATTATTCTAGACGTTAAAGATATTTTAGGAAGATTTTCTGATTACAATAATAAGTTATAAATTAAATATATCAGTAGATCAAAGAGAAAAATCTTTGCTAACAGGCTCTCTGATAAAATTCTGTATTCATTATTCATATTTATAATTCATTATCATATTTATTATTCATTGTCATAAAGGATCCATAGCCATCGTAGATGCTTCACATATGCAGAAGGTAGGTCCCTTCCACAAGAGTTTTTAATCTAAGTTAAAGCTATTTACAAATAAAGCCGAGCAGGAAGAAAGCCTGTGTAGAAGTATAAAATACAGCACACCTCTTGATTTTCTGCCATTTTTACTGTATCTTGACTATTGTTTTCTTGCACATTGCCTTTCACCTTTTCCCTTTTGTGGGTTTGAGAGATTAGTCCTTGTCTTGCCCTATTTATTTTACAAACAGCTGTTCAAACTCTGAAGACATATTCTATCAGGCTAAAAACACTTGTCTTTAGACATGTCTCAGATTCACATTCATAGCTGAGATACAGAAGGTGGCTTCTCAGAGTTCAGTTCATATTGTTGACATCATCCAGTTCTAAATCTCAGTTACAGAGGGCAGTATTGATGTATTCATTTAACTAGTTTTCACTAGTCCCAGCTCTAATTTGGTTTGTTGCTGATAGTTAATCTCCAAAGACTGGCCTTTACTGTGTTAGTACTTAAGAAGATAGTTTAATTAATTTAATGAATTGATCACTCCCACTGCAGTGGACTGACTGCATAGATCACTGACCCTCTCTTCTATAGCATGTATCAAGAAAAGATTTTAAGACTAAAGAACTTGAAATGAAGTTGGGGCTGGAAATACACTCTCATTACTAAACATTCAGTGTTGTGAAAGCCTGTGGGAGCAACTCAAGCCACCGCTTTCCACAAGAGATGCAAACTAGCCATTAAGAACTTGTATTCTACATAAAACCTGTGCCACTAGTGGCCATTTAAAGAATCATTTGTTATGCCAGATGTGCCGTCTGTGAGTTTTGGATAGTACTGGGTTCCTTTAAAATAGATTCTTTGGCTTAATTCAAATCTAAAACTGTTCAGATCCTGAAATAAGCTATGCTTGAATGAGAAGCTAATTTTGATTCACTTTTTGGTCCTGGCACTTGAAATGTTTATTTAGGCCACACCAGCATGTCAAAGATGGCAGAATCCAAATTCAATTAAACACTTCATTTGCAAACTTCTACTCAGACTCATGATAAGTAATACAGTAATTTTAATGGAGCACTGTTTGCTCTTCAAATAAAGGAAATATAAATTTTCATTATAGATGTAAGACATTTCCTTTCATGGCACCCAGGCAATTTATGTACATAACTCAGAAGCATCTACTACAAAGAGGCATCAGCAAAATATAACTGATACTCTTTGGGAGCGTATTTGATGCATTTTCACCTAGAATCCAAATCTGTGGTGTTATTTCTGGTACTACAGGAATATGGCATGTTTTGGCCTATTAACAAATGCTAGATACTTTGTTGCAGATTTTATTTCTCGCTAAACAAACCATAGGCTTTATGTGTTAAACCTGATTGACAGATCTTGAATACTGAAATAGCTATCAAGCCAGTGTGAGTGATTAATTGCTTGGGTTGTATTATTGACACACTGCACAAGAGATGTAAAAAGCAAATCTTTATGTTTACAGAATCAATTCATAATTATAGGGAAAGCATAGCAAATCTTACCAGTGGTCTTCATGATAACCTTATGCATCAATATAAAATTACATGTTATTTCTTAAGCTGTGTTACGTTGAAGGCTACTACTAATCAGCTAACGTATGGCGGCAAAGCTTTGCTGAACAAATGTGCTTTCACAGTGTCAGCTGGAGTTTAATTGGGTCCCTACCAAGCAGGTTCCTTTCAATATCATTTACGAACTGACATACATCAACACAAAAGCAGCACATTGAGCAAACATATAATGAGCTGTATTAAACAAAATAGGAAATGGAACATGAAAAATGACAGAGACATCAGCCTTTAATAGACTGCAAGCCATGACATCCATCACAGCAGCAGCTTTGTGAGTGCTTGCAGAACACTCAAGAATCAATTTAGTATGTATGCAGGATGTCCCATTAATTGCTAGAATTTCTCAGTTTGAAAATCAGCATTGGCATATGAAGTGGACAAACACTTGAGTTCCCAGCTTTCACACATAAGCACCAAAAGATTTATGTGTTTGAATACATGCTAATGTACTAAAGTTATGTGCCTGTATACTTCAGGTGCGATTCCCTTTCATTCCAGTGAGGCTACAGCTATTACTGCAAGTAATTTAATGCACTAAGAACTGAGCAACAGATCAAACCAATTGGTGCTGAGGCTCCCTCCATCCACATTATCTGTGGTTTGGGGGTTTTACTTTGATTTCTATTTAGTATGGTGTTAGGACTGCATGCTCTCACCATTCATGTGGTTTAAAGATGTGCCAAGAGGAAAGTAATCTCAAAAAACTTCACGTATTTAACTTCGGGTTCCTCTGCAAGCCTGTCTAGTGAACACCACACTATCCTTTTTCTTGTCTCCCATAGATGACAGCAGTACATCCATGCCCCTACCTATGTAAAGCACACAGAAGCCAGCCTTATTTCTGTTCTTGCTCATGTTCCTGCCTTGTTTGTTTTGCTGCTCATTTTCAAGTGACGTGACAGCACCTGCTGCCTGAGCCTGATCCCCTCTCCAAGTCATGCCAACATCCAGATGAAGGTAGCAGCTGCAGTTCTTGACTGCAGGGTGACAGTCTGAACTGACACTAGTACTCCTTGACTTGCTTGTATATGAGGAAGATATACAGACTCCCACCAACACAGATGTTTACCATATTCCCATCTCACGCTGTGGTCTCAGCTGGGATCTCAGCACTGGCTTACAAACGGTGTGTTTGCCAGCGTGGCAAAGCATTAGCTTCTCTCCCTGCCACTGCCAGTGCTCAAAGCCCTCCTGACAAGGGGCACTGACCATACACTTTGAACTTGGCCTGAACTAGGGAGAGGTGAAAATAGTGTAAGGGAAGCCATGGCAGGACAAGGCAGAAGGCTGGCTGTGAAGAGGAGAAAGAGCAGAAGGGAGGGTTATGGATGAATGGTCGTGATGGTGCTTTCCAAGTACAACAAGCTCCCTAAAGCAGATGTTCCCTGGAGTATCCAGGTCTGACTTAGGGGGTCAAGGGCCTTCTGGGTGAAGAAGGGAGTATGGAAGCACAACCTCCAAAACCCATAAGACGCCCTCGCAGCACACCCCTGTGATGCAGCACACAACTGAAGGAGGGGGCAGACAGCACATGGAGGTGGAAAGATATAACAGGGGAACATGTGCCATGCTATCCCTATGTTTGGCTGTTGCTTCAGATATTGGAAAACATAGCCTAGAATAATGAACATCTCTCTGAACATCAGGAAGCACTTCTTTTACTGTGAGGGTAACCAGGCACTGGCACAGGCTGCCCAGAGGGCTCTGTGGAGCCTCCACCCCTGGAGATATTCAAAGGCCACCTGGACATGGTTGTGGGCAACCAGCTCTAGGTGGCCCTGCTTGAGCAGGGGGGCGTGCACAAGATGAGCTCCAGAAGTCTGTTCCAGCCTCAACCATCCTGTAATTCTGTGAATGAATTCTGATTATACAGCTTCATAATCTTTATTTCAAATGAGGCAAACACTATTATGAATAACAATCACTTCCCCACCTAAAATTAAATGCTTAATAACTTAATTGTTTTGGAAGGGAGTCAGATTTTGGGTGCTTAAATCCCTCACATTAGTACAAAATAGTAATCAATCTAATAGTGTAGTGTGTTTAAATGTCAAAATAACGACTCCCTTAATAGTGCACTGTTAACAGATTAATTTTCCTCACTGCAATACCTAAGAATTACACAGTGCAGGGCAGAAAAAAGGCAAAGTACTGTGAAGCACGAACAGCCTCATTCATGGTACTGAGAGTATGAGGAAATTAAAAACCCCAAGGTTTATTGCACTATAAGGCAATCTTACTTCTGCTTTAAAAAATATATTTGTATTTATTGCACAAGAGCCCATTTTGTAAGGTGATCTTATATATACAGTCCTAGCTGCTTAAGTTGATACTGTAGTGCGTAGAATGATGAAATAGCCATTTTTACTCCATCTCCTACGAGTACTGAGTCAGTTAAGAGCTGTCTCCTTACAATTCTGATGTACAGCTGGAGTTTGAAAATATAAATGAAGGGCAAAATGTAGTTTTCAGGAGGAATCCTCTGTGCAAATCTTCATATTCTCCGTTTTGTAAACACAGCTGAGAAGACCTAATCCAAGTGTTCCAAGTGTTTTCACTTGGAAAGGAAAACCTTTCATGATGAATTGCTGCTGTTTCAGTTGTAAGTCAGGTGGCCTACTGGACCTACAGTCCCTTTGGCCTCATCCTAAAACTGCAGGGCAGATAGTTAATTAATTACAAGGGATATGTAGGTAAAAAGATGCTGGACTGCCCCAAACTTATTTATTTTTAAAGCTCATTATATTTACTAAGGAAATTGTTGAGACAACAAATATGGGATGTGAATTGCAGTTTACAATGCCTGGAATATTATTTTAAACAGGAAGGCACTTCCATTTTACCCATCACTGATGGAGTTATTCTGTACTTCATCTCAGTAAGGCCAAATCTTTGTTCTATTGACTGTATGCACAGAAAGTGAATAGAGAACAAAAACAGTGGTAGATAAATTTTCATTGTTTGCTTTCATGTCCATATTCTGTTAAATCTTCCATTAATCCCTTACTTTTCATCCTCTAAGTAGTTTATACATACACCCCACACTCTACAAACTTCCATAAGCACATTCAAGAATCTCATCTAATTCCTTAACACTACAAAGTAGTTTCTGACAAGGGCACTAAGAAAAAACTAGAGTTTGTTAAACTATTTCAAACACATATGGACTTCAAAACTATTAACTGGTTTTTTAGTGTCTTTGGAGGGAAATATTTTTTAATTATAGCAAACTTGCAGAGGGACAGATGACTCTTACCTGAAACTAAACTAAAAGGAAATTAACAAATTCTCTTTTGGACCAAAGATGTGACATTACATCTTAGGAACTAGGAACTAGTATGATTCTTAAAGACTACTGGTTTTCGTTCAAAGTACTCATTCAATACCAGTAGCTGGTAAATGAACTTAAAAGTAAAATTAAAATGGTTTCTGCACATTTTTTTATAAGTTATCACATAATTTTCTGTTGAATCTGGAGAAGATTTTTCTAGCTCCAATCTGACTGGCTGTTACCTGTTACATGATATCGGGTGCTTCTATCTTGAGTCCTTAAAATTCTCAATGACCATCACAGAAAAAAAAAGAATTTTGAAGTTTCTTTTTTCATTCCTTCCCCTCTTTGAGTTTCTGTTATGATGTGGCAGCTGCAAATCTATGGGATTGGCAGCTTTGGGGGATAGTGTAGATGACTGGCACATGACTTCATGTAGAAGAGGGCTGAGGATAAGTGACTATCATGTTAATTCAGAAGCAGCTGTTGCTGCTTTATGATGTTAAACCTCTTGCTCTATTTCCTGTAATTGTATTTACAAGAATCTGGATTTGTATGTAAGGAAAGGTTTTATTGCTTATTCCCACTGAAAATATCTAATCATCATTTATTTACATAAAACCTGACTGTTACATTCTCCTATATCCCTTGGAATACAATGCCTTGTTACAATGCAAACAGAAATAAACCTTGTTCTCAATTAGGTTAAGTGATAGTGCATAATTTTACATTTAGAGAATAGTGTTAAAAATTGAGCTCAGTGTAGCAGAATATATCAGAGTATTAAGGAAGATAAGGAAGTGTTATGCTAACCAGACAGCATGACACAAGCAGCAGAGAGGTTCATAAAATGTCTCACAAAAGCAACTGGAAATGGGAAGCTGAGCTAAACTATGCCCTTACTTAGATTTCACAGTCACATCATATTTCAGAATATAACTAGCATGGAACAAATCTCCTCTTCATCCAACTCCTGAGGATCTCCCAAGATGAAAGAAGTGTTTGGATCCCTGGAATCTAGATACAGTAACTTTTTAAGGCAAATTGGTGGGTTTAGCACCAGAAGGAACTTCCTTCTTCCCCCTCCTCCAGCTCCTTCAGAAAAGTGTGCCTTTTACTGAAAACAGTGTAAGACCCAAGAGATAAGGGAATAGTTCTGTTTCTAACTATTAAGGTGTTACCTACTTTCTTTGGTAGATCTAACACTTCCTTTAGTTCTGAATTTGGCCAAAGAATCACTTCTGCTCATGACGTAATATTAATACTACAGCTTGATCATACTAAGCCAAATTCAAGGGCAGTGTTGAATAAAAGAGGAAGTCGGCTGTTAAGTGAATCACTCTGTAATGTGGTGTAACCTGTATGAAGAAACTGTGAGCAAAATTGTGCCAGTTGAGTGAAAGTAATCAAGAACAGATAAAATGTAAACTCAAGGACAGAAAAATAGCTACAGTAAAAGAAAAAAAAAAAAAGTAAGACTATCCGATATCCTCTCTCTTATGCCTTAATTTTATGCTGCACATGGTGCTGTCAATTTATGATCACCTAGACCAACTAACCTCAATGAATACATCACTATCCCATTGATTCTGAATCTGGGCATTGAGATTACACAGGAAAGAATATCTTTCATTTGCCAAAGAATATAGCAATTGAGATGAATACTAATGATCATATAAGGAAAACTTCATATTTCTCACAAGCAAAAAGCTGAAGTATTATCACAGGTTTTGCACATGTTTTTTGTAAAGAATGTCATGTCAGGCTTGAAATACTTCAGATATTGTCATCATGGCATCCCGTGGGAAGAAATTACTCTATACTGTTTAGTAATGCTGTTCTGTAAACAAGAAGCAAGTTGTGAATACCACGTTCGAGTTACATGATTTAAACCTGTTTTGAGTCCCAGAAGCAAGAGCAAATTCATTATTATCAAGGTATATGCTCAGATGGTTGTATTTTGTAGTTTGATACTACTTTACCTTCTCATTGCTTCTTTTTGTTTTTGCAGGAAAGAAGAAGAGAAAAGAAAGCCCCAGTCTGGTGAAAGGCCTGTGAAAGATGAGCGCATTTTAAACCTGCAGAAGAGGATTGTAGAAAAAAAAATGGAGCGTAAAAAGCAAGAAGAACTCTCAAAGATTACCCCCCAGAAAAGCAGCATCGCATCAAGGAAGGTCTGGAGTTACATAAGGAGAAAAGCTCTGCAATAGACCTGCTGTTCACAGACCTTTGCTCAACTGCCAGCACTGGCAAGGGGGGCAGAGGCAGATGGTGCCATAGATGACTGGCAACAGCAACACCCTGTGTCCTGCATAGGCACTATTTCTCCAAACCATGGCCTTGACCTCACCTTCTTGTCACACAATCTGCTACCACAGAGCAGGGCTCATCTGTGCGATACATAGCTCCCCACTCTTATTTCCATACACTCTCATTCCATCAAAGCAGCATCTTACCTCCTGTTTTAACTCCTGTCTTTCTCAGCTTCCTACCACACACATCCCATTACACCAAACTGGGCTACACTCCCCGTGTCTCGCCCAAGGCATATTAAGAGTTGGTCATTCCCATGCATTTCACCTCAGCCTGGTCCCACGTTGTCATATGGAAGCACCAACAGGCTGTAGGCTTTATGCTGGTTCACAGTGGTTGTGTTTCCTTGGCAAGTGTCTAAAGCGATGAGGAACTAGTGCTTCTGCTGCCACCTCAGCCGCCACCTCAGCCACCACCTCAGGCATGCCTAACATTGAGAAGTGGTTCACATACCAGTAGTGTAACACAGCATATGGAATGCTGCAGGGAACAGTCATCTAGATGATCTTAAGGTCCTTTCCAACCCTTACTATTTTATGATTCTATAATGGGATCACTTTTCAAAAGCTGTACTAGCTCAATCTAAAAATAGAATTAAATCTCCCAATCTGCTAATAATAGATCTCTACCTATTTTGTGAGAAATTTACATGAAGCTGAATTCAATGAAGAGAAAAACTGTATTTTTCAAGTGTATATAGTTTTAAAAACCAAAATAGAGCAATCTTTCAGAGTATTAATGTTTGCTGCCTTTAGAATGCCCATTTCAGGAAACTAAAACATGTAGGTGCTTCCACAGACAACTAGGTCTATTCCTTTTAGCAAAGCAAACAATGACGTACCTGAAGAAAGCATTTCCTAAATTGGGATGGTTTTCTGAACTGAGGTTTTGAACACATGCTTAAACAGTTTGCTGAATGGAGTCCACAGTAAAGTGGAAGCAAAAATGCAGACTTCAAAGGAAAGCAGCCATGTAATTACAATTGAAACATTTTTTTCTTAATAAACAAAGAGAAATCATAAATTCACAACTAGAACTTTTAACGACCCAATGTGGGTCTGTATGTGTGCTGTGATGTCATATGATTGAGCAAAAAAGCCAGGGTTTGAAAGTTGTTTCTTGAGCTAGATTTACACAGTAAGCCTCTTAAGCTGTCACAGTGGTTTTGTTTATGTTCTGCTCAAATGTTAAGACATCTGGAAAAGAAGAGAAGAAAAAAATTCACAGAATTGCAGAATCCCAAGGGTTGGAAGGGACCCCAAAAGATCTAGTCCAACCCCCCTGCAAGAGCAGGGTAACCTAGAGTACATCACACAGGAACTTGTCCAGGCGGGCCTTGAATATCTCCAATGTAGGAGACTCCACAACCTCCCTGAGCAACCTGTAATTCAGGGTTATTATGAATTATTTAACTGTATTGGTGTATCTTAGATCACTGCTGTTCCACTCTACATGACCCTATCCAAATGTTACTACAGGAAAGTAGCTCAATTCTGGTCAGGTATGTTACTACATAAAACTAGTATCAAATATTACTACAGGAAAATAGCTCAGTTCTTGTCAGATATGTTACTACGTAAAAGTAGTATCCAAATGTTACTATAGGAAAGTAGCTCAATTCTGATCAGATATGTCCAGCAGCATCTTTATTGTGCTTGAACTGCATTTTGCTGAAAAAGGTGTTAGTGTGACTATAGGAAAAAAATCCTCCCTTAGTTATAATGCAGTAGTTATCTGGCATTCAGTTTGTACTGCTA
Organism: Neopsephotus bourkii; assembly: GCF_033783945.1. Classification (NCBI taxonomy): domain Eukaryota; kingdom Metazoa; phylum Chordata; class Aves; order Psittaciformes; family Psittacidae; genus Neopsephotus; species Neopsephotus bourkii. The sequence goes on from NW_026901486.1 coordinate 4,267,814, forward strand.
CTCTGTAGGTTCCTCAGTTAGTTGAGAAAAAAGAAGTTACACTAACCCCTTGTAATAAAGTTCCAGATTGTGGCTTTCGTAACACTTGTGCGGGCCCTTTGCGTCCAATTAGTTTGTGCTGATATAAGTCAAGGCAAAGTTTATTTGATTATATTTACAAATCACTATTATATTCTTAATAAAACAGACTTTCTATTGCAATTTGGAAAACTAAACATACGAAAAACTACCATTAATGAAAAAAAAAATTTTCTACCATTTTAAGCAGAGAATCAGATGAAAAAAGTAGCAGTTTTCTGTTTGCTCTGAGCTTTTGGCTGAATGCTCCCTTGTGAACCCAGATTTTGGATCAGCAAACCACTAGAGTTTGGTAGGATTTGTGCAACTCTTCATTTATGGCTTCAAGAATAAACTGCTGGCAAAGAAAGAACATAAGGTAGCAGCACTGAAGCAAACCATCCAGATGTAGTTTTATCTTGGCTTAATATTTTGTGGGGAGTTGCAGCTGTGTTTAATTCAGCTTGATCTGGGCAACCCACCCGAGTTACCTTTGTGTTCATCACACACAGTTTGATGTTGACAAGTCTCCCAATCATGTCAGCAAATAAACTCTGAAGAGTTTATTTAGTCTAATACGGTATTCTCTAAAAAGAATTACTGTATTATCTGCAGTCTGATCATCTGTGTCTCTTTTCTGCAGGATACTTCCCAATGGAACCATTGGAATGAACTGGAAGACAGTCGGGAAAGACAGTTCAAGATCTTTCAGCATGGCTTCATGGCCAGAGAAACAGCTCAGAAAACGTCTGCCTATGAGGAAGCAAGAAGTGGAGCCAAAGTCTGTATATTGCACTCTGAAGTAAAATAAACTACAAATTCAGGCCGCCTGGAAATCTACCAGTGTGCCTGCTTACTACAAGGTTGACACCTTTTTAGTGTGATGAGAAAAATTTGGGTCATACAGGCACAACAGAATAAAAATGCATTCATTTATTTGCAATAGAATTTTATTTTTATGCTATAATGATACTTTTTTTTTTTGTTAGAATCAAAATCTTTAAGAAACCAAAACCTCACCATTACAGCTTGTACAGTAGAATGGCAAATACATGGCTAAGAATGCTGAGATCTGTATTTCTGTTAGCATTGTATTCTGTGCCATGGAGTTTGCTATGCTCATTTTTCGAAAGAATAAAAATGAGGGCAAAACCCAAGCAACATTTGCTTATATATGCTTCTTTCAGAAGGTATCAACAAGGTGCTTAGTGACAGCCAGCATGGCTTCACTAAGGGGAAATCCTGCCTGACCAATTTGGTGGCCTTCTATGATGGGGCTACGGAACTGATGGACAGGGGTAGAGCAGCTGATGTCATCTACCTGGACTTGTGTAAAGCGTTCGACACTGTCCCACACGACATCCTTGTCTCTAAACTGGAGAGACATCAATTTGATGGGTGGACCACTCGATGGATAAAGAACTGGCTGGATGGCCACACACAAAGAGTTGTGGTCAATGGCTCAGTGTCCAGCTGGAGACCAGTAACGAGTGGTGTCCCTCAGGGATCGGTGTTGGGACCGGTCTTGTTCAGCATCTTCGTTGCTGACATGGACAGTGGGATTGAGTGCGCCCTCAGCAAGTTTGCCAATGACACCAAGCTGTGTGGTTCAGTTGATATGCTGGAGGGAAGGAATACCATCCAGAGGGACCTTGACACGCTTGTGAGGTGGGCTGATGCCAACCTCATGAAGTTTAACCACAACAAGTGCAAGGCCCTACACTGGGTCGGAGCAATCCCAGGCATAGCTACAGGCTGGGCAGAGAAGAGATTCAGAGCAGCCCTGAGGAGAAGGACTTGGGGGTGCTGGTCGATGAGAACATGAACATGATCCGGCTTCAGTGTGCACTTGCAGCCCAGAAAGCCAACCGTATCCTGGGCTGCATCAAAAGGAGTGTGACCAGCAGGTTAAAGGAGGTGATCCTGCCCCTTTACTCTGCTCTCGTGAGACCTCACCTGGAGTATTGTGTGCAGTTCTGGTGTCCTCAACATAAAAAGGACATGGAACTGTTGGAACAAGTCCAGAGAAAGGCAATAAGGATGATTAGAGGACTGGAGGACCTCCTGTATGAAGACAGGCTGACAAAGTTGGGGATGTTCAGCCTGGAGAAGAGACGGCTGCGTGGAGACCTCAGAGCAGCCTTCCAGTATCTGAAGGGGGCCTATAGGGATGCTGGGGAGGGACTCTTCATTAGGGACTGTAGTGACAGGACAAGGGGTAACAGGTTAAAACTTAAACAGGGGAAGTTTAGATTGGATATAAGGAGGAAATTCTTTCCTGTTAGGGTGGTGAGACACTGGAATGGGTTGCCCAGGGAGGTTGTGAATGCTCCATCCCTGGCAGTGTTCCAGACCAGGTTGGATGAGGCCTTGGGTGACATGATTTAGGGTGAGGTGTCCCTGCCCATGGCGGGGGGGTTGGAACTTTATGATCTTAAGGTCCTTTCCAACCCTAACTATTCTATGATTCTATGATTCTAAGGTACGGTCAGCTGAAGCTCCTCACAAGTCTTCTAACAGGACAGTAACTGTGTAAGAGGATAATCAGTTTCAACACTGATTTTAGAGGATGAGGAAAGAACTGTTTAGAAGTTTAGATGATGTAACAGCCTCCAGGAGCCAGAGTCTAGATTCAGTCACCCAGAAAGAACACTATCATGGATGTGAATCTCTGCAGACTTTAAAAGCGGAAAGAGGACATAACGTTTTTTGATCTCTTTAGGGAGCTTCTTCCAGAAAAAGTCAAAATTCTGTTACTCACCTAAAAGATAATTTGTCCTCTACACAATTTCTAAATTGTGTAAAAGAGCCTTTAAATCACAAGACTTACTCTTGGCACCAAGGCAAGAAGGATATAAATCCAAATGAATATCTGCACAGCAGTATAACTATATGATATATTTCTGGTTTATCTCAATGCCAGTTACTATGTGTTTAACTATGGCTATTGCGAATATTTAAATTGAAGGAAAGTCTCGCTGACATTAGTTGGGCAGCTGATTTTAATGCTCTCACAATAGTGAGAAATGTAATTCTCACTTTTTACTAAAGGAAGTCTAATGGAATTCTTTTGTTGCCATCTAGCTGTGAAGATCACTTCCACAATCTGCAAGCTGATAACGTGCTGTATGTTTTAATCAAAGTAAATGCGATGTAGGGTTCATATTCCATAGGGAGAATTAAACACAGGAGAGAGAAAAGAAAGAAGCACAGCAAGAGACCTACAGAGAAGAGGGAACTACAACCCAGTGTCTAGTAGGGGACTGTAATAGCTTAAATCAATAGACTCTTGGTGGCAGGGAGTTTATCTTCCTTTGTGGTTGTTCAGCATTGTATTCCAGAACAACAAAGCCAAGTGGTGGTTGTAACACTTGTTTTGTAGAAGCTGGCAATTAACAGGGATGACAGTCATGACCTGAGACGCTGCATCGCCAAATAGTTCCTCCTAAACTTTATTGTGTGCCTGGCATTTAGAGATTTTAGAAAAACCTCAATCATTAAGAAAATAGATAGGCAGGTGTATTTAGGTAAGTAACATGGAAATGTCACAACACCATCATACTGCATGCCTCTTCCCCTCTGATGATGTAACCAGTTTTCAAAACTCTTACTGAATTGCAATAAAGCTGATTCATAACGATTTCCTTCTCCGTATTTTCCCTGCTCTCAAAAGAAAGGACTGAGGAATAAAGGAATCTCGATAATCCAGCTGTAGCCTATTGCTACTTTAGGATCTAATGCATAAAGTCATCTTCAGAATCAGTGTTCTGAGTAATGTAAAAGAATGTGAGTCTTTTAGGAAAAAAACAATATATCCCTATATTGAGATTTCTATGTCAATACAGCCTATTGATTTTTCAGGGATGGCAGGTCTTGCAACAGAATACACACAATAACATTAAAAAGACCACATTCCTCCTGACAAATGTGGATAACACGATGTTGGAGGCAGCAGATCCTACCCACAACCTGTGGAGTCAGTGTTCTCACGGGAGAATGGACAATTGGTACATAAATTCTGAATAATCCTGAAAGATACAGCAAGGCTGTGAGAGGCCCGAGGAAGCTTAAGCAAGCAAGATAAGAAGAAGCTGTAATTCACCGAGTTATGAGAACTGTGGGCTGTTGGCAAGCTTTTGAGGTCAAGTTCTCACACCTGTGCTTAACCAATTATGTGTTATTCGCTAAGGGTCTTCAAGACATGTATCCAATCATAATATGCCAAATCACTGTAAGTGCCTGTAAGAAATGGTATATAAGGAGTTAAAAGCTTTGTAATAAATTGGCAATCGCTGATCACATTGATTGTCTCTGCATTGTTCGTGACTCCTGCGTCAACAACAACCACTCCACCCCTGGCCACTAGAGCATCTTTAGTATTTCTGTTCCAGCAACGTGTTATACACAAACCTGAGGTGATACAATGCAGAGGTGGCAAAGGTCTGATAGGACATGTTAGTGTAATATTACAAAAGCAGCTGTAATGCCATTGGAACCAAGAGAACTGCATTCACGCTGCTGCCTCAGCTGGTGTCTGTGACACAGACCATCCACAGCCTGGTTATTGCATGATAATTGAGGCAGCAATGCCTCTACACTCGTCACACTTTTGCAGAAGCACAGGTAAATAATACATGATTCATTCATTTACACATTTGTCACACTATTCACAGCCAAGAAGACGAGCAGAAGTGAACAAGGCTGACTCTTTAAATCACCTAACAAAACAGACTTACAAAATCAAAGGGTTTAACCTGTCTGATCTTAGTGACTCATTAGAAAACCCTTCTAATGCAAAAACCTGCACATTCCAGAGGTCTCCTATTTCAGTGTGAATGTCCAAACCAGAAAAGCAACTACGATGTAAGGAGATGTAAGGAGGTGCAAGGAGGCCCACATTACCTGAGGAAGATGGGGGGTTTCAGCCCTGTGATGAGCATCAGACACAGGGTGCTCACACCTTGTGTAACACAGTCACTGCTGGGTAGCACTTGGCTCCTTCTTCCAAATCAGCCCTTGTTCTGGGGCAAAGCCCATATTCAGTGACTTCCTGATGATCCGATCTACCCTAGAGAGCACAGGTATTTTGTTATGTACATGAAAACAAAGACACAGAGATAAGTTATGTTGGAATGGTGAGCAAAAAACCCCAACAAACCTAGCACAAATCTTGAGTGCTGTTCACCCATAAGAGAAGGCAAGAAAAATCCCCATGAAAAGCTACGAGTTTATCTACAGTCAAGCAGCCGGGCACAGTGCAGGAACATCCACAAAGGCCAAGATGATCCTTGCCCTAAGGCAGCTGGGGAAAAAGCCCTTCTCGATGGTGAGGTGAGGGTGTCAAAACACCTCTTAAATGTTTATAATGAGTTACATGGAGGAGCTGGACTAATTATAACACAGGCAACAGGTCACAATCTTCCAAGCTGATGACTGATGAATTTTGCTCAGTGCTTTGGAAACACTTCCAAAAGGTGGAGTGTGTGAGAGATAGAAGAGAACGGACCTAAAAGCTTGCTCACTCACACCCCATGCCCCGGGACATCAGCACTGTAGAACACTGCGAAAGCCCCATCCTGCCTCGGCCGCCCCTTTCAGGGTCCGTCAGGGACGAACTAACCCCTGGGCCGTCGCGGTCCTCCCAATGGCGGCCAGCCCGCCTCAGGCCAGGCGCCCCTCCCTGAGAAGATTGCCACCCGCCACACAGGCCGCGCTCCCGCCCCGCCCCGCCCCCACCCACCCAGAAACTACAACTCCCAGCAAGCTCCGGGGCCGGATAAAAGGCAGAGCCGCGCTCCCTCCCCTTCCTGATTGACGTGCGTGGCAACCACTCAGCGAGCCACGGCATCCAACTCCTCCCAATGGCGGGGGAGCGGGGGCGGGTGTTGCCCTACACCACTGCCGGGCCGAGCGCTGAGGGTGAGTGCTGCAGGCCCAGGGGTTCTGTGCTTTGGGTGGTACCAGCGCACTGCAGCGGCACCGGCGTTCCCGCTACCCCCTTGTCCTTCTGGGGTACCAGGGGCGGCAGGTAAGGGGTGGGGAGTGGAGCGGAGGAAGGGAGCCGCGCCCGGCCGCCATGGGGGAGGGGTTGGCCGGCGCTGAGGGGAGCCAGGAGCGAGATCGAGCTTCTTCCGCCAGTGCGCGGAGCTGGGCCCTGCGCGGGGGGGGGGCGGGATGGCGCTGCTTCTTTCTCCGGGGAGGAGGCGGTGAACTGAGCCTCTTTCCCCAGGCGCGGCCGTGCCCACGGCGCTGGCGGCCATGAGGGGCTCCCCCCACACTGCTCCCGGCCTGCCCTCGCTCCGTCTGAGGCGCCGCAGCCCGGGGTCTGGTTCCTCCCCGCCAATCTCCGGCAGTGTGTTACTTGTATTTTTGCATTTCTGTCGCGCCGGGAAGCTCCGCGGCCTGCGAATGCCACTGCCCAGCCCTGAGCAGCTCTGAGGTCGGGGGACGGCGAGGCCTGCGGCCGCTTCCTGCTCCGTGGTCCGTTGCAGACTGGCCGGTCCCTGTGAACAGGGACAGGCTGCGCTAGCCTCTTGTGCTCGCTGGGTCGTAAACTGCATTTACTGCGAGGGCAGTTCGGAGCGTGTCCTGCAGTGGCTGAAGGAGACAAGTGCCGCTGGCGTTCCTCTGGAGGCACAGGAGTGGCTCAGTGGGTGCAGCTGCAGGGGGGGGGTTAGTCTGTCTTCCATTCTGTGTGACAGCAGGAGTGTGGAGGGAATGCTGCTCTCCTACTTCAGCGTCCCCCTACACTTCCGTTACAGGGTGTTTAGGCACTCAACTTCTTTTTCCTTTCTTCTGATTTTGGGACTACTGAAAGTAAGCTGTAGGATCTCTCGGAGAAACTAATACACATGGAGCAGCAAGGAGCCTTTCTTCTGGCCAGTCTCCACCTGGTTTTGTTGTTTCTGAAACAGGGCATTGCCCAACAAAAAGTTTTGGTGTGTTTCATTCTGTGGGTGTTTTGTTAGCTTCTTTGTTTAAACTTGGGCTTCTTGTCTGTAGATGCAGCTGACTGTTTAGAGCAGGCAGGGTAGTATTATCTTTTTGATATCTTTCCTCTTTATAGTGCTTCTTACCAGGCTTTTGTAGGATGGGACTGTTTGACCTAGTTTGGATAAAATGTAGTCGACTCGGGTTCTGTTTTCAGTAAAGTTACTGTAGTTCCCCTGAAAAAAAGGAAAATGCCTTTAAAGGTAGTGGAAATACACGTGATAGGAAAATTTTGAAGAGTAAAATGGGAGATTATTGCTCCCTGTGATGATAAAAAAATTAAGATTAGCGCTTTGATTGGTACACACATGTTCTGACCACAGAAATTTTTTTATACCTGCTGCATCTAATATTGTGTTTCCTATTTTTAAGAGTGCAGAGAGAGGTCTAAAAAATAGTAGAAATGAGAAGCAGTCTTAAAGTTGTAACATATCAAGTGCAGTTTCTACTGTTCTTTGTTACCTGTGCCTTGCACACACAAAACATTTAGGCTTACTGCTTTCTTCGAGCAATTACTTCAGTGTATTTGTAATGTTTAGGATGAATATGGCATAGAGTCTCATTTGTGTTAGTGAGACATGAGTAGCCTGGAGGAGAGGCATGGGGGTGTTGGTTGACCACAAGGTCAACATGACCCACCAATATACACTTGTATCCTGGAGATGAGAAGGCTCTGAAGAGACCTTGGAGCAGCTTCTGGTGCCTAAAGGGGCCTACAGGAAAGCCAGAGAGGGACTTTTGACAAGGACATGAGTAGTGGGACAAGGGGGAATGGCTTTAAACTGACAGAGGTATATTTAAATTAAATATAAGCAAGAAATTCTTCACTCTGAGAAAGGTGAGGCACTGGCACAAGTTGCCCAGAGAAGCTGTGGCTGCCCCATCCCTGAGAGTGTTCAAGGCCAGCTTGGATGGGACCTAGAACAACCTGGTATAGTGGAAGGTGTCCCTGTCTCCCTTGGGAGAGCTCAGTGTTAGGGACAGTAACTGCCTATGCAGAGCTTTGCGTATGAGAGGAAGGAGGAAGTGTTTTTCCTGGTACTCTATCATCCTGCATTGGTGCAATGGAAGGTCCATAAAAGTTTAGAGTATTTATTGGCTTGCCGACTTGATCTGCTAAGTTCTCACATTAAAAAGAGAGTCTTTTAAAACTTTTAATTCTAGAATTTTGAATTGATGTCTGAATGCATCTTGCTACAGTGGAATAGATGAACTCAAAGCTTCAGCTGAAGTTATTTGATGCTTATGGGTTGAGGAGGGGGAGATTGATGCAGTAAATCTATATACATTGTCCAGTCTTGACAGTCTTGTGATTGCTGAAGGAGGAGCATGTACACCGTATTTAATCTGGGCTACCAGTCCTGTATAACAAATCCTATTATTAGGTAGAGTGGTGCAGAGGTTTTGAAAATCTTGAAGGAATTCTTCTTGATGAGTACATCTCTAAATGTGCAAAACTCTGAACTTGTCTGTTTACCTTCATTCTTAACACTACTATCTTGATCTGTGTTGTGCTCAAGAAATTCAACTTTGCTTTATTATTACTGTCCGTTCTAACACTTTGGGTCATTAACTTATAGTTAAGCCAGTAGCATGTGGAAATCTACAGCCCCACAGGAAAGTTTTGTTCTTTACAAGATAGAAGTGTTGCTGGTTCATGAGACTCTTAAATTCCAGCAGTCTGATTTTCTCTGTAAACATGTCTCTCCTGAGTTGAGTCGTCTTGACACTAATGAACCTGCCTATGATTTATTTTGAGGTGGTTTTACAGTGGTGAGCTTTCCTATGATTATCCATTCTCAACTTTCTTCTTTTACAGAAGCTTCTGAAGTACGATTTGAGCCATTAGCAGTTAAAATATTTGTATCTTGCATATAATCTCAGTGTTGAGTATAAAGAATGCCTACTGCCAGTGTTCTAAGATTCTGAAAATTAAGCCGTCTAAATAGCAGTGGTGCTCTCTATCACTTAGTTCAAGAAATGCCTCTGTTCTGTGTTGCCTTTGAGATCTGATAATAGATCCTCTGAGACATGTAAATAATCTGTTAGGTTTTTTCTTCCGTGATGGCTCTTCTTTGGCACTTAAGCAACTTGTGGACAAAGAGAAGCTGTGCAACATTTGATGTTTGGAGTCATCCCAAGTGTTCTCTCCTGACATATTTTTAACCCTTTCTAAAGATATTTTGTTAGCATACCACTGCACTGGGTTGTATGCAGTGTGAAATCTGAAAAGCACCAGGTCTCATGAAACCTGGATGCTTTGCATCTAAACCTGTGCTGTCTGTGAATGCATCAGACATGGGTATTCAGCCGTGTAGATACATCAGTATTTCAGATTGCTCTCAAAGGTTCTATTTAGTAACATGTCTATCAACTGATATAAAGTTTATTTCTTTATCCTTCTCAGATGTGTGTACCAACCAACATTTCCCAGCTTTTTAGTCTCCAAGTATATTTTTTTTTTTTCCCCAGATCCATATTTGAGGAGAATCGAGGAAAATTGTCTCCTGGCTTTCTTGATGAAATAAACTTAGAAAGACCAATGGCACAACTTCTTGGTATACCTCAGATATTTCTCAGTCTTGTTCACTCTCCTGCTGTGTAGAAAACTGCTTTGCAGAACTTGGTTTCAGTTTCAGTTTTCTAGCTGTTAGAAGATGTTAGTTTGGTTTTGAACAACTAGCTTGAAAGAGCCAATGAGCTAGGTTTAGGCAAGATTCTCTCACTTGCTGTGTGTCCTCCTTGCTTCATATTCTTTGCCTTGTCTCCAAAATGTTCCAAACATATGAATAACAATTGTATGGAGTGAGGAACTTCTAGAGCACCTAGGAAGTGCACTTATAGAACAGTGCCTCTAGTTGGATTTGTATGAACAGAAAATTAGGTATGGTCTTGGCTTAAACATTCTTGTTCCCTATTCCAAAAATTCAGTGAAGTGAGTAAAATAGGATCTTCCCAAGAATGGTGAAATGAAATGTAGACCTTAAGAATAGTGGGGTGAAGTGTGCAAGAGGACTTGCATTACCTGGACTCAGAATGTTAAGAAAATGGTTGTGTAGGTGAGTCCTGAATTGAGGAAGCAGTCTGAAAGTCATTTCACAGCTTTCTCTGGTAGCAAATTCGGAGCCTTAGTCTTCAGCATCCCAGGTGAGAACATAAGGTTGTTACTTAGATCTGCAAGAAAAACTCTGTAGAAAAGCTATGCATAGAAGGTTAGATTTAAAAAAAAACCCATCTTAAAACTGTCAAAATCAATTAGGCTCATATTGGGAGAGACTGTTAAGTGTAACAGTTCTCAAAATTTCATGCACTGTGACCAGAATCTGCCTGTGGGCTCACTGGGTATTACATCTAGCATACAGCAAATGGTCCAAGTCTAAAAAGCAGGTTCACCTGCTTACAGCTTTTGCAATCCAGTGATAGTTTTGAAATTAAAAAATAGGAGGAAAAAGAACTCAAATGGCATATTGTATTGCTTAAAACTGTGCCTAAGTGTATCTTTGAGCTTAGTAAAAGTACCAAATTTAGTGTAAGGATTCTGTTTTGATAATGTCACAGTTCAGTGATAATGGGTCTTTTAAGTAAGTGATTTAAGAAGCACAGAGAGAAAGTCTGGGGGGGGGGAGGAATCAGTCAGGCTTCCTTTAACTCAAAGTAGCGACTGAGTACCAGTTCCATTCTATCCCACTGCATGGTCTCAGTGATTCCTAATCTAAGAATAGTTTAATAGTGTATGTGCTGGTCTTTTCAGCATGATGATGGTCAATATTGTGAAGACGATTCTGCAGTGCTTGTTTAACATAATTGGGTTTTTTTACCTGAACCCTGCACTATGTCTGCTCTGCGCCTCCGCGTTGCGTATTGTTCACGTAATAATTGTACCATGAGCAAAGATGTGAATTGCAGTACTACATCAGCTACTCCTAACTGATTTTATACTCTTCACCTCTTCCTGCCTAGCAGTTCACTGTGTGATGGAGACGGGTGCACACACGTACAGTTAACCACAGTGTAGTGTAATCTTGTGTTCTCTTGCAGATCATTGAGTATTTCTAAACTGAAATTTCTTTGCTCCACTTGCTTTCCACACCTCTCGAAGTGTTCAGCTGTCACCTGTAGGAGTATGACGATGGGTGGTAGAACAGAACTGCTTATCTGAAATTTTTTGCTTTCTGAAGATGGATATGTTTGATGCAATTCCCAGTGATTCCTGCCCACACACAAACACTGCTTTAATCGGTTGCTTTTAAAGTAAATTGGGATTCCTCAGTATTTTTCTAGTTTGCTAATAAACTAGCTTATTCTACTGTTTAGTTTAGGAAATGGGTAAAAATGCTAGAGAATTCAGGCCCAGCTGCAGGGTCTGAGGCTCAGTTACCAAATCTGAGGCATTCCCTCTAGCTTTGGACAGATAGTGGTGAGTCAGGAATGGGAACCTTGGAGAGAAGACTGTATTGACGAGGACAAGCATTACAGATAGGTAATCTTCTCTCTTCTTTTCTTATAGGTTTGGAAGAACATTATTCTCGGGCAGTGAACGTTCTGCACTTTTGAACAGTGCTACTTGAAGGAGTAAAAGGAATTGATAGTTGTCACTTCCTTCCAATTCTTTTTTTGTACTTGAACTTCTTCCTTGCTCTGGCTTTTCAACTGAGAAAGGCCATGAGCTCAGTAAGTATTTTAGTACTGTATGCAAACCTGGTTCTTGGAATGAGTTGTTGCTGGTAACCTCCAGAAATGCTTTGAAAGAGTTTGTAGTAAAAGCACAGGATCACAAGCCTATGAAAACCTCATGTAACTGAAATTTCTGTTATACTTCAGTATTTAACTCTAGAAGCTATCAGTAGGTCAGAAATGCTTAGAGTGTAGCAGAAACCAGGCACAACTGTGAACTAGTCTTTCTCTTTTACAAATGCTCACAAGATGTTTTGTCTTTGTGACCTAAGTGGTAAGAGGTCTGGGGTGATGTCTTTTCCTTGCTGCAGGGTGTTCAGGTAGGAGTGACCCATCCTGGCAGTCGATGCGTATGACAGCCTTTCTAGGGAGGGTTTTGTGTGTCCTTGTGCACTTTCATTGGTGCTTCAGAGATGAGGGTCACGTGGGAATGACTCCAATTCTCTGGCTTTGTTCTCTCTTAGGGTCAACGCAAGCGCCGTGGAGGAGCAGTTAATTCCAGGCAAATTCGGAAGCGAAACAGGCTAATGGCTTCTACAGCAGAAATGGCTTCAGAAGCAGAGCCAATAGAGCTTGAAGAAAGTGGTAAGCTTTCTTTTGCAGTTGATTAGATGCTAAAAAGCTTCTGGGGGCTTGGGGTCCCACTTGACCTGTTTTTCTGCCAGTTGCTAGGCCCCTTCTTGGTGGCAAAGGGAAACCTTCAGTTCTACGAAGTGTCTAGTGCCCATGGCAGGGGGCTGGAACTGGATGATTTTAAGGTCCTTTCAACCCTAACTGTTCTGTGATTCCATGGAATCTACAAACAACAAGCATACGGACAAGTGACTTGAGTTTGTTGCTGAGACGCAGTACATTCTCCACTCCTGATAGATGAGTTATGTAAGAAACATGCGCAAGTGCTGCTCAAACTCAGTTAGGGAACTCCCAACTTTTAGAGAGGTAATCAAGTCTTTGTTGTCATCAGTGGTGTCCCATTCCTCAAATGAAGACTTGTGGCATGGTACTATAAAATGATTAGATTCTATGGAATTCCTGTTTTATTCTGTGTGATCCACATTGTCCTACATTAGATGAATAATCTGTTGCTGCATACCTATCAATATCTGTTGTCATTAGTTGCACCTTGTCCCTCAAGGGAGAAGCAGCTTCTGGTCAAAAAGCCTAGAAAAAGTATCAGAAACTAAAAAGTCTCGTTGACTTCTTAAATGGAATTTTACTGTGTTCTGAAATCCTAGGAAAGATTAACATTAACTATTGGTCTCCTGGTTATTACATGGAGCTTTGCGATGCATTTGACTGAAAGTTTGGACGAGACATGAGAGAGGAACTTGTACAGCATGGTACTGTAGTTATTATATCCTATACTATTCATGTTTTCTACTGTGTGATAAACATTCTTCTGTGTGAGATGTTAGATAATCTGCCTTCTGCAAGCTGTTACTGCACAATAGAATTGTATGAGTTGTTCAGATACTGTTCCTCTTGCACTGCAACTTGCAGAAGACTGGTAGTAACACTGAGGGCTCATGAGGGCACAGTTTGACTGAAATCTTGAACATGTTTAGGAAGAGAAGAGGAATAGGGCAAGGTTGAATTATACCTCAGACTGTTATGAAGCAGCAGGCAGTCTTATTCCTCTGCGATCTCTGATATTGCTTTTAATGTTCTGTTTTTAAGCTGGTGAAGAAGTAGTAGACCTCACATGTGAATCTTCTGATCCTGTAGTTGTTGATCTCACTCACAATGATTCTGTTGTGGTAAGTAGTGAATGATGCTTACCTAAATCTTGTAGGCAGACTGGGTTTGTATTGTGCTTCCTGGCAGAATCAGAATTTAAGGACAAATTTTAAGGTCGAAGTTGACTTTGTCAGTGCATGAAAGCCACTTATTATAGGTTAACACAGAAGCTGCTCTGGAGGTGCACTTGGAAATACTGGAAGGGTAATCAAACACAGATTTTTGCTTCAGAACCTGGGCAGAACATACCAGTGATGGGTAATTTAACATAAGGAAATGCAATTTAAAGTTGAAGCTCTGATAGACAATCAAAGATATGGGCCAGTGATTTAAATAAAAAGCTAAGGAGATAAGTCTGTGGCTTTACAAACATGAAGTGTTTAGCTGCAGCGTTAGTTTAAGTTTCTCTTTGTCACACGTATGCCAACTGCAACTGTAGGTTACTGTGCTGCAAACCAGTTTATTACTCCAAGAAGGTTTAAAGAAAAGCCACTTCCTTTCTTATTTCTGTGTTTAAAGCTAGAATACATTTGATCCAGTCCACAGTGCAGTTTATAACTTCAGGTTTGGGATGCCACTACTGCTTTGCAAACCAGAAGCAAGCAGCAGGAATCACATGGAGGGGTATCTGCTGCTGGAATTTTTCCGGAGCCTTTGCAAAGTAAAGGCCTCAAACTTTACAACATAATCCTCATCAAAATGGTCAATGGGTTTGGGTTTTTCTCTTCAGCAGCTGTTAATCTAATATGAACTATTTGTGGATAGCATGCCTGGATTGGCCTTTTGGGGGTGGGGGGACAGAAGAGGGAAAGAGTCTTCTCCAGTCTAAATCCAATTAGGGGATACTGAAACTGGGGAGCAGGGAGGAGGGCTCTGGTGCTTCATAAAGTGCCTCCTTTTTTGTCTCCTTATGGCACTGTGTGCAGAAGCACCCTCTGTTTTCAGAGCAGCAGCTAATGTACTACTACCATTAATATTCTTCATCAAAATGAGGGAGTGATATCCTACCATTCTTAGCTTTTGTTGTCATTGCATAGCCTAGCTGGTGTTTATATATAGTAGTAGGAGTGCACACCAAAATCTAATTGTGTTCTTTTCTCTTCCTTCCCGTATCTTTTGATGCAAGATTGTTGAAGGTGAGTTGACATTGTTCTAAAGTCAATTTTTGTGTGTGTTTTCCAATGAACTTGAGCAGCATGGATTGAAACTGTCTTTTCCAAAAGGCAAGAGACAGTGCTAAATCATCATGTGAATGGATCCAGTCTGTGCTTAATAGTCACTGACAAAGCTTGTAGAGAGTATCTGAAATAAAATCCATCAAGGCTACTGAAAATATGTTTTGTTGTTTTCCAGGTACAGAAGTTCTTTAAGGCCAGGGCTGATAATATTCTGAATCATCACTGGCATATTTGCTTTGAATAAGAAAATGTTGAAAGTTTTTCTTAGCTTTTATTGTGAAGAAGGAAGTTAAGAAGGAAGTTACTGATGGTCGTAGTACTTAACTTCATTATCTGGTGTAACATGCCTCAAATTTATTAAGAAGTGTAGTTTTGGGGGGTTTTTGGTTTGGTTCTTTTTTTTTTGCTAATTTAGGTGTTACAATAGTTACAGGTGTAAATAAGTATCCTTTACACTTGAATACTTGTGCAGGAAGGAACTTGTAATTTTATGGCAAATTGTGTAATTTTGATTGCTTAGTTGGTGCTTAATTATTTTTACATGTAACTGGAGTCACAGAAATAATTATTACATATGGTTTCTGACTGCTAAAAAGTAAAGCAGTTCTTTATCCTTTGGATGTTCCAGACCAGGGAATAAAAAAAACACCTTACCTTCTTTTATCTTGGGCAGTATAATTCCATTATCAAGTTTTCTTGACAAAGGAGGAAGATGATGAAAAAACGCTGCTTAATACATTATTCTAATTTCCAAGTACTGATCTAAAAAAGATTAATTTTACAGAAACTGCCTTTATTTATAGAGCTTTGGCAAAGAGAGGAACAGTTTATAATCATACCTGGATAGAGCAGTGAGGAGCCACAGAAGCTCTATAACTTGAATATTTAGATGCAGGCATCTCTCCCATATCTTCTGAAGCTTTCTGAACCAGGCATGCTTGTGTTTCACCAGGCCTTTTTGTTGTATATGTGCTCCTGTGCCATGCAACGTGGAGGCTTAACTTCAGTCTTCTCTGAATTTCTCAACATAGTATAGTAGCATTCTCTGTTAGTAAGAAAGAAGAGAGGGAGCTTCCCTTTATGGGGGAGATCTCTTCACAGGTAGTGTAACTGAATGAAACTTATGACACCAAGTATCATGGTCATGGTTCAGCAGTTTGTGAATAGAGCAAATTTTTTATGTTGATATGCAGCAGAATATTTACAATGTTCGGAGGTGTTCCACCTTAGTATTTAGGAAACTAGTAAGTTTTTCAGCCAGCTGAGTATGGTCAATTTAAAATGTGAACCGTTACAGACTGGTTTTAATAATGCATTTCGTGTATAGCTCCAGGGCTATGTATTTTATGCTGTGTCTAACTTAATAAAATTAAATTACAGAGAATCAAGGACAAAGGAGAAATCTGAGACTCAGAAGCCAGCGACAGTCAGACAGCTGTGTATTAAGTAGCGATGATGAAGATGAAACAAGAGACAATGATGTGTATGTGACACATAAACTGTCTCGAGAATTGAGGCCACTGGAAGATGAAACTGCAAGTTCAAAGTATGTATGCTTTATGACCTACCCAAACATGGAATTTTGCTTTTTTTTATGCATCCAGGACTAAGTTACATTGCTGTTGCCTGGCTTACCTTGGAAGTCTTGCCTTATTCCAGTTAATTCCTTCTGTCAGTGAGGAAACTTTTTTTTTTTTTTCTCATCACATATTGCATGGTGACCAAATGATGCCATTTGCACTTCAGGATAAAAAGCCAGCCTGAGATAGATGGCAACTTTGCATACAACCTTAAAGATGAGTGTGGGGATATAGCAGGGAAGGGGTTGGTCATAAGCCATGGCTCATAATGTATTGCATTTACTTTTCATGCAAAGCGCTAGTAGTGATGCTAGATATAGAAATATTTTCGTTGGTGTTGATGAGGCTTGTTATCATGAAACCATTAGGAAGCAGCATGGCAAATTTCAGTAAAAACTATTATTCACTTTTTTTTTTTTTTACACACTCTGACAGTTAACTGCCTTTTTCTCTCAGGGCAGTAGCCATTCTTCGAAGGTATAATTGCAAGGCAGTTGTGGACATAATGCTGTTACAGGCACGTTTTGTTCTGTCTCATGTATGTCATGATGCTCTGATACGTTTGTATGTAAGGTGGAGATCTCACTGTTAAGGATAGCAGCCATAAGAAGGACACTATTCAACAGTAAACTGCCATAGGAGCACTGCATTATGTTCAGAAGGATGCATGTATTGGGCTAATTAAATGAAATCAGGTGACCATTTGACTAGGGAATATGAAGAACATGAAAACTGTGATCCAGACATGGCCTTTACTTTTTCAACTGTTAGGGGAGGGAATAAAGATTTTAATAAACTAGTGTACTTAGAGCTTTTACTGACAGGCAATGAAGGAGAGAAATTGGGTATGAAAATTTTTGATGTCAGGCATTTCATGTATGTAAGAGTACATGAATTAATGAACAACTGAACAAATTCATAAATGTCATAAAACATAGTGCATTGTACTGGTGCATTTATAAATTTTTAAGTCAGAGATTATTAAAATAATGATGTGTATGTGACTGGTAGCTTAGTTTTCTAAAGCATAAATAGGGATCTACCGTAGAAGCAGGTATTTTTCCAAGCTTTTGGGTTCTGCTTTATTAACACGTGAAAAATTCAAACCTAAAATGTAATTACATTACTTACAATAGAAAAAAAACCAAAACCTAACACAGGGTTTTGTTCTGTTTGTTAATTCAAGTAATCTTACATACATGAAATGCTTGTAAGATCTGAAAGACAATGCAGAATATCTGAATATATGCTTCTGTCGTGGTTTAACCAATGCCAGACAGCTTGTGCACTTACTCCCCCCTCCTTCTTGCCCTCCCCCTACTCCCAGAGGGACGGAGAGCAGAATCAGAAATAATGCAAGTCCCACGGGTTGAGATAAGAACAGTTTAGTAACTAAGGTATAACACAAATCACTACTGCTACCACCAATAATAGTAATGATAAAGGAAATAACAAGGGAAGAGAATACAACACCCCATCACCAGGCGACCGATAACTTGCCCCCCCAGCCCGATCAAGCACCGACCGATACCTCCTCCAACCCTGCCGTCCACCTCACCCTTCCGGGTCCCTCTCAGTTACATCCTGGGCATGACGTGCTGTGGTATGGAATACTTCTTTGGTCCGTTTGGGTCAGGTGTCCTGTCTCTGCTTCCTCCCGGCTTCCCCTCCTCCCTGGCAGAGCATGAGGCTCACAAAGGCCTTGGCCATACCAAAACATCATTTTTATCAGCTTTGTTCCCAGCCCGGAAGTCAAAACACAGCACTGCACCAGCTACCAAGAAAGAGAAAAATGACTGCCACTGCTAAACCCAGGACAGCTTCCTATAATGACAGATTTGATAAGGAAGCAATTCTCGGAATGAATGCTTTCCAAAGGACAGGTAGATGCTTTTGTCAGAAAACTCTTTATTTCTGAGCTGTTGAAGATCAGTGCTGCCACCCGTGTGCTCTGCTGTACTACAGACTGCTGTTCCTTGTAAGGGTAGAGCAGGCAGACTGTCTGCATTGTCCTCCTCAGGAGAAGCAAGACCCAGTTTCCTTTAGGGAGGGGGCACCCTAACTGCTTATTCCATGCAACAAATGGAGAGAGTGAAAGATGTGCAGGGACCTTCAGATGGTATGCACCATGGCCGGTCTGTGCAGTCGGGTGATGACAAGGCATTTTAGGTAGCAGTGACCCTCAATGCACGGTGACATTAACGGACATGTGTTCTTTCTGCTTTTGTTCTCTCTACCACAAGGCCGTCTGGTACCGTTAGCTGTCCAATTTGCATGGATTTCTACTCAGAGGTAAGGATCCGCATCTTGCCACGGCTTCTTTTTTGTCAGAGGGAGACCAGGGTGCCTGGTGAGCTGAGCATCTGTGCTGGGTGCTGTGGGATGCTGCTGGGTGCTGCAGACAGCTGGCTTGAGGTGCAGACCTCGCTGGGAAGGTCAGAGTGGCTTGGAAGTCAAAGTCATTTCTTGGTGGTGAGCGTAGTGCCAGAAACACTTCCCCAGGTGGCACTGAAAGACCTTTGGGTTCCTTTAATCAGCCATGTACTGATTCCAGGCACCCAAGTCCTCTCTGCCTGGTACCAATAGAGCAGCAAAGCAGAATTCTTCACACCAAATTCCTCTGGTGCTTTCTTTTCTTCCAGATTGTGCAAAGCGGACGACTGATTGTGTCAACTAAATGTGGCCATGTCTTCTGCAGTCAGTGTCTCCGTGATTCCCTAAGGAATGCCAACTCTTGCCCAACCTGCAGGAAGAAACTCACTCACAGACAATATCATCCCATTTATATATGAGTACTTATTTTTCTCAGGACAGACTCCACTGGGATGTTGAGGAATATGTCATGGGTTCAGAGTTCTGAAGAATTAAAGAGCGGCAGGTTCTGCAAATCCAAACTGTTTTTCTTTGAGAATAAATTGTACATGTATAGACAGCTTTTTTTATTGTCCAGGCTACGTCTTGTAATGTCCCTGGTTATAATGTTAAATTTAGGACTGGCTTTAAATTAGACCAGCAGCCTATATCAGAAAGGAAGCAACTAATGCATTTCTTTCCCCTTTTTGCGTTACTAAGAGAGGTCTGAATGTTTTATTGTTTTTTCCTGTTAAAATTATTCCCACCCTTGCATACAGCTATGGAAGAGTTACCGTTCAAAATACAGCCAGGCAGTTTGCCAGTTCCTTACGCTTTTTGCTTTTATCCTACCAGAAGCTCGTCGCTATATTGCTTTCTGCTATTCCATCCTTACCTGAGTAGAGGTCTCTGTTAAACAGACAAGGGTAATGCAATAAAATCACCTGTTAATCAGCAGTCAGGTGTTTTAAGCAGAAGGCTTGAACGCATGGATGTCCTTATAAACTCCATGAGATCTAATGTGAGTAGACAAATTGCAGCATGGGCAATGTGAAAATACTACTTGGGGTGTTTTAACTTGAAACAGTTCCCATAGTGGAATCTCAACGCTAAATTTCTCTACTAACGTGATGATGTGGTCCCTTGAGTTTATTGCTATTCTATAGCACTCTCTCCTGGTAACTGAGGAGAACGTAGACGTCTCTTGGCTTGCTAGTGACGCATAAGAAGCAAATGTATGTCTGCTGCCCTCTTGTCAGCTAAATCCCAAAGTACCCACAGATCTTGTACCATATGAAGTGTCCCCAGCACAATGCTTCAAGTTCAGTGCGATTGCTTGGCTGTTCTCTTTAGTTGTTACAGTGACACCTGATGGTTTTAGCCTTTAGAAAAGGACTCGGAGACATGTTCCTGGAGAGAG
The DNA here is from genome assembly GCF_033783945.1 of Neopsephotus bourkii. Taxonomy (NCBI): domain Eukaryota; kingdom Metazoa; phylum Chordata; class Aves; order Psittaciformes; family Psittacidae; genus Neopsephotus; species Neopsephotus bourkii. The sequence goes on from NW_026901486.1 coordinate 4,287,802, forward strand.
CATTCTTCTCTTGAAGCAAGGCAGGAACACACAGGTTTATGCATAGTCATCCAGACAGCTGGTTTAGCTTTTTTCCCCATAGGCCTGAGTTAGAAATGCCTTCTTTAAACCTGTTACAGGTAAAAGCTGCAGGCTGGGATGTGGAATCCCAGAAAGACTGATATAAACAGAGGCTGATACAAAGGAATCATTCTATGTAGGTGAGATGACTAGAATCGGTATTCTGTGATCCACGTGTCCATGTATGAGAAGATCCAAAATTAAGCTCAGGCACCTTTTGGCAGCTGGTTGTGCGAGACAACCAGGATTAGCACCATTCTGCACTCTGGGACAGCACAGTTGTAGGATGTGTTTTGGTAACGCTAGTTATCTTCAGTGCCTCAGCTCGCCTGTATGAGGGATCTGTGGGAAGCCTTCAATGAAAGCAGCTCTTCTAATGAGCTGTCTCAAGTTGTGTTTTAAGATAGCAACTCACAAGTAGAGTGTTTTGGGTTTTTATGAGGACGTTTAGAGAACTTTCTGGATGTAGTCATGCAGACAGAACTTTGTTCCGTGATAGCTCGCTTAAGAACTGCAATACCTTCCCCACCCTGGTTTGGAGTCTCTTTGGCTCAATGTCGTTATCTGGAGTATGCAGTTTCAGCATTGTGGCAGTCTGGGAATTGCTTAAGTTACACACCTTTTAATTACTGTGTGCTCCCCAAGCAAGGACTGGTGGAGTCCTGCGATAGTGCGATGGCTCCAAGGTGCTGGTGCTTGAGTCACTAGAAGCAGAAGTTTAAGTCTCGGCCCATGGAAAAAGACTAAATTGTGTTACAGGCTTTCTTTTGGAGGGTGGGAAGGGAGAGAAGAATCCTCACTAGGTTGGAGTTCCAGTGAAGTTTCACACTGTCAAGAAATTACAGGGAATATAAAGATTTTTTTTCATTATGGAAATGTATCTCTTCTTGTTGTATATAGTTTGTTTTTCCTGTATTTAATGGTATTCATGTCTGTCTGTCCCATGTCCATTGGACTACCGGTAGGCAAAGAGTTCTTTCACCAGGTGGAAATAAAACTATTGATTTGATGAACTGGAAGTTTTGGTTCTTTTAATCTCAGTGTGTTGTGATGAAGGGTGGGTGGAAATCCTACTTCTGCAAACTTCTGAGTTACTTTCTCTGGCCTGTCTGGTATGGGGAAGGGGAGGGAGGTGCTGCCTGAGCACGTGCGTGATGATAGTTTCCATATGAAATCCTCGAGGAGCTCTGCTGGAAATGTAACTTCTGTAAGTGGTCCTTGAGAGAGGGGGTTGTGGTATACCTGAGCAGCTGCTGTGTGAGTAAATGTACTGTTCTGACTGAGGGCAGTGCTAATTGAGCTCCTTGAGTGTCCATGTTTTCTAGTGATCCCTGGTCAGAGCAGACCAAAACCTTTCTGCAGCTTCTGGTTGCACTGTTGTTGGTCCCTGCCCTTGTGCCCTCCTTGGGGCTCTTCTGGGAAGAAGCTCTACTTTGTAAAGCCAAGAGGCTACCTGTTCCGCAGTTTTTCAACAGGTGCGTGCAAAGAGAACTCCAGAGAACCCGCGCCGTTGGACACGGATTGTTACGTAATGTTACGGTTGCCAGGGCACAGAGTCCTGTGATGCTGAGGATGCAGGACGCTGAGTACCAGTTCCCGGCTTTCTCTGCTAGGGGGCAGACTTGTACCTGAGCCTTTTCTTTTGCTGGGTTTTTGACGAGGAAGGACCATGAGCTCAGTAAGTATTTTACTGCTCAGTGCAACCCTGGCTCTTAAGAGTTGCTTCTGGTAACCTCCAGAAATGCTTTGAGACAGTTTGTAGGGAAGACACAGAAACATAAGCGTATGAAAATGACTCCTAAGGAAAATGCTGTGGCTCTGTTCTATCTCAGGGTCAGCGCAAGCGCCGTGGAGGAGCACTTGATTCCAGGCAGCCTCAGAAACGAATGAGGCCAACAGCTTCCACCTCAGCTAGGGCTGCAGAAGCAGAGCTGATAGAGCTTAGTGGTAAGCTTTCTTTTGCACTTGGTCAGAACTTAAACTGCTTCTGGAGACTTGGGGTCCCACTTGACGGCTTTTACCAAGTGTCTAATGTGGGATCTAGAAACAAGCAGCGTACGGACAACTGACTGAGCTGGGTCCTGGGGCACGATGCGTTCCCTGCTCGTGCCAGATAAGTTGTGTAGGAAAGGTGCTCAAGTGCTGCTCAAGTGCCTGAGGGTTGGGTCTGAAGAGCTGGGAGTCACTGCAGCCGCCCCTACAGAGAGTGGCAAACTAAGCTGGGGCAGTGCCAAGCTTTAGGGATTCAATCAAGACCTTGTCATTAGCGGTACCCCATCAATCAAGGGAATATTTAAGGCAAGCTACTGTGAATCCTGTCGGACTCCTGGTTTATTCTGTGTGATCCACCTTGTCCCACATTAGATGAATAATCTGTTGCTGTGTGCGTACTGCTAAGTGTTGTCACATAGGAGAAGTGAATGAGGAGCTCAGCCGATCTTCCCCTGGTATTACAACTTAATCTTTTGGGCTCGTGTTTTCCAATGAACTTGAGCAGCATAGATTAAAAGTGCCTTATCAAAGAGGGATTGGTGACTGGATCCAATCACTAAGGGGATTGGGGACTGCTTAGGGATCTGGCAACTGGATCCGATCTGTGCTTGATAGTCACTCTCAGAGCTTGTAGAGACCATCCGAAAGCAAAGCTGCACAAAGTCTATTTTCGTTTTCCTCACACACAAGTTCTGCAGACACAAAGTTGATATTAATTTAATCATCATCTTTACCGCTGGAATATCTGAATATGAAATATTCTGGAAGATTACTTTTACCATGCATTGCAGTGAGGAAAATAAAGTAGTTACAAACTTGACAGAATCCTGCATTTAAAGAATGTTCCCCAGCTATACGTGTTACTACTCTTTCTAAGTGAGGAGAATTCTGTCCCTCCACCACTGCGACTTGCAGAAGTGGCAGTCAATTGTATTCGTCTGCAGTCTCAGATGTGTTTCTATTTGCAAATACAGAAGTTCTGTGACCCCGAAGTTGTTGATAATTTGATCATTAATTTTACCACTGGAATATCTGCTTGGAATATGAAATACTCCTCAAGATTACTTTTTATCTCACATAAGAGAAATAAAGAAAAAGGTACAGACTCTTAAGAATCCCATATTCCAAGGATAGTTCCAGGGCTTTATATTTATACAATATCTTACCTACAAAAACTCTGTCTTTCTGGCATTGCACCATGCCAAAGACAATTCTATAGTGGTAGGATATTTTATTCCTCTGTAATCTCTGATTTTGATCCTCGCATTCTGTTTTTAAACTCCTGCAGAAGTGAGAAGTCTCTCAAGTGAATCTTGGATTCCTCACGATGCTGATCTCAGTCTGGATGACTCTGATGATGTAAGGAGCGAATGGCTAACTTCCCTAAAGCTTGCATTCAAATTAGTTTTCTGTTGTGCTTCCTGAGGGAATGTGTTGTTAAGGACAGATTGTACATTCAAAGTTGAGTTGTCAGTGCTCCGCTTTAAGCTGTCCAGAAGTGATCGTTTGTCTTTACACAGAGTAGACATGATGATCAATGCATTTCAAGTACAACATTCCTAAGGATGTAGACCCCCTTTTTCATTCCCTGGTACATATAGGGTCAGATGACTACTCCTAGAAGCCCCTAAAAAATCCATTTTTTTTTTTTAATGCTCTTTCTGAAGCTTGAGTAGTATTTGATCCATTTGATACTGCAGTTGATCACATCACCTTTATGATGGCACTGCTAGCTTGCACAGCAGAAGCAAGCAGCAGAAATCACATGCGGAGGTACCAGCTCCAGGGCTTCTTCCTGAGCCTTTGAAAAGGAAAGGCCTCAAACTTGACACAATAATCTGCTTTGTACGTGGTTTAGTACCACCAGGCACTATAGAGGGCTTGGGGTTGTGGGTTTTTTCTTCTTTAGCAGCTGTTAGTCTGATAGGGAGTGTTTCTGGATATCACACCTGAATTGGCCTGTTTGAGGCAGAGATGGGGAAAGAATCTCTTCCAGCCTAAATCCAATTAGTTGGTACGGAGGCTGGGGAGGTGGGAAGATGCTGTTCTCGTGGATCATAAGCTGCCTGCATTTCGATCCTTCTGCGGCAGTATGAGCAAAAGCAGAAGCAAGCAGATGTTTTCAGAGCAGCAGCTAATCTACTGCTACTTTTCATGTTCTTCTGTAAAATGAGAGTCATCTCCTACCATTCTTAGCTTTTTTGTTGATATTGCTTAGCTGATGTGTTGTTTGTATGTGACAAAATGGTTACACACCAAAGTCTGATTGTATTTTCTTTTCTCTCCCTTCCCATATGTATGGATACAAGGTGGATGCTGAAGGTGAGTTGATGTTTTACAACTGATACAGGGATTGTCCTAAGTATAATCTTTTGGGGGTATTTTTTCTAATGAACTTGAGCAGCAGCATGGATTGAAACTCCCTTTTCCAAAAGGCCAGGGACAGTGTTTAGTGATCTGATGACAGGATCCAATCTGTGCTCGACAGCCACTCTCAGAGCTTGTAGAAAGTATCAGAAATCAAAGCTACTCAAGATTTGTTTCTATTTGCAAATAGAGAAGTTCTGTGACCCCGAAGTTGTTGCTAATTTGATCATCAGTTTTACCACTGGAATATCTGCTCGGAATATGAAATACTCCTCAAGATTATTTTTTATCTCACATAAGAGAAATAAAGAAAAAGTTACAGACTCTTAAGAATCCCACATTCCAAGGATAGTTCCAGGGCTTTATCTTTTATACAGTATCTCACCTACAAAAACTCTGTCTTTCTGGCATTGCACCATGCCAAAGACAATTCTATAGTGGTAGGATATTTTATTCCTCTGTAATCTCTGATTTTGATCCTCGCATTCTGTTTTTAAACTCCTGCAGAAGTGAGAAGTCTCTCAAGTGAATGTTGGGTTCGTGGAGATACTGATCTCACAACGGATGACTCTGATGATGTAAGGAGCGAATGGCTAACTTCCCTAAAGCTTGCATTCAAATTAGTTTTCTGTTGGGCTTCCTGAGGGAATGTGTTGTTAAGGACAGATTGTACATTCAAAGTTGAGTTGTCAGTGCTCCGCTTTAAGCTGTCCAGAAGTGATCGTTTGTCTTTACACAGAGTAGACATGATGATCAATGCATTTCAAGTACAACATTCCTAAGGATGTAGACCCCCTTTTTCATTCCCTGGTACATATAGGGTCAGATGACTACTCCCAGAAGCCCCTAAGAAATCCATTTTTTTTTTTTCATGCTCTTTCTGAAGCTTGAGTAGTATTTGATCCATTTGATACTGCAGTTGATCACATCACCTTTATGATGGCACTGCTAGCTTGCACAGCAGAAGCAAGCAGCAGAAATCATGTGCGGAGGTACCAGCTCCAGGGCTTCTTCCTGAGCCTTTGTAAAGGAAAGGCCTGAAAATTGACACAATAATCTGCTTTTTACGTGGTTTAGTACCACCAGGCACTATAGAGGGCTTGGGGTTGTGGGTATTTTCTTCTTTAGCAGCTGTTAGTCTGATAGGGAGTGTTTCTGGATATCACACCTGAATTGGCCTGTTTGAGGCAGAGATGGGGAAAGAATCTCTTCCAGCCTAAATCCAATTAGTTGGTACGAGGCTGGGGAGGTGAGAAGATGCAGTTCTCGTGGATCATAAGCTGCCTGCATTTCGATCCTTCTGCGGCAGTATGAGCAAAAGCAGAAGCAACCAGATGTTTTCAGAGCAGCAGCTAATCTACTGCTACTTTTCATGTTCTTCTGTAAAATGAGAGTCATCTCCTACCATTCTTAGCTTTTTTGTTGATATTGCTTAGCTGATGTGTTGATTGTATGTGACAAGTATGTGACAAAATGGTTACACACCAAAGTCTGATTGTATTTTCTTTTCTCTCCCTTCCCATATGTATGGATACAAGGTGGATGCTGAAGGTGAGTTGATGTTTTACAACTGATACAGGGATTGTCCTAAGTATAATCTTTTGGGGCTATTTTTTCTAATGAACTTGAGCAGCAGCATGGATTGAAACTCCCTTTTCCAAGAGGCCAGGGACAGTGTTTAGTGATCTGATGACAGGATCCAATCTGTGCTTGATAGAAACTCTCAGAGCTTGTAGAAAGTATCAGAAATCAAAGCTACTCAAGATTTGTTTCTATTTGCAAATAGAGAAGTTCTGTGACCCCGAAGTTGTTGATAATTTGATCATCAGTTTTACCACTGGAATATCTGCTCGGAATATGAAATACTCCTCAAGATTATTTTTTATCTCACATAAGAGAAATCAAGAAAAAGTTACAGACTCTTAAGAATCCCACATTCCAAGGATAGTTCGGGCTTTATCTTATACAATATCTAACCTACATTAAAACCATAGTGCTGGCATTGCACCACGCAAAACCAATTCTATAGTGGTAGGATATTTTATTCCTCTGTAATCTCTGATTTTGATCCTCGCATTCTGTTTTTAAACTCCTGCAGAAGTGAGAAGCCTCTCAAGTGAATGTTGGGTTCGTGGAGATGCTGATCTCACACCGGATGACTCTGATGATGTAAGGAGCGAATGGCAAACTTCCCTAAAGCTTGCATTCAAATTAGTTTTCTGTTGGGCTTCCTGAGGGAATGTGTTGTTAAGGACAGATTGTACATTCAAAGTTGAGTTGTCAGTGCTCCGCTTTAAGCTGTCCAGAAGTGATCGTTTGTCTTTACACAGAGTAGACATGATGATCAATGCATTTCAAGTACAACATTCCTAAGGATGTAGACCCCCTTTTTCATTCCCTGGTACATATAGGGTCAGATGACTACTCCCAGAAGCCCCTAAAAAATCCATTTTTTTTTTTTTAATGCTCTTTCTGAAGCTTGAGTAGTATTTGATCCATTTGATACTGCAGTTGATCACATCACCTTTATGATGGCACTGCTAGCTTGCACAGCAGAAGCAAGCAGCAGAAATCACATGGAGGTACCAGCTCCAGGGCTTCTTTCCTGAGCCTTGGAAAGAAAGGCCTCAAACTTGACACAATAATCTGCTTTTTACATGGTTTAGTACCACCAGGCACTATAGAGGGCTTGGGGTTTGTGATATTTCTTCTTTTAGCAGCTGTTAGTCTGATAGGGAGTGTTTCTGGATATCACACCTGAATTGGCCTGTTTGAGGCAGAGATGGGGAAAGAATCTCTTCCAGCCTAAATCCAATTAGTTGGTACGGAGGCTGGGGAGGTGGGAAGATGCAGTTCTCGTGGATCATAAGCTGCCTGCATTTCGATCCTTCTGCGGCAGTATGAGCAAAAGCAGAAGCAACCAGATGTTTTCAGAGCAGCAGCTAATCTACTGCTACTTTTCATGTTCTTCTGTAAAATGAGAGTCATCTCCTACCATTCTTAGCTTTTTTGTTGATATTGCTTAGCTGATGTGTTGTTTGTATGTGACAAAATGGTTACACACCAAAGTCTGATTGTATTTTCTTTTCTCTCCCTTCCCATATGTATGGATACAAGGTGGATGCTGAAGGTGAGTTGATGTCTTACAACTGATACAGGGATTGTCCTAAGTATAATCTTTTGGGGCTATTTTTTCTACTGAACTTGAGCAGCAGCATGGATTGAAACTCCCTTTTCCAAAAGGCCAGGGACAGTGTTTAGTGATCTGATGACAGGATCCAATCTGTGCTTGATAGCCACTCTCAGAGCTTGTAGAAAGTATCAGAAATCAAAGCTACTCAAGATTTGTTTCTATTTGCAAATAGAGAAGTTCTGTGACCCTGAAGTTGTTGATAATTTGATCATCAGTTTTACCACTGGAATATCTGCTCGGAATATGAAATACTCCTCAAGATTATTTTTTATCTCACATAAGAGAAATAAAGAAAAAGTTACAGACTCTTAAGAATCCCACATTCCAAGGATAGTTCCAGGGCTTTATCTTTTATACAATATCTAACCTACAAAAACTCTGTCTTTCTGGCATTGCACCATGCCAAAGACAATTCTATAGTGGTAGGATATTTTATTCCTCTGTAATCTCTGATTTTGATCCTCGCATTCTGTTTTTAAACTCCTGCAGAAGTGAGAAGTCTCTCAAGTGAACGTTGGGTTCCTGGAGATGCTGATCTCACAACGGATGACTCTGATGATGTAAGGAGCGAATGGCTAACTTCCCTAAAGCTTGCATTCAAATTAGTTTTCTGTTGGGCTTCCTGAGGGAATGTGTTGTTAAGGACAGATTGTACATTCAAAGTTGAGTTGTCAGTGCTCCGCTTTAAGCTGTCCAGAAGTGATCGTTTGTCTTTACACAGAGTAGACATGATGATCAATGCATTTCAAGTACAACATTCCTAAGGATGTAGACCCCCTTTTTCATTCCCTGGTACATATAGGGTCAGATGACTACTCCTAGAAGCCCCTAAAAAATCCATTTTTTTTTTTTAATGCTCTTTCTGAAGCTTGAGTAGTATTTGATCCATTTGATACTGCAGTTGATCACATCACCTTTATGATGGCACTGCTAGCTTGCACAGCAGAAGCAAGCAGCAGAAATCACATGCGGAGGTACCAGCTCCAGGGCTTCTTCCTGAGCC